>NC_083242.1:1251140-1613767 GCF_032191835.1 Heteronotia binoei
CAAAGCCTGAGCTCTGTTTGGCTTCCTTCCGCCAACTCTGTGCAGAGAGGAGCTGGCTGCCTCTCCTTCCTTCTCCCCCTCTCCCAGTGTATGAGAGAAAAGCTGGCATCCACTAGCACTTTAGATCCATGAAGTGTTCATCAAGGTGTGAGCTTTCATGTGCCTTGCAATATATTCTTTTGGGGAGATTTCCCGGGAGCCCTGGGCGGCAAAGAAGGGGTGTGTGTTTTTTTCAGCTGGGAGGGGCGGGGAGTGGGCATGCCAGTAGCTATTTTTTTTTTTACCAAACAACCCCTGGGCAGAATTGTTATTGGCTGGAGTAATCTGATGGTGAGTAAGGCTTTTCCCCCCTTTGTCTCCCCTTCTTTCTTTTTCCATCTGCAGGGATGCTCTGTCTGTATTCTTGGTGCTGGGGATGGAGGGAAGGCTTCTAGTGCCCTGGCCCCACTGGTGAACATTCTGGTGCTTTTGGGGCATTGTATGAGAGAATTTTGGACTGGATGGTCCACTGGTCTGATCCAGCATAGCTTCTCTTATGGTCTTTCTTTTCTTTTCTTTTCTTTTCCTTTCCTTTCCTTCTTTCCCTTTCTTTCTTTCCTTCCATTTCTACGGGATGAAACTTTTCTGTTCATCATACTGTTGTTGCAGACATAGGAGCTCTGCCAATGAAAAATTGGCACCCCCCAGTTGTAGCCAGCTGGCCTTTCTATGAGATTTCTGTGTGGGTGAGTGAGAGGTGTGGGGCAGAAAGTGCAGTAATATATAGCAGTAATTGGAGATTACTGCTATATATCTCAACAGCACTAGAAGTGATGGTACTATGAACTTGGCACCATTTTACTGGTCCTGCTTTTAGCAGCTGTCTGACACCAAAATTAAATTCCTCCTGTAGATATTAAAAAGGATAAAAGAAGTTCACTGGCTAAATATCTGCACAACAGGTTGCTTTTAAAGGCATGGGAAACACAGCCAGTAAAAAGCTGCAAGCCCTTCTTGGGATAACTGCAGAAAAGCTTGTATGAACTTTATATGACTTGAAATTAATTCATTAATTGCAGTACAATTCTCTGCTACCTTTCACAGCAATTTCCCAGTTTTTCAGTCAAGGAAAAGTATGAAAAATAGCTGTCAAAAGATTTTCTTGAAACCAAGCAAGCTTGGTTGTAGCTTGAGGAAGGATTCCAGTAGTAGCAGCTGAAGGAAGGGCCTACTAAATGTGTCAGCATATTTTGAGGTAGAGCAGCTGCCAGGGCCCGGTGTGGGTGGTACACAGCACTGGCATTCCTGATGGCAATGGCGACAGCACTTCCAACTGCATACACTGACCAGTGCTGTTGAGGAAGGGGTGTGCAGGTGGTGCAGGCAATTGAACATGGGCATTAGCAGTGCTTGAAAGCTGGAGAACACACACAAACAGATAGATGCATGCAGGTGTGAGGGCAGAAAGAGAGGACCCTGGGAATGTATGAAAAAGTTGAAGACCATCCACTTTCCACCCCCATTTTGGCTCAGCATGAGTTTCAGAGAGATTTTTCTGAAAACGAAGTTATTTCAGAAGAAGAGGCAGGTTTGGGGAAGTGCCCTGGAAGTGACATCACAGGAAAAGGTGGCATTTTGGTTTTGGTGGAGTTTTGGTTCAGTGTGCCCTGGAAAGTGACATCACTTGGCCCTTGACCTGGAAGTGAAACCACAGGAAATGACATAATTCCTGCCTCCCAGCGCCACCCCCAAAGTCTCCTGGCTCCACCCCCGAATTTTAGTGGGCCATGAAGGAGAAGTGTAAAAATAACCGGGCCACGGGAAAGAAAAGTTTGGGAAACCTTGATCTAGTTTGTCCACAAGTGACGCAGGGCAAAGGCCCCCAAGGAATGGCCTCCATGTCTTGCACGGCTCCCGAAGACACTCCTCACGAGGAGACCCTCCTCACAGAATGCCCCCCCCCCTCTGCTATCACTACTAGTATCCCAGCACTGCAGCCTCTGCTTGAGGAAACCAGGTCACCTTGCATTGTGGATGGGCCTCCTCAAGCTTCAATCAATGAAGGTGACTTAGAACAAAGAAGCCTGCCAGTTTTTGAAGTACGTCACTATCCTTTTTTAACAAGCTCTTTTTGTGCCCCCCCCACCCTCCAGTGTCCTAGCAGAATATGGAACTTGGATAAGGAAATACAGAGGGTCAGAGGGGGGCCCAGAACTCAGCGCTCGTGTGCCAGAAACTCGGGTCTCTTGACTTTGATAATGTCGACAGGTTGGAAAAACTAAAAGACAGGACTGGATGACACCGTGCCTAGAACTGAACAAGGCCAAAGGGCAGGATGAATTATTCAAGAGGGCTTTTTCTATGCAAGCAGTTCTGTTGCACTGTACAAAATGATTCCCAAAGTTACTTGGATAAACGTAGGAACAGAGCTGGAAGGGACACCCAAGGGTCATTTTGCCTGCACAATGCAGGAAATTCACAGATCCTATTAGGTAATTTTTGCATTGTTTGATGTGTTGTGTTACTATTTAGGCCAGGGGTGGCCAAACTTGCTTAACGTAAAAGCTGCATAGAATAAATGTTTGAGAGTCACAAAACAAGGAAGGAAGGGAAGGGAGGGAGGGAGGGAGGAAAACAGATGGGGGAGGGAGAGGTGGAAAGAAAGCAACTTTACCTTTACATGCCTTCTCCAAGCCAACCTTCAAGTAGTGGCAGAGGCTTCAAGAGCTGCACAATGTGTGTGAAAGAGCCACATCTGGCTCCAGAGCCACTGTTTGGCAACCCCCTGATTTAGGCGTGGCTTCAGTTCTGTTTTTTAGACTCCTGGTTGGCTCCACAACCTTAATTCTGCCTGTGCTCTTGATGGAGTGTCCCCTCTGTCTCATTTGCCTGAAGGCCCAGTGAGAAGCAGGGCGGCGGGGGGGGGGGGGGCAGGATCTACCATAATACAAATAAATAAATATAAGAGGATGAGGCCAAGGAGGGAAGAAGAAGTCTTGTCACTGGAGCAAATAAAAGCTTGCTGAGAGCTGAGGAGAGACCTGTCCTGAACGCACAGGGAGCTGTCCAGCATTGCAGCACTGGCTCCAGAGAGCGGAGAGCCAGACTTCTCTAGCTCTTAAGAAGCCCAGAAGCCTCACCCGCAGTGGACCAACACAGAGGGTGGCCACAATATTCCAGCTCCTCTCTGTGAGCTGACTGTCCCAGGCTTGGAGCAGGGGTGGCCAAACTGTGGTTCGGGAGCTACAAGTGGCTCTGTCACACGTATTGGAGCCCCCAGTACCCCATTGGCTGGCAGCTTGGAGGCTAGATGGCCACCTGACAGCAATGAAGATCCTGTGAATGTAGGGGGAGGTGCTTGTGAGTTTCCTGCATTGTGCAGGGGGTTGGACTAGATGACCCTGGAGGTCCCTTCCAACTCTATGATTCTATGAGTTAGAGCGGTTCCTCAGTGGAACAGGCTTCCTCCTTGGGAGGGGGTGGGCTCTCCTTCCTTGGAGGTTTTTCAACAGAGGCTAGATAGCCATCTGACAGCAATGAGGATCCTGTGAATTTAGGGGGAGGTGTTTGTGACTTTCCTGCATTGTGCAGGGGGTTGGACTAGATGACCCTGGAGGTCCCTTCCAACTCTAGAATTCCTTCCTTCCTTCCTTCCTTCCTTCCTTCCTTCCTTCCTTCCTTCCTTCCTTCCTTCCTTCCTTCTCTCAAACGTCTAATGTTCACGTCTTGCAGCTCTTCAACATCTGACATGGATTCTATGTGGCTCTTATGTGAAGTAAGTTTGGCCCCCCCTGGTTTAGAGCCATCAGACCTGCCCTTCCAGGTATCTTCTACTTAGCCAGGTGTGCACTGCGTGTCCTTTTCAGCCTAGACCTTCTGCCTTGTCTGCTCGTGATGTCGAGGGGCAGGCCTTGGGGTTCTGGGTTCAGGTCTGCTTGCCTCGCAAGGTATTGCATATCCCCCCAAATCTGAAAACACACTTTTATTCAGTTGTTGCAATATGCAAAGTTTGAATGTCTGCTGCTGTTAGAAGAATCCAGGAACTGAATAAGGCAAGCAGAACATCACAGTTCAAGCGTCTCTTGGAGCTGGGGTGGGAGAGACTCCAGAGAGCTTCCAAGTCAGAGACGCTGAACTCCAAGGACTGTCACTCCGGCTTGAATCAAGCACAGACCCTCTCACAGTGACAAAACAGGAGCCAGGGAGAGACCCAGGAGGGCATTTCAAGAGGCTTGGGAACTTCTCATGGTCCTCGGGTCACAACTGGCCATAGCAAAGGAACAGACTCTTGGGCGGCCCTCTCCCTTCGCCTGGCCCTGTGTGAGGTTGTTATGGAAACCACAATCTCTCCGCCGTGGCACAGATTAGAAGCAGAAATTGGGAAAGCAGAGCCAGATGGAGGCCTGATTGCCTAATGACCAGGGTCTTGGGTGGGCCATAATCCCCTGCGCGAGCCTCACGTGCAGGCCGGGCTCTGCAGCCCAGCAATTCCCCTCTCTAAGGATTCAGAGGGATGGGCTCCCCGGCATTGAAACTGCACCACCGGGCCAAGGTCAGTTCACGGAGACAACCTGCAGTTCGGTCCGGGTGACCATCATGTAGAGTTTCTGTTACATAAAAGGTGGAAGGATTCATTTCCTGATGCCTCAGTGGTGCGAGATCCGTTTATTTGTTTCTCTCCCCCTTCTCTTGGAAGGAGTCTGGGGGCAGCAAGAGCTCATGGAGGGTTCCCTGGGCATCTATTGACCAGCCCCCTTCCCATTTCCTAGCGGTGTTGCTCATTCTCAGCCTTCCTCCTCCCCCAGAGAAGATGGGGTGCCGTGTGTGGCATTCTCTGGGAAGCCCCAAAGATGCCTGCAGTGGGGGGAGGGGGGCTGTTTCAGAGTTCAATGCTTCTCTGCATTCCAGCTCCTCCCCCTCTCTCCTCCTCCCCCCCAGCTCCCTCCCTGCAAAGGGATTAGTGTCTGTGAGGGTTTACGGCCATCTGGGGGGGAGGGGGTGTTTACCATTTTTTCCAACCAGCCCCAACCCCCCACCCCAGACCAGCTCACAATCCCAAGCAGCACAAGTGCAGGAGAGACAGAAGGCGAAGGGGGCAAAACAAACCCCCCGCCAGCCCTCCGATGTGTGTCGCGTGCAAATACCTGATGTTGTCCAGAAGGAGGTGCTGAGACTCCTTAGTGAGAACCGTGGCCAGGGCATAAGCCAGGTAATCCACCTTCCTCTCTGCAGCATACTGTTTGAGGATGGTGAACATCTTCTCTTTGACTTCCGGCTGGTCCCCGAGGATCTCTTGCACCTGCACGGGGGAGAGCAGGGTGAGGGACGAAGGAGCTGGTCTGGGTGATACCAGGAATGCCCTCGTGTGGCCTGAAAACCCATGAATGAACCAATGGAAAACGTCACTGAAATGTCATGTTTTCTGCCCAGCTCTCAGCCTCCGTACAATCCCAGAAATGCAAACCCACCTTTCGAAAGGAAGTTTCAAAGCGCAGCAAATTTATCAGTTGAAACCTTTGAGCCCCCTCTCCGCCTCCATTTTAAACTCTTTTCACACAAACAGGTTTGAAGTTGCCTTATACTGAATCAGGGTTATTCAAGCAATAAATGTGATCAGAAAGTTTCTCCATTAAGAAAAAGTCCCAGATGGAGCCATCTTAAAGGTGCCACTCGACTCAAACTTTGCCCTGCAGTTTCTGACCCACCTGGCTACCCACCCAAATGTAGAGTGCAATCAGCTTAATTAGAGCATTAGGATAAAAGGACATGGGTCTCCATCTCTACTCTGCTGTGACTCTCAAAAATTTACATCCTGAAAGAATTATGGTGCTCTTGGACCAAATTCTAGCAGTTCTCCTGCAGATCAAAAATTGCTCCCCTCTGAAACATTAACACGGTCACTGTCTGTGCATGCTGCGCTGGAGAAGTGTCGGGTTTGAACACTCTCCAAAGACTAAACTTTGCTGCTTGCGAGCCACCCTTCGACCCAGCCTCCGGAAATGCCCGGGACTTCTCCTATTTATGTCCAGGACAGCTTCTTGAGCGTTCGCCTTTCTCACCTCCAGGAGAGGGAATGGAAACGTGAAGCGCAACATGCCAAAGAAGCCACACAACTTTGCCTGAGGAGGAACACAGGAGTTGCAGGCCCCCTCCTCCCTGGGTGCCCGTCCCACTTTTGCACTCTCCAAAGCCAATTATCACCGGCATTTGCAACCTAGATCCTGAAGCTGCAAGGTCTACACATCAGTCACATGATCACGCCTGTCACTCTCAGGAGACACCAGACATTTGAAGGTGACTTCATCTGGAGCAGTGCAGGGCTGGTCTCCCCCTCCCCCAAGCTGTCTCGCGTGATAGAAGGAAAGAACAACAGTAGGTCTCTTTGGATGCAGCAGTAGAGACAGAGGGGGAGAGAGAGAGAGGTGATTGTTGAATCCTCCTTGGCAATAGTCCACTTTTATTCATTTTTTAAAGTTTCACACCTGCATGGTGTTGGACTGGATGGGCCACTGGCCTGATCCAACAGGGCTTCTCTTATGTTCTTATGTGACACAGAGTGTTGGACTGGATGGGCCACTGGCCTGATCCAACAGGGCTTCTCTTATGTTCTTATGTGACACAGAGTGTTGGACTGGATGGGCCACTGGCCTGATCCAACAGGGCTTCTCTTATGTTCTTATGTGACACAGAGTGTTGGACTGGAGGGGCCATTGGCCTGATCCAACAGGGCTTCTCTTATGTTCTTATGTGACACAGAGTGATGGACTGGAGGGGCCACTGGCCTGATCCAACAGGGCTTCTCTTATGTTCTTATGTGACACAGAGTGATGGACTGGAGGGGCCACTGGCCTGATCCAACATGGCTTCTCTTATGTTCTTATGTGACACAGAGTGTTGGACTGGAGGGGCCATTGGCCTGATCCAACATGGCTTCTCTTATGTTCTTATGTGACACAGAGTGTTGGACTGGAGGGGCCACTGGCCTGATCCAACAGGGCTTCTCTTCTGTTCTTATGTGACACAGAGTGTTGGACTGGAGGGGCCACTGGCCTGATCCAACAGGGCTTCTCTTCTGTTCTTATGTGACACAGAGTGTTGGACAGGAGGGGCCACTGGCCTGATCCAACATGGCTTCTCTTCTGTTCTTATGTGACACAGAGTGATGGACTGGAGGGGCCACTGGCCTGATCCAACAGGGCTTCTCTTCTGTTCTTATGTGACACAGAGTGTTGGACTGGAGGGGCCACTGGCCTGATCCAACAGGGCTTCTCTTCTGTTCTTATGTGACACAGAGTGTTGAACTGGATGGGCCACTGGCATGATCCAACAGGGCTTCTCTTATGTTCTTATGTGACACAGAGTGTTGGACTGGATGGGCCACTGGCCTGATCCAACAGGGCTTCTCTTATGTTCTTATGTGACACAGAGTGTTGGACTGGAGGGGCCATTGGCCTGATCCAACAGGGCTTCTCTTATGTTCTTATGTGACACAGAGTGATGGACTGGAGGGGCCACTGGCCTGATCCAACAGGGCTTCTCTTATGTTCTTATGTGACACAGAGTGATGGACTGGAGGGGCCACTGGCCTGATCCAACATGGCTTCTCTTATGTTCTTATGTGACACAGAGTGTTGGACTGGAGGGGCCATTGGCCTGATCCAACATGGCTTCTCTTATGTTCTTATGTGACACAGAGTGTTGGACTGGAGGGGCCACTGGCCTGATCCAACAGGGCTTCTCTTCTGTTCTTATGTGACACAGAGTGTTGGACTGGAGGGGCCACTGGCCTGATCCAACAGGGCTTCTCTTCTGTTCTTATGTGACACAGAGTGTTGGACAGGAGGGGCCACTGGCCTGATCCAACATGGCTTCTCTTCTGTTCTTATGTGACACAGAGTGATGGACTGGAGGGGCCACTGGCCTGATCCAACAGGGCTTCTCTTCTGTTCTTATGTGACACAGAGTGTTGGACTGGAGGGGCCACTGGCCTGATCCAACAGGGCTTCTCTTATGTTCTTATGTGACACAGAGTGTTGGACTGGAGGGGCCACTGGCCTGATCCAACAGGGCTTCTCTTATGTTCTTATGTGACACAGAGTGTTGGACTGGAGGGGCCACTGGCCTGATCCAACAGGGCTTCTCTTATGTTCTTATGTGACACAGAGTGTTGGACTGGAGGGGCCACTGGCCTGATCCAACAGGGCTTCTCTTCTGTTCTTATGTGACACAGAGTGTTGGACTGGAGGGGCCACTGGCCTGATCCAACAGGGCTTCTCTTATGTTCTTATGTGACACAGAGTGTTGGACTGGAGGGGCCACTGGCCTGATCCAACAGGGCTTCTCTTCTGTTCTTATGTGACACAGAGTGTTGGACTGGAGGGGCCATTGGCCTGATCCAACATGGCTTCTCTTATGTTCTTATGTGACACAGAGTGTTGGACTGGAGGGGCCACTGGCCTGATCCAACAGGGCTTCTCTTCTGTTCTTATGTGACACAGAGTGTTGGACTGGAGGGGCCACTGGCCTGATCCAACATCGCTTCTCTTATGTTCTTATGTGACACAGAGTGTTGGACTGGAGGGGCCACTGGCCTGATCCAACATGGCTTCTCTTATGTTCTTATGTGACACAGAGTGTTGGACTGGAGGGGCCACTGGCCTGATCCAACATGGCTTCTCTTATGTTCTTATGTGACACAGAGTGTTGGACTGGATGGGCCATTGGCCTGATCCAACATGGCTTCTCTTATGTTCTTATGTGACACAGAGTGTTGGACTGGAGGGGCCACTGGCCTGATCCAACAGGGCTTCTCTTCTGTTCTTATGTGACACAGAGTGTTGGACTGGAGGGGCCACTGGCCTGATCCAACATCGCTTCTCTTATGTTCTTATGTGACACAGAGTGTTGGACTGGAGGGGTCATTGGTCTGCTCTTGCTTATCTGTACCTGCCACTGTGCTCTATGCTTGTCATAGTTCTGAAAAGTATGAGCTTCACCGAGCCTCCTGGGACTTCTGGAAATTGGATTCCATTTCCTGCCCAGCGAAAATTGGGGAAGAAAGGCCAAGGGACTCTGGGAGCTGCTTGGAGTCCTTCAGGAGGGCCCCTCATAAGAACATAAGAGAAGTGATGTTGGATCAGGCCAATGGCCCATCCAGTCCAACACTCTGTGTCACACAGTGGCAAAAAAAATTATATATACACACACACTGTGGCTAATAGCCGCTGATGGACCTGTGCTCCATATTTTTATCTAAACCCCTCTTGAAGGTGGCTATACTTGTGACCGCCACCACCTCCTGTGGCAGTGAATTCCACATGTTAATCACCCTTTGGGTGAAGAAGTACCTCCTTTTATCCGTTCTAACCTGACTGCTCAGCAATTTCATCGAATGCCCACGAGTTCTTGTATTGTGAGAAAGGGAGAAAAGTACTTCTTTCTCTTCTTTCTCCATCCCATGCATTATCTTGTAAACCTCTATCATGTCACCCCGCAGTCGACGTTTCTCCAAGCTAAAGAGCCCCAAGCGTTTCAACCTTTCTTCATAGGGAAAGTGCTCCAGCCCTTTAATCATTCTAGTTGCCCTTTTCTGGACTTTCTCCAATGCTATAATATCCTTTTTGAGGTGCTGCGACCAGAACTGCACACAGTACTCAAAATGAGACCGCACCATCGATTTATACAGTGGCATTATGATACTGGCTGATTTGTTTTTAATTCCCTTCCTAATAATTCCCAGCATGGCGTTGGCCTTTTTTATTGCAAACGCACACTGTCTTGACATTTTCAGTGAGTTATCCACCACGACCCCAAGATCTCTCTCTTGGTCAGTCTCTGCCAGTTCACACCCCATCAACTTATATTTGTAGCTGGGATTCTTGGCCCCAATGTGCATTACTTTGCACTTGGCCACACTGAACCGCATCTGCCACATTGACGCCCACTCACCCAGCCTCAACAGATCCCTTTGGAGTTCCTCACAATCCTCTCTGGTTCTCACCACCCTGAACAATTTAGTGTCATCCGCAAACTTGGCCACTTCACTGCTCACTCCCAACTCCAAATCATTTATGAACAAGTTAAAGAACATGGGACCCAGTACCGAGCCCTGCAGCACCCCACTGCTTACCGTCCTCCACTGTGAAGACTGCCCATTTATACTCACTCTCTGCTTCCTATTACTCAGCCAGTTTTTGATCCACAAGAGGACCTGTCCTTTTACTCCATGACTCTCAAGCTTTCTAAGGAGCCTTTGATGAGGAACTTTATCAAAAGCTTTCTGAAAGTCAAGGTAAACAACATCTATCGGGTCTCCTTTGTCCACATGTTTGTTCACCCCCTCAAAGAAATATAACAGGTTAGTGAGGCAAGATCTTCCCTTGCAGAACCCATGCTGAGTCTTCCTCAATAACCCATGTTCATCAATGTGCCTACTCATTCTGTCCTTGATAATGGTTTCTACCAACTTTCCCGGTATTGAAGTCAGACTGACTGGCCTGTAATTTCCCGGATCTCCTCTGGAACCCTTTTTAAAGATGGGGGTGACATTTGCTACCTTCCAGTCCTCAGGAATGGAGGCAGATTTCAATGAAAGATTACAGATTTTTGTTAGAAGATCCATAAGTTCAACTTTGAGTTCTTTCAGAACTCTTGGATGTATGCCATCCGGACCCGGTGACTTATTAGTTTTTAATTTGTCTATCAGTTGTAGGACCTCCTCTTTTGTCACCTCAATCTGACTCAGGTCTTTCAACACCCCTTCCAAAATTAGTGTTTCTGGGGCGGGCAAAAAGTTCTCGTCTTCCACAGTGAAGACGGAGGCAAAAAATTCATTTAGCTTCTCAGCCATTTCCCTATCCTCCTTCAGTAATCCTTTTACCCCATGGTCATCCAAGGGCCCCACTGCCTCCCTGGCTGGTTTCCTACTTCTAATATATTTGAAGAAAATTTTATTGTTGGTCTTTATGTTTTTTGCAATATGCTCCTCATAGTCCCTTTTTGCCTGCCTGATCACAGTCTTGCATTTGATTTGCCACAGCTTGTGTTCCCTTTTACTAATCTCACTTGGACTGGTTTTCCACCGCTTAAAGGAGTCATTCTTACCTTTTACAGCTTCCATTACTTTGTTTGTGACACCTTGTGAGGACAGCGGGGAAAGATGGGCGGCTTCTTTCCAGGGAAGCCTTTAGGAGGGAGAGAAGGGAACTTCTCCTTGCATAGACGTGGGATCTGAGCTCTCACCTTCTCTGGACGTTTTCTCTCCAGGGAAAACCAGGTGCGCACATGGGCTATTATCTGGTTCAATTTGCCAAGGGGGTATGTCAAAAAGACAAAGTTAAAAATATTGTTGATGGCCCCTGGTTTCTTTATTTATTTATTACATTTGTCTCCTGCCCTCCCCTGACAGGCTCAGGGTGGCGAACAGTCTCCAGTCTGGTTGCCAATCTCCAGGTAGGGACTGGTGATCTCCCAGACCACAGAGACAAATTTTCCTGGAGAAAACGGCTGTTTGGGGGTGGGGTCCCAGCTCCCTCCCCAAACCTCATCCTCCCCAACCCTGACTCCCAAAGTCTGCAGCAAAGAGCTCACTTATGAAGTTGTCTTAACTGGTTCTCTTTGTGCTCTGATCGCTGCTGTTATTAAGAGAGGAAGGTGGTTAGAAGGTAGTCTGGAACCCCCTTTAGGACCCCACAAAGTAGTACTTTTTCTTGTGTGACCATTGCTCGAGAGAGCTCTTGAAACTTGCCCTGCAGAGCTGCAGGCACCCAGCCTCCCAGCAGAGGGCGCTTCTCTCTCCCCCACAGGCTGAGCTGCGGAGCTTTGTGGCAGCCGAAAGGCGGCTGTGTTCTTCTTGTGGCAGAAACTTCTGACAGCCACAGCCTGCTCTTATCAGACAGACCGTTCTCTCTCCCTCACACCTCCCCCCTTTGGCAAGCTGCAGTTCACTTTCCAGGTAGGGTTTTTTGGCAAGAAGTGGCCGGGCTTAAAACTGAAAATATTTCAGGCATTTGAACAAAAGTGCATCCCTCCAGAGAGTCATTCGCCTACTGAGCAGCATCCGCTTCTGCACATTGGCGAACCTACGGCCCAACAAACTCTCAACTCAGAAGCGGGGGGCGGGGGAGTGCAGAATGCCACAGTGATCTCAAGGGGGGAACGACAGCTTGCAAAGAGGAGAAAACATCAACAGTTCACAATGTCTGGCAGTCCTTCATTTGATTGCAGCTACATCAGTGCCAGCAGGGCAAAAACAAAAGATCCCAGAAGGTGCAGGAAAAGCAGTTTTTAAAAGCCAACGAACAAGTTGGGCACCTAAGTCCCTACACAGGAGTCACTGCTACTTTCCTGGCCCCACCGATGGACCTCCTGATGGCACCTGGCTTTTTTGGCCCCTGTGTGACGCAGAGTGTTGGACTGGAGGGGCCATTGGCCTGACCCAACATGGCTTCTCTTATGTTCTTATGTCTGGGGCAGTGATGCTCTGTCTTCTAGGTGCTTGAGGGGGCACAGTGGGAGGCTTCTAGTGTCCTGGCCCCACTAGTGGACCTCCTGATGGCACCTGGCTTTTTTGGCCCCTGTGTGATACAGAGTGTTGGACTGGAGGGGCCACTGGCCCGATCCAACAGGGCTTCTCTTATGTCTGGGGCAGGGATGCTCTGGCTTCTTGGTGCTGAGGGGAAGCCACAGTGGGAGGACTTCTAGTGTCCTGGCCCCACTGATGGACCTCCTGATAGTCCCTGGCTTTTTTGGCCCCTGTGTGACGTAGAGTGTTGGACTGGAGGGGCCACTGGCCTGATCCAACATGGCTCCTCTTATGTTCTTATGTGACACAGAGTGTTGGACTGGAGGGGCCACTGGCCTGATCCAACATGGCTCCTCTTATGTTCTTATGTGACACAGAGTGTTGGACTGGATGGGCCACTGGCCTGATCCAACATGGCTTCTCTTATGTTCTTATGTGACACAGAGTGTTGGACTGGATGGGCCATTGGCCTGATCCAGCATGGCTTCTCTTATGTTCTTATGTGACACAGAGTGTTGGACTGGAGGGGCCATTGAGCTGATCCAACAGGGCTCCTCTTATGTTCTTCTGTGACACAGAGTGTTGGACTGGATGGGCCATTGGCCTGATCCAACAGGGCTTCTCTTATGTTCTTATGTGACACAGAGTGTTGGAATGGAGGGGCCATTGGGCTGATCCAACATGGCTTCTCTTATGTTCTTATGTGACACAGAGTGTTGGACTGGAGGGGCCATTGGGCTGATCCAACAGGGCTCCTCTTATGTTCTTCTGTGACACAGAGTGTTGGACTGGATGGGCCATTGGCCTGATCCAACATGGCTTCTCTTATGTTCTTATGTGACACAGAGTGTTGGACTGGAGGGGCCATTGGGCTGATCCAACAGGGCTCCTCTTATGTTCTTATGTGACACAGAGTGTTGGACTGGATGGGCCACTGGCATGATCCAACATGGCTTCTCTTATGTTCTTCTGTGACACAGAGTGTTGGACTGGATGGGCCACTGCCTGATCCAACAGGGCTTCTCTTATGTTCTTCTGTGACACAGAGTGTTGGACTGGATGGGCCATTAGCCTGATCCAACAGGGCTCCTCTTGTGTTCTTATGAGTGGCCACCCCATATTTTTATTTTAATTAATTATTGTTTTAATTAATTATTTTTTATTGACTGATTTTAATGTGAATTTTAATGTGAATTTAATGTTTTTATTACTATTGTTTACCTGAAATGCTGTTAGCCGCCCTGAGCCTGCTTCGGCGGGGAGGGCGGGATATAAATAAAATTTTACATTACATTACATATGACAGCAGTTAAATTGGACACTCTGGGGGGGTGGCCTCATAGAGGAAGACTGGAGTGGGACCACGGCTTGGTGGCAGAGCCTCTGCTTGGCATGCAGAAGGTCCCAGGTTCAACCCCGGAAGCATCCGCAGCGGAAAGGATCAGGCAGGAAGTGACGGGAAAGACCGGAGAACAGCTACCAGTCTGAGAAGACAATGCTGACTTTGATGGGCCAAAAAGCCTGATTCAGTATCAGGCAGCCTGATATGTGAACAGCTCCATGCAAGTCTTTTAAAAACATGCATCACAAAGAGGGCCCCTGCCCTAAAGTTGTTCTTTAAGCTCTAGGTAAATGAGTACATGAAGCTGTCCTCTACGGAGTCTACCAAGGATGGTATTGTCCGCTCAGACTGGCAGCAGCTCTCCAGGGTCTCAGGCAGAGGTCTTTCCCATCACCTCCTGCCTGGTCCTTAAGAACATAAGAGAAGCCATGTTGGATCAGGTCAATGGCTCATCCAGCCCAACACTCTGTATCATCCAGGTGCCATCAGGAGGTCCACCAGTGGGGCCAGGACACTAGAAGCCCTCCCACTGTTGCCCCCCCCCCCTCCAAGCACCAAGAATACAGAGCATCACTGCCCCAGACAGATAGTTCCAACAATACACTGTGGCTAAGAGCCACTGATGGACCTCTGCTCCAGATGTTGATCCAATCCCCTCTTGAAGCTGGCTATGCTTGTAGCCGCCACCACCTCCTGTGGCAGTGAATTCCACATGTTACTCTTTGGGTGAAGAAGTACTTCCTTTTATCAGTTCTAACCTGACTGCTCAGCAATTTCATTGAATGCCCACGAATTCTCATATTGTGAGAAAGGGGGAAAAGGACTTCTTTCTCTACCTTCTCTATCCGATGCACAATCTTGTTAACCTCAATCATGTCTCCCCGCAGTCGACATTTCTCCAAGCTAAAGAGCCCAAAGTGTTTTAACCTTTCTTCATAGGGAGAGTGTTGCAACCCTTTAGACAGAGATGTGGGGGATTGAACCCGGGACCTTCAGCATGCCAAGAAGATGCCCTGCCTATGCAGCCAGCAGCCAGGGGACGCCTGCTTCTACTGCCTGGGTCAAACCCCAAGAGGTCAGCAAGTCCCAGGAGCAACCTGCCGCTTGTCTTGGCCATTGCAAAGAAAGGCTGGAAGTGACTGAAGATGACTTCTGGTGCTCGTGTCTCTTTCTGCCCTGCTTCCCTGCCTGGGCTGCTGGAAGAAGAGAGGCTGAGGCCGAGATGTTACGGTTGCCAGGTCCAATTCAAGTCATATCTGGGGACTTTGGAGGTGGAGCCGGGAGACTTTGGGGGTGGAGCCAGGAGAAAGGTTGCGACAAGCATAATTGAACGCCAAAGGGAGTCCTGGCCATCACATTTAAAGGGACTGCACACCTTTTGAATGCCTTCCCCTCCACTGGAAATAATGAAGCATAAGGGCACCTTCTTTGGGGGCTCATAGGGGGTCCAATCTTTTTGAAACTTGGAGGGTCTTTTGAGGAGAGGCATCGAATGCTATACTGCAAATTTGGTGCCTCTGCCTCAAAATACAGCCCCCCCCCCAGAGCCCCAAATACCCATGGATCAATTCTGCATTATACCCTATGGGAATCGGTCTCTATAGGGAGTAATGGAGTGCCCCACAGACATTTCCCTCCCCCCACTTACCGATGACCCTGAAGCGGGGGGTGGGAAGGGCCTCCAGACCAGGGAATCCCCTGTCCTCACCTGGGGATTGGGAACCCTACAAGTTATTGAGGCAGGTGGGTGAGGTCATGCGGATAAGCTCTGTGTCACTGGTCAGTGGCTCTTCTCTGCCGTAGCCACAGACAGCCTGGTTGTGCGGGCACCTTGAGAAGCGTCTGACCAGACTGAAGCGCCCCCTGCTTGTCAATCGCCTCAATGCCTTTGGAAGGCCCAGCCAAGCTGAGGTTCGATTGCCTTTCAAAACACCAGCGCAATACGATTGCAATGCCTGCACGGCCTTATGTTTCCGTAAAGGAAGATGTAGAGGGACCAACATAGAAAAAGAACGAAAGAAAGCTGCACATTGAAGCAGAAAGGCCTGCAACGGAGGGCCCCTCAGGGCTCCCCCCTTTTGCATCCTGCTATGAGCAGTCCCTTCGGCCTGCGAGATGACTGCGGAAGCAAGACGGAAGCACTCTCTGTCTCCTGCTGAGATCGCATAATGAGGAGAGGGAGCAAGAGACTTCCCCATCCATCCCCCTCATCCCTTTGGAATAATAATTTTTTAAAAACTCCCCCCCACACACACACAGAGCCCCGTGGCGCAGAGTGTTAAAGCTGCAGTACTGCAGTCCTAAGCTCTGCTCACGACCTGAGTTCGATGCCCAGCGGAAGCTGGGTTTTCAGGTAGCCGGCTTGAGGTTGACTCAGCCTTCCATCCTTCCGAGGTTGGTCAAATGAATCCCCAGCCTTGCTGGGGGGAAAGTGGAGAGGACTGGGGAAGGCAAGGGCAAACCACCCTGTAAAAAGTCTGCCGTGAAAACACTGTGAACGCAACGTCACCCCAGAGTTGGAAAAGACTGGTGCTTGCACAGGGGACGTTTCCTTTCCTCCCTCCCCCCACCCTTCACCCTTCAGCCTGCGGGAAAGTGATTTGGAAGGGAAACCACATTCAGGGCCAGATTAACAAATGGTAAATCTACGAACGAGTGGCAAATCCGCAAATTCAACAGGTTCCACTCCACTGTGTCATGTTCAAACCCACGCCAAACACAATAATCTCCAAACGGAGAAAAGGGTTACTGAAATGTCTCATCCGCTAGTGAATACGATGGAGGCTTTGGGGGGAGTTCTGCACAAATCTCCATTTCTTCACAACCAACAGATGAGAGAATATTTGCACAAGCACTTGTGGGACTGAAACATTTCTTTATTGATTAGGCTACGTGTGAACTTTGCATGCATGAATTTGTAAGACTTTTGTATGAAATAATTTGCAGAAATTGTATCTCTTTAAGAAATTTTCATTAGTAATTCAACCGTGAGCTGTTTTTGTATCTGAGGACTTTATTCTGTTGATTCTTTCCTTTTTGCTGATCTCCAGGTGGTAGCTGGAGATTTCCTGGGATTACAGCAGATCTCCAGATGACAAAGCTAAGTTCCCCTGGAAGGTGGACTTTATGGCATTGTACCCTTCGGAGGTCCATTCCTTCCACAAACCCTCCCCTCTCCTGACTACCCCTCCCCCCTACATCTGGCAGCTCTAAGACTCCTTCTGAATTCTGCACTCTCACAAAGCAGCATTTGAACCCAGGCCTCCCTCCTCTCCCTCCTTGGAGACCCACCTTCCTGCTGAACTCCTGGGCTTTCTGCCTCCGCTCCTGATGGATGGCGTCTGCGCTCTGGACGAACTCCCGGACGCTGCTGCTAGCCCACCTCTGCAGCCTCCCCAGCCGCAGCAGCCCCAGACGGAGGCCGTGGCCCTGGCAGGATTGGATCATGGCCGCTGCCTCTTCGTACCACTTCACAGGAACCCCGTTGACTTCCATGACATAGTCCCCTGCCTTGATCCCGCACTCCAAGGCCGGGGAGGCGGGGGCCACGCTCTCCACCCGCAGGGGGCACCCTCCATCGCACGCCAAGGTGAAGCCAAAGCGGCCCTCCAGCCCGGGCATGAGGTCCAGCCGCTGGATGCGGGAGACCACCCCAATGCTGGGGGGCACAGTCTCGCATTGCCTGGCCAAGGCAATGAGGGTCTCGCAGTTCATGGCGGACACGTTCTGGCCTTCGATCTCCAGGATCTGGTCTCCTGGCTGGAGGCCGGCCACCTGGGCGCTGCTGCCCTCTTCCACCGCCAAGATGTAGCAGGGGCCATTCCCACTGATTCTGAAGCCAAACTCCTCTGGCCAGCCATCGTTGGTTTCCGGCATGGTGGTCGCTGGGAAACGAGGAGGGAGGTGAGCCAGACAGCCCCCGAGCAGAAACCGCCCTAGACTGAAACCCTCCTCCCCAAACAAGGAAATCTTGGCAGGCTGCAGGGACAACCACGTGGGGCGTTCGCCAACCCTCAGGGGCTCCCGCCAAAGGAGAAGGAGGTGCCCTGGCTTAAGAACTCTGCCGCGTCCCTTCTGCATGCTGCTGTGCAGGAGAACTTCTCTGGGCATCCTCTCTTACCTGCGCCTGGTCCCCTACTGAGAGCAGCTCAGTCACCCCAGAGTTAAGCTCCTTGAGTTAAGATTCCTTCGGCTCAGGGAACTCTGGAAATTTTTTTTCAGAAAGCAGAGGGCCTTTTATTGCTGTCTGTCTGCCTGTCTGTCTTGGCCAAGGGTGGCCAAACTGTGGCTCCGGAGCCACATCTGGCTCCTTCACACATATTGTGTGGCTCTTGAAGCCCTCACCACCCCATTAGTCAGCAGCTTGGAGAATGCATTGAAAGTTAAAGTTCCTTTCTCTACACCTCGTCCTCCCCCATCTATTTCCTCCCTTCCCTCCCTCCCGGCTCTCAAACATCTGACACTCAAGTCTTGTGGCTTTCAACCATCTGACGTTTATTCTTTGTGGCTCTTGCATGAAGCGAATCTGGCCAATTTTCCCGGGGTGTGGAATAGCCATGGTTAAATGTGAGCAGCAACAATCAGAGGTGGGCTGCAGCACTGTCCTGTAAAGGCACGCTTAGGGGAGGGATTCATTCTTTGCCAGTTCAGGACTCTCTTGAGAATTGCCCATGATGTGCCAAATGAAAATATATGAAGCTGCCTTCTACTGAATCAGCCCCTCTGGGGGTCCATCAACGTCAGTATTGTCTACTCAGACTGGCAGCGGCTCTCCAGGGTCTCAAGCTGAGGTTTTTCACACCTACTTGCCTGGACCCTTTTGAGTTGGAGATGCCGGGGGATTGAACCTGGGACCTTCTGCTTGCCAAGCAGATGCTCTACCACTGAGCCACAGCCCCATTCATGGCTCTCCAGGGTCTCAAGCGGAGGTTTTTCACACCTACTTGCCTGGACCCTTTTGAGTTGGAGATGCCGGGGATTGAACCTGGGACCTTCTGCTTGCCAAGCGGATGCTCTACCACTGAGCCACCGTCCCTCCCTCCAGTACTGTGTACTCAGCCTGGCAGTGGCTCTCCAGGGTCTCAAGCTGAGATTTTTCACGCCTGCTTGCCTGGACCCTTTTGAGTTGGAGATGCTGGGGATTGAACCTGGGACCTTCTGCCTATCAAGCAGATGCTCTGCCACTGAGCCACTGTCCCTCTCTAAAGTCAGTCTTGTCTACTCAGACTGGCAGTGGCTCTCCAGAGTCTCAAGCTGAGGTTTTTCACACCTACCTGCCTGGACCCTTTTGAGTTGGAGATGCCGGGGATTGAACCTGGGACCTTCTGCTTACCAAACAGATGCTCTACGACTGAGCCACCATCCCTCCCCCAGACATATGAACATCTGAAGCTGCCTTCTACTGAATCAGACCCTCCTGGGTCCATCAACGTCAGTATTGTCTACTCAGACTGGCAGCGGCTCTCCAGGGTCTCAAGCTGAGGTTTTTCACGCCTACCTGCCTGGACCCTTTTTAGTTGGAGATGCCGGGGATTGAACCTGGGACCTCCTGCTTTCCAAGCAGATGCTCTACCACCGAGCCACAGCCCCATTCATGGCTCTCCAAGGTCTCAAGCTGAGGTTTTTCACGCCTGCTTGCCTGGACCCTTTTGAGTTGGAGATGCTGGGGATTGAACCTGGGACCTTCTGCCTATCAAGCAGATGCTCTGCCACTGAGCCACTGTCCCTCTCTAAAGTCAGTCTTGTCTACTCAGACTGGCAGTGGCTCTCCAGAGTCTCAAGCTGAGGTTTTTCACACCTACCTGCCTGGACCCTTTTGAGTTGGAGATGCCGGGGATTGAACCTGGGACCTTCTGCTTACCAAACAGATGCTCTACGACTGAGCCACCATCCCTCCCCCAGACATATGAACATCTGAAGCTGCCTTCTACTGAATCAGACCCTCCTGGGTCCATCAACGTCAGTATTGTCTACTCAGACTGGCAGCTGCTCTCCAGGGTCTCAAGCTGAGGTTTTTCACGCCTACCTGCCTGGACCCTTTTTAGTTGGAGATGCCGGGGATTGAACCTGGGACCTCCTGCTTTCCAAGCAGATGCTCTACCACCGAGCCACAGCCCCATTCATGGCTCTCCAAGGTCTCAAGCTGAGGTTTTTCATGCCTACTTGCCTGGACCCTTTTGAGTTGGAGATGCCGGGGATTGAACCTGGGACCTTCTGCTTACCAAACAGATGCTCTACGACTGAGCCACCATCCCTCCCCCAGACATATGAACATCTGAAGCTGCCTTCTACTGAATCAGACCCTCCTGGGTCCATCAACGTCAGTATTGTCTACTCAGACTGGCAGCTGCTCTCCAGGGTCTCAAGCTGAGATTTTTCACGCCTACTTGCCTGGACCCTTTTGAGTTGGAGATGCTGGGGATTGAACCTGGGATTTTCTGCTTACCAAGCAGATGCTCTACCACTGAGCCACCGTCCCTCCCTCCAGAACTGTCTCCTCAGACTGGCAGCAGCTCTCCAGGGTCTCAAGCTGAGGTGTTTCATGCCTACTTGCCTGGACCGTTTTCAGTTGGAGATGCCGGGGATTGAACCTGGGACCTTCTGCTTCCCAAGCAGATGCTCGACCCCTGAGCCACCATCCCTCCCCAAATCAGTATTGCCTCCTCAGACTGGCAGCGGCTCTCCAGGGTCTGTCTGTCTCTCTTTCTTTCTTTCTTTCTTTCTTTCTTTCTTTCTTTCTTTCTTTCTTTCTTTCTTTCTTTCTTTCTTTCTTTCTTTCTTTCTTTCCTTCCTTCCTTCCTTCCTTCCTTCCTTCCTTCCTTCCTTCCTTCCTTCCCTCCATCTCTCTGCCTGCTAAACTGGGGGAGAGTATCAAAGAGACAGATGGGCTGGCTGAAGCCTCCTCCGTGTCCTGAGACCAGACACCTCAAAGAGGAATTAGAACCTGTCAGGAGCTAAAGCAGATTACAGGCCGGTCAGGGAGCTGCGTGGGCAAATTGGAAGTGACTCTAGCGCTGGCTGCGTGTTTGGGGACAAGCTGGGAGGCAGCTCAGCAAATATGTGGGGCCAGAGAGTCCACCATCCAAAACTGCCATTTTCTCCACAGGCCCTGACCTTGGGGTTGCCAGGTCTGTGTTGGAGAATATCTGGAGACTTTGGGGGGTGGAGCCAGGAGAGGGTGGGGCTTGGGAGGGGCGGGACCTCAGCATGGCCCAATGGCCTAGAGCCCACCCTTCCAAGCAGCCACTTTCTCCAGTTTGGTGTCGTGGTGAAGTGTGCAGACTCTTATCTAGGAGAACCGGGTTTGATTCCCCACTCCTCCACTTGCAGCTGCTGGAATGGCCTTGGGTCAGCCAGAGCTCTCTTATCTGGGAGAACCGGGTTGGATTCCCCACTCCTCCACTTGCAGCTGCTGGAATGGCCTTGGGTCAGCCATAGCTCTCTTATCTGGGAGAACCCGGGTTGGATTCCCCACTCCTCCACTTGCAGCTGCTGGAATGGCCTTGGGTCAGCCAGAGCTCCCTTATCTGGGAGAACCGGGTTTGATTCCCCACTCCTCCACTTGCAGCTGCTGGAATGGCCTTGGGTCAGCCAGAGCTCTCTTATCTGGGAGAACCGGGTTGGATTCCCCACTCCTCCACTTGCAGCTGCTGGAATGGCCTTGGGTCAGCCAGAGCTCTCTTATCTGGGAGAACCGGGTTGGATTCCCCACTCCTCCACTTGCAGCTGCTGGAATGGCCTTGGGTCAGCCAGAGCTCTCTTATCTGGGAGAACCGGGATAGATTCCCCCCTCCTCCACTTGCAGCTGCTGGAATGGCCTTGGGTCAGCCAGAGCTCTCTTATCTGGGAGAACCGGGTTTGAGTCCCCCTCCTCCACTTGCAGCTGCTGGAATGGCCTTGGGTCAGCCATAGCTCTGTTATCTGGGAGAACCGGGTTTGATTCCCCTCTCCTCCCCTTGCAGCTGCTGGAATGGCCTTGGGTCAGCCAGAGCTCTCTTATCTGGGAGAACCGGGTTTGATTCCCCACTCCTCCCCTTGCAGCTGCTGGAATGGCCTTGGGTCAGCCAGAGCTCTCTTATCTGGGAGAACCGGGTTTGACTCCCCACTCCTCCACTTGCAGCTGCTAGAATGGCCTTGGGTCAGCCAGAGCTCTCTTATCTGGGAGAACCGGGTTTGATTCCCCACTCCTCCCCTTGCAGCTGCTGGAATGGCCTTGGGTCAGCCAGAGCTCTCTTATCTGGGAGAACCGGGTTTGACTCCCCACTCCTCCACTTGCAGCTGCTAGAATGGCCTTGGGTCAGCCAGAGCTCTCTTATCTGGGAGAACCGGGTTGGATTCCCCACTCCTCCACTTGCAGCTGCTGGAATGGCCTTGGGTCAGCCAGAGCTCTCTTATCTGGGAGAACCGGGTTTGATTCCCCACTCCTCCACTTGCAGCTGCTAGAATGGCCTTGGGTCAGCCAGAGCTCTCTTATCTGGGAGAACCGGGTTTGATTCCCCACTCCTCCACTTGCAGCTGCTGGAATGGCCTTGGGTCAGCCAGAGCTCTCTTATCTGGGAGAACCGGGATAGATTCCCCCCTCCTCCACTTGCAGCTGCTGGAATGGCCTTGGGTCAGCCAGAGCTCTCTTATCTGGGAGAACCGGGTTTGATCCCCCACTCCTCCACTTGCAGCTGCTGGAATGGCCTTGGGTCAGCCAGAGCTCTCTTATCTGGGAGAACCGGGTTGAGAACCAGGTTGGATTCCCCACTCCTCCACTTGCAGCTGCTGGAATGGCCTTGGTTCAGCCATAGCTCTCTTATCTGGGAGAACCGGGTTTGATTCCCCACTCCTCCACTTGCAGCTGCTGGAATGGCCTTGGGTCAGCCGTAGCTCTGGCAGAGGTTGTCCTTGAAAGGGCAGCTGCTGTGAGAGCCCTCTCCAGCCCCACCCACCTCACAGGGTGTCTGTTGTGGGGGAGGAAGGGAAAGGAGATTGTGAGCCGCTCTGAGACTCTTCGGAGTGGAGGGCAGGATATTAATCCAATATCTTCTCCTTTTTCTTCTTCCAGGGGAGCTGATCTCTGCCAGCTGGAGATCAGTTGTAAAAGCAGATCTCCAGGCCCCACCTGGAGGCTGGCAACCCCAAGACCTCTATTGTCTGGAGCTCAGTTGGAATTCTGGGATAATGCTGGGCTCACCCTGGAAGCCGCCAGTTCTAAGTACTGGTGCAGACAAACCTTTAAGCCTGAAGTTCCCCACCCCAGTTCGATGCAGAAACAGAAAGATCATTTCCCCTGAAGAAAGGGCTGCTTGGGAGGGTGGGCTCTAAGACATTCTGCACCAGTGAAGTCCCTCCTTTCCTCAAACTCCGCCCTCTCCAGGCTCCACCCCCCAAATCTGCAGGGATTTCCCAACCCAGACCTGGCAACCCCGGGCCAGCCCAGCCCAGAAGCTTCCTCCAACTACCTGACATTTGCAGGGCTGAGACGGCCCCCCACAGTTGCTTTCTGGGCTCTCGGGAGGCTCTGATGTGAATGCACACTTCTAGTTCACGCCAGCTCTAAGCCTCCGGTTTCTGTCACTAGCCTCCAAGAGGCAGCTGCTGCCTGCCTGGGCTGGGCTTGGGGGTCAAGTGGCCTAACGGGATATATTTGCTTCCCCCCCCCACCCCAGCACCTTGCCCTCTCCGGATGCCTCAAAAAGACACACCTCCCATTGCCAGAAGGTTTCCTTTCCACCAGCAATGCAGACTGCAAATTAGAAGTTTCCTTTCCTTTCCCGTGCCTGCCTTCAGCGAGGCATTAAGAGCTGCCCTGTGGAGTTGGCATGGGCTCCTTTTGTTTTTAATACAAACGCATTTAAAGCAAAGCTTACCCTCTGGCGCAAGGCCTAAGACGCACCAGCCGCAGCTTGGAAGGAGGATGGTTATCCGGCTAAGCCATCCGGGCAGCTTCTGTGTACACGGCTGGATCAGTTACAGACCCGCGGCTTGGAGTTTCTATGGCAAACTCTATGCAGGTGCAGTAACCTAATAGGGCCCTCATTAGCAGACCGGCCTTACCAGGGAGAGGAAGGCAGGGCACGAGAACAGGGGTGGGAGGGAGGGAGGGGCGCGCAGCTCTTCTGCTGCTTGAGAGGAAGGCGGCCGGTGACTCTTCACGCTTTCCCTGGGTCCTTAGATGAGTTGGGGGGAAACCTGGAAGATCAGTCTGCGCAAAGACAAGGAGGTGCTCCCATCACAAGCGTCTAACTTTGGGGAAAGAGAGCGTGCAGGCCTGGGGACACATCAGTAAGAGCCCGAGGTGCTTGCCGTAAGATCGTGTTGTTTCTCCAGAAAAAGCTTCAAGAAAAAGAGCACGGTGCCTTGTTGTGAACATATTCGCCGGGTTTGACCATCAGGAAGAAGTTTCAGAAGGTGGTGGGCCTCTTGGTCTGCAGTAGAAGAGATCTATTTGATTCCAGCATCACCTTAGAGCAGGGGTGTCAAACATTCAGCCTGGGGGCCAAATCAGCCCCCTGGAGGGCTCCTTTCAGGCCCCCAAGCAACTGGCTGCCATCTGCTTCCTTCTCTCTCTCTCTCTCTCTCTCTTGCTTTGGCAGGCTTGCTCAATCACACAGAGGCTACAGAGCAAAGCCTCTATTTTCTCCATTTGCTGAGGCTCCCGTCTTGGGGAGGGAGGGGGAGGAGGAATAGCTTGCTTTGCCAGGCCCTCTCAATCACACAGAGGCTACAGAGCAAAGCCTCTATTTTCTTCATTTACTGAGGCTCCTGTCTTGGGGAGGGAGGGGGAGGAGGAATAGCTTGCTTTGCCAGGCCCTCTCAATCACACAGAGGCTACAGAGCAAAGCCTCTATTTTCTTCATTTGCTGAGGCTCCCGTCTTGGGGAGGGAGGGGGAGGAGGAATAGCTTGCTTTGCCAGGCCCTCTCAATCACACAGAGGCTACAGAGCAAAGCCTCTATTTTCTCCATTTGCTGAGGCTCCTGTCTTGGGGAGGAAGGGGGAGGAGGAATATATTGCTTTGCCAGGCCCTCTCAATCACACAGCAGAGCTACTGAGCCAAGCCTTTCTTCCTTCTATTGGCTGAGGCTTCTTCCTCTCCTGGTCCCCTGGGGAAGGAAGGAAAGAGCCAGAGCTTCCTTTGCCCAGTTCCCTGGATCCCATGGGAGAAATACAAAGAAAGCATCTTTAAGACGAATGAGTGCTAATGTTTTAAGCATATTTTAAGGTTTTTTTTTAAAAAAAATGTGTCTATCTGTGTCCTTTATAAAGTTTATATCTCTGCTACCTAATCTTAAATAGGTACACAGATGGCCCGGCCTGTCCCTTGTCCGACAAGGTCTCATTTATGTCAGATTTGGCCCTCATTACCCCTGCCTTAGAGACCAACAATGCTTTCTAGAGTCACAGCTCCCCAGACACGAGTAGGAATTGAGGTCTCTGAATCTTGACATCCCAATCCGAAGGTGGGGAGCATGCAACAAAGAATGCTTGCAAAAGATGCAGACGTTCCACACATGTTGTCATCAGCTTGGTTTGAGCAGAGGGGACGTGCCTGTGGGGGGGGGGACAGAAAGAAGAGGGTTTTAGCCTCTCTCCCCCTCACCTTCCTGCCTCATCTTTCCCTCTCTCCCTTGATTGTGTGGGGTGGCAGTATTTGGGGATATCATTCCAGCAGCACAATGCCTGGCCCCAGGATGAGAAGATCAGGAGCAGCTGCTTGAGCAGGTAGAACATCTGCTGCTGTCCCTCTCTGGTTGAATATTTTAGCACATGCCTTGAACTGTGTTCCTAAAAATAAGCTAAAATGGAAAATACTGACACCCAACATTCTCATTAATACTTGTTAGCTAATCCAGACAAATCACTCGTCCTGGGGCTCAGTATTCATTATCACTAAGTCCCTTAGACCTTCTCCTTCACTCACACATTTCGCCTGAATGAGAGGGAAGCACATCTAGGCGGGTGATCTAAGCAAGAGGAAAAGAGGACTGAACAAGCACAGGGCTGGGAGACTTTGAGGGTGTGCCATGGCAGGTCCATTTGGGTCCATGTAAGGCAGGGGTGGGGAACCTTTTTTCTGTCAAGGGCCATATGAATATTTATTTATTGGAGAGCCAGTTTGGTGTAGTGGTTAAGTGTGCGGACTCTTATCTGGGAGAACCGGGTTTGATTCCCCACTCCTCCACTTGCACCTGCTAGCATGGCCTTGGGTCAGCCATAGCTCTGGCAGAGGTTGTCCTTGAAAGGGCAGCTGCTGTGAGAGCCCTCTCCAGCCCCACCCACCTCACAGGGTGTCTGTTGAGGGGGAGGAAGGGAAAGGAGATTGTGAGCCGCTCTGAGACTCTTCGGAGTGGAGGGCAGGATATAAATCCAATATCTTCATCTACCTCAGAGGGTGTCTGTTGTGGGGGAGGAAGGGAAAGGAGATTGTGAGCCGCTCTGAGACTCTTCGGAGTGGAGGGCAGGATATAAATCCAATATCTTCATCTACCTCACAAGGTGTCTGTTGTGGGGGAGGAAGGGAAAGGAGATTGTGAGCCGCTCTGAGACTCTTCGGAGTGGAGGGCGGGATATAAATCCAATATCTTCATCTACCTCACAGGGTGTCTGTTGTGGGGGAAGAAGGGAAAGGAGATTGTGAGCCGCTCTGAGACTCTTTGGAATGGAGGGCGGGATATAAATCCAATATCTTCATCTACCTCACAGGGTGTCTGTTGTGGGGGAAGAAGGGAAAGGAGATTGTGAGCTGCTCTGAGACTCTTCAGAGTGGAGGGCGGGATATAAATCCAATATCTTCATCTACCTCACAGAGTGTCTGTTGTGGGGGAGGAAGGGAAAGGAGATTGTGAGCCGCTCTGAGACTCTTCGGAGTGGAGGGCAGGATATAAATCCAATATCTTCATCTACCTCACAGGGTGTCTGTTGTGGGAGAAGAAGGGAAAGGAGATTGTGAGCCACTCTGAGACTCTTCGGAGTGGAGGGCAGGATATAAATCCAATATCTTCATCTACCTCACAGGGTGTCTGTTGTGGGGGAAGAAGGGAAAGGAGATTGTGAGCCGCTCTGAGACTCTTTGGAGTGGAGGGCGGGATATAAATCCAATATCTTCATCTACCTCACAGGGTGTCTGTTGTGGGGGAGGAAGGGAAAGGAGATTGTGAGCCGCTCTGAGACTCTTCAGAGTGGAGGGCGGGATATAAATCCAATATCTTCATCTACCTCACAGGGTGCCTGTTGTGGGGGAGGAAGGGAAAGGAGATTGTGAGCCGCTCTGAGACTCTTCGGAGTGGAGGGCGGGATATAAATCCAATATCTTCTTCTTCTTCTTCTTATAACATCACTTGCGGGCCATAAAAAATGATCAACTTAAAAAACAGTGCTCCGCCAAGGGAGAACGATTCAGCAAAATCGGCAAAATTAATGCAAATAATTGTTCTTCTATTTGAAGTCATGCGTGGAGAGCCTAATCTGGCACACACACACACATACTCACACACCTGGCCCGCCGCCCTAGGCAAATGCAAAGGTCCAGGGCTTTTTTGTAGAAAAAGTGCTGCAGGAACTCAGTAGCATATTAGACCACATCCCCTAATATTAGCATATTAGGTCACACACTCATTAGCATATTAGACCACACCCTCTGGGATAATCAAGTGCAAACTGAACTGTGACAGTAACTTTTCCAGACCCCGCAGCAATTCTGGCCAGCCAGCCAGGCCCCAGGGAGGCTGCCACATGGCTCGGTTCGGTCCAGCAATCCCCAAGGGCCACACCAAGTGACCTTGAGGGCCACATATGGCCCTCGGAATGGAGGTTCCCCACCCCTGATGTAAGACATTGCTTTGTAGCATAGACAGGTCTCTTGTTCCACTCTGTGCATTCAGAGCTGGGTGCCTGCTGCAGCATCTTCAGGCAAAGGATTAAAGGTGTGGTAAAGTCTATGTAAAGTCTAAAGAGCCCCATGGTGCAGAGTGGTAAAGCTGCAGTACTGCAAACTCTCTGCTCATGACCTGAGTTCGATCCCAGGGGAAGCTGGGTTCAGGTAGCCGGCTCGAGCTTGACTCAGCCTTCCATCCTTCCGAGATCAGTAAAATGAGTACCCAGCTTGCTGGGGGTGGGGGGAATGTAGATGGCTGGGGAAGGCAATGGCAAACTGCCCCATTAAAAAGTCTGCAATGAAAACGTTGTGATGCGATGTCACCCCAGAGTCAGAAACGACTGGTGCTTGCACAGGGGACCTTTCCTTTTTAAAAAGTCTATGTGGAAGACTTCAGAGGCCACCTTTGTACAGTTCTGGTCAGCGTACCTCAAAAAAGATATTATAGCACTGGAAACGGCGCAGAAAAGGACAGAAAAGGAAAACAAGAATAGGGGGATCATTGAACACCGTACCTGTGAAGAAAACTTAAAGAGGATAGGGCTATTTCGCTTGGAGAAACAACAAGTGGCACAGAGTGGTAAAGCTGCAGTACTGCAGTCCAAGCTCTGCTCATGACCTGAGTTCGATCCTGGCAGAAGCTGGGTTCAGATAGCCGGCTCAAGGTTGACTCAGCCTTCCATCGATCCAAGGTCAGTAAAATGAGTCCCCAGCTTGCTGGGGGGAAAGTGTGGATGGCTGGGGAAGGCAATGGAAAACCACCCCATAAAAAGTCTGCCGTGAAAACGTTGTGAAAGCAACGTCACCCCAGAGTTGGAAATGACTGGTGCTTGCACAGGGGATGACCTTGACCTTTTTTTTTAAAAAAAAAGTGAGAGGTGACATAATAGAGGTTTACAAAAGTATGCATGGGATAGAGAAGGTAGAGAAAGAAGTGCTTTTCTCCCTTTCTCACAATACAAGAATTGGGTACTTAAATTAATGAGCAGTAGACTTAGAGCTGATAAAAGGAAGTCCCTCTTCACTCAGAGTGATGCCACAACTTTAGCATACTCTGCATACTGGGCAGGTGATGCAGAAAAAGACCTGTGTCATGGTCTTGCTTTGATCTCACAAGTTCAGCTTCTGGGCTGCTGACTTTAATGGTTTTAGGAAATCCAGTGGCTGCGGAAGAAATAGAGGAAAATGTTGGAGATCAGATCTCATGGTGGAAAGAAGGAGGATATGGAATTGGAAGAGGGAGGGTACTTAAAATCAGGAGTCTGTGATAAAACATGCATGCGTGGTGGATGAGATTTGCATGGAGTATGGTTCACCAAAGATTCTGCAATCGTAAAAGGATGGAGAAGACTGCTGTTTTTCAGTGAAGCCAGACAGGCCCAAGAATAAGCTGAAAAGCAGGTGGGGGGGGGAGGGGAGGACGGAATTAAGCTTCTGCCGAGAGATGTCCCCGTTCACTTTCGCCTCTGTCCTCATCTTGACCTTTTTGTGTTTTCCATTATGAGCCATAAAAAGAAATCAAATATTTGCTGCCGGCATTAAGCGATTTGCACGAGGCCGCAGAGCCCAGGAACTAAATCCAACCCACAACATGAGGACAGGGCTTACTGGGAGAGACCCCGGTCGAGCGACGATCCAATTACCCACAGGCATAGCCCTGGAAGCCTAAATCCCCTTTCCAGCTTCCAGCCATATGGAGGTAGCGGCTGTATGGCTCTGAGCTGGCTATTCCTTGCACACTGACAAACTGCTTCACAGAACACGTCAGGAAGAAGGCAAACCCAAGGGGCATTTAGTCCACCTGGTATTGCCAACCTCCAGGAGATAGAGATCAGTACCCCTGGAGAAAATGGCTGCTTTGGGATGTGGACTCTGTGACATTACACCCTACTGAAGTCCCTCCCCTCCCCAAACCTGCCAGCTCACCCCCCTAAAAAATCATCAGGTATTTCCCAACCCGCTGCTGGAAATCTGCTCCAAAGTACAATGGCAGAGATCCAGTGAGTGACTTCAATGGGCATTCCCATACTGGATTTCCTGGTTGTCTCCTGCCTGCATTTTAAGTATCCCCCCTAGGGGTTGGTCTGCATGTTTCTGAAAATGCAGCTTTTTTCATGGATTAGCAGTGAAGAAGTGCCCCTTAGAAGATGCTGTTAGTTTCAGGTGCCACAAGACAAGACACCCCTGGTGCATTTTCCTGCAACAGATGCCGCTCCCCTCCAGGGTGACTTCCCCGTAGGGCTGCCAGGTCAGGGGATGGTGGGGGGGGGGGGTACGGTTGCCAGTTCCAGGTTGGGAAATGCCTGGAGACTTGGGAGTGGAGCCTGGGGAGCACAGGGACCTCAGTGGGGGAGAATGCCCCAGAGTCCACCCTCCAAAGCATCCATTTTCTCCAGGGGAACTGATCTCTGTAGGTTGGAGGTTAGCTGTAATGTTGGGGGGGTCCCCAGGCCTCACCTGGAGGCTGACATCCCTACGTCCCTGGGCATTCGTGGGGCTCATCTCATTCAATTTTGAGAGCTGAACATTGCTAACATTTTCCTTGGAAGTCTGGAATTGTATTGCTCTTTGCTGATTTGTTATATGGTTACTTTCACATATATTGATGTTTGCATGTATTGGCAATAAATTGTGTATTTATTTTTATTTTATTTTTCTTGCCATATAGATTGATCATTTTCTCATACTACTTATGTTTTGTGTATTTTTTCAAGAGCTTTGTGTATTTATGTACATTGTTTTCATTGTGTAAGGGTGTTTTCTAGTTGCGTAGTCTTTCTCCCAAACCCTGTTTTTCCACTGTAGCAGTTAAGAGCGGCTGACTCTAATCTGGAGAACTAGATTTGATCTTTGTTCTGCGGTCTGATGTCATCAGAGTACATGTATATTGTTCGATAAGATCAGAACTCAAATATAAAATCGAAACATTAGCTAGCATAAATGATTGCAAAGCTGAAACCTTCATAAGAGAATAAGCACTGTGGTCTGAACTCTCTGCTCACGACCTGAGTTCAATCCCCGTTGGAAGCTGGGTTTTCAGGTAGCCGGCTCGAGGTTGACTCAGCCTTCCATCCTTCCGAGGTCGGTCAAATGAGTCGCCAGCTTGCTTGCACGGGGGACCGTTCCTTTCCTATATAGATCCTAATAGTGATTATCCAATTTATTTCATGTTACTGAACCATATAAGTAGCAGCAAAGAAACCCCCACGTGGAGATTCTCTTATTGCAAACTTGGGCGGCAGCCACTGTGGAATCCCATTCTCCGTGCTTGCAAGGCCACTTAATCCGGATTAACTAATCCGGAATAAAAAAAGGGGGCGACTGGAAGAGACCAGCAGGGGTAGGGAGCAGCAGCTCGCCAGATGATTTTTTTGCCTACAGCTCCCATCAGCCCCGGCCATTGGCCATGCTGGCTGGGGCTGATGGGAGTTGTAGGCAAAAACATCTGGCGAGCCAGGCCGACTCCTCTCCCCGTTGGATGGTTGCCATGGAAATGCGAACAGAGCGCCACAGACGCGGGGGCGGGGCTGGGTAGCCACGCGCGTCAGACGCAGAACGGCCGGCGTCGTTGCGTCACCCGCCGTCTTCCCCGCGTGTCGTTGGTCGCGCTCGTTTCCACGGTAACCAGCCGCGCGCGGCGCTTCCGGGTCGGGCAGGGCGCCCGCTGGCTACTCTATGGCCGGCTTCCGCCTCCTGGGCTGGAGTCACGTGAGCCGAGGGTCGTCTTCCTGCTGCCCAATGGGGGGGGCGTCCTGGTGGGGCGCCGTTGCTAAGCGTCGCTGAAGGTGCCTTTGCCCCCCCTTGCAAAACCAAGAGACTGAGAATGCAGGAGGGGGGTGATGGGGTTGAGTGAGAATGGGGGGCTGAGCTGCCCCACCTGGCAGGGGTGTTGTGCTTAGGGTTGCCAATCCCCAGGTGGGGGCAGGGGATCCCCCGGTTTGGAGGCCCTCCCCCTGCTTCAAGGTCATCAGGAAGCAGGGCGGAGGGAAATGTCTGCTGGGCACTCCATTATTCCATATGGAGACTGATTCCCATAGGATACAATGGAGAATTGATCCGCGGGCAGCTGAGGCTGGGGGATGGGGGTGGGGCTGCTTTTGTAGGTAGAGGCACCAAATTCGCAGCATAGCTTCCAGTGCCTCTCCTCAAAACACCCTCCAAGTTTCAAAAGGATTGGGCCAGGAGATCCAATTCTTTGATGCCCCAAAGAAGGTGCCCCTATCCTTCATTATTTCCAAATGGAGGGAAGGCATTTAAAAGTTGTGAGGTCCCTTTAAATGTGGTGGCCAGAACTCCTGTTAGAGTTCAATTATGCTTGTCACAACCTTTCTCCTGGCTCCACCCCCAAAGTCTCCAGATATTTCTTGAATTGGATTTGGCAACCCTAGTTGCGATGGATGGTCCCTTCCTGTGGTCAAAAGGTGTAGGTCTGCCACTTGGAACCAGGGGGTTGGACTAGATCACTCTGGAGGGCCCTTCCAGCTCTTAGAAGTCTAACAATTACCAGGACCAAAAGGGGCTGATGGCAGTGAATTCCATAGGAGCAGACACAGGAGAGCCAGTTTGGTGTAGTGGTTAAGTGTGTGGAGTCTTATCTGGGAGAACCGGGTTTGGTTCCCCACTCCTTCACTTGCAGCTGCTGGAATGGCCTTGGGTCCGCCAGAGCTCTTGTAATGAGTTGTCCTTGAAAGGGCAGCTTCTGAGAGCCCTCTCAGCACCCCTCACCTCACAAGGTGTCTGTTGTGGGTGAGGAAGGGAAAGGAGATTGCGAGCCGCTCTGAGATCCATAGTATAGGGTGGGATATAAATCCAGTATGTTCTTCATCTATGGCTCAGTGGGGAAGCACCGCTTGGAATGGTTCGGGGAATGACCAGGTACGGGATGGCATGGAAGATCTCAGCCAGAGACCCTGGAGATTGGCTGCCAGTTTCGAGGAGATGGTGCTAGCCTTGATGGACTGGTGCTCTGACTTAGTATAAGGCAACTTCCTGAGTGATTCCATGGGAAGGTGCATTAAAGTCCCCTTTGCTGATCTGGACCTTTGGGCTTTCAGCTTCCCTTCCTGTGACCGGCTGTGGCTCTCCAGGATCTCAGGCAGGAAGGGAGGACTTTCCTCTCACCGACTCAGCAGGACTTCTCCAGATAAAGGGGGAAATTACATGAAGCTGCCCAGACTGAGTTGAGCATTGCTCAAGCTCTTAGGCAGAAAGAGATCCTTTCTCACACTGGCTACCTGGGAGCTTCTGCTGTCCATCAGAGACGAGAAGACATTATGCTTTCAGTGCCCCAGGAGATGCTGCAATTGCATTTCATTTTCCATTGCATTTTCTTGGGGAAAGGCGTTGATGGGATTTCATTGTAGTTCATATGGTTTTAATATGGAACTGTAAGCTGCCCGGAGCTGCAAGGGTAAAGTAGGTAATTAATAAGGGTAATTAATAAAAAAGAAAAGGAGCCTGTGACGTTAGAGTTCATATTCTAGCTCAGCCATGAATGCTTGGGTGTGGGGGGCAAACTGAACTCTTTATCTTACCTTTCTTCTATTTCTGTTTTATAGCTAACAATGAGAAAATTGTGCCTCTCTCAGCCTGGGCTTGGAAGCAGCATTGATGGGAACCATCTGAGCTTTCCGTTGTCCTGTTGGCTCCACACCAAGCAGTGTTTGCAAAGGGGAGAGAGGAGGAAGAGCCCTCTGTGGTCGGCATCTGGAATCTGCAGAGCAGCATGGACTTCTTGATCCTCTTCCTGCTCTATGTCATTCTGGTGCTGCTGACCATTCTCTTGGTCTGCCTCTATTCTGGAAGGAAGCAAAGTTGGCCATCAAGGACCATCGATTGGTTTGCTCAGGTAAAGAAGTTTGACAGAAGATGGGCTCCAGCCATTTACAGCAGGGGTGTCAAGCTCATTTGTTACGAGGGCCGGATCTGACATAAATGAGTCCTTGTCGGGCCGGGCCATGTGTGTGCCTATTTAAGATTAGGTAGCAGAAATATTAACTTTATAAAGGACACAATATAAAGGCAAACACAATTAAAGATGAAACATGCTTAAAACATTGTCACTCATTGGTCTTAAAGGTGCTTTCTTTGTATCTCTCCCATGGGATCCAGGGAACTGGGCAAAGGAAGCCCTGGCTGTTTCCTTCCCTCCCCAGGGGACCAGGAGGGGAGGAGCCTCAGCCAATAGAAGGAAGAAAGGCTTGGCTCAGTAGCTCTGCTGTTCAACTGAGAGAGCCTGGCAAAGCAAGCTCTCCCTTTCCCCTTTTTCTCCCCAAGGGAGGAGCCTCAGCCAATGGAGAAAATAGAGGTTTTGTAGACGACAGTTGCTCGGAGGCCTGATTTGACCTCCAGGCCACATGTTTGACACCCCTGGTTTACAGCAATCTTTTTTTAAGCAAGGGAATGGCAAACTTCCACTGTTTCCAGCAAAGATCAGCTTCCATCCTGCTGCCACTTGCTCTGTGTGTCTCCCAGCTCCTTTGCCCTCAAAATGTTGTGTGCAGCCTGCAAGTGTATCCTGTACCTGCATTTCTGTGCTTTGAGTACTGACTCTGGGTACCATTCAGAGCTAGTTTTCTCCACTTCGAATGATTTCTCCTTGTATGTGAGAAGGCAGTCCTCTGCATCGTCTTCTGTTGCTGCCACCTGAGCCCAAGCCCAGCGTCTCCACCAGCATAGCAGAGCTAGCCCCTCCAGCGTCACTGAGGACTAGAAGTTTCAATAGTGTAGCCATTGTTGGTGTGCAGTAAAAGTTAGATTCAAGGCCAGTAACACCTTAGAGTTTCAAGGTCGAAGTTTTGACCCTCCTGGTTGGGGGCAGGCCTCGTCTATCTTGAGCTCGAGGTTTTTGAGAGAGAGAACACGAGGGCGCGGCAGTGGTGACCATATTGTTTATCTGAATTGTTGTGGCTTTTTGGGGGGGGGCCAGGTGCTTTCTCACGTCATCCCATCCCAGGTTCATGGAGCTGCTCAGAGGGTGCTTCACCGTCTCTTCCACACAAGGTATTTGCAACCTTTTGCAGGGGCCTTCCCTTGGGCTGGGCCTGGTTCTTAGTTCTCAGCGTCCATCCGTTAGACTGTCCTGCTGGGTCTCCCTCACCCCAGGCTCTGTCGAGCAGATGTGCATTGAGCCTTCTGTACTCGCATCTCGATTCAGAGGTGGATGGAAGGTGGCCTGAGTTGGTTTGGGACTGTGGGGTGCAGGGGGAGGCAGACAGGTCTTGCTCCCCCACCCCTGAAATGGCTCTGGGGAACTGCTGTTTGCCCAGCTGGGAAAACCTGGTCTTGTGACAGACACTGCCTGTTTGTGGTCCTGCACCTGGCTTTGGAAGTGCTGGTTTACGGCGAATACACCTGGGAAGTCTTTGGCTACTGTCAAGAGCTGGAGTTCGGCCTTCCCCTCCTCCTGCTCCCATACCTGCTACTGACTGTGAACATGGCCTTCTTCGTTCTGTGCTCCAAGACTGACCCTGGTAAGGCCCCTTTGCATCTAGAACGGCAGCTTTTGGCCAGTGTGGAAACGCCCCTTGTCAAGGCAGCAGTGACCTATCAGATGAGAGCAGCTCCTGCCTTGACCGTACCACCTCTGACTCACAAGGGAATGTGTTGGAGAGCCAGCAGGGTGTACCAGTCAGAGTGTCAGGCGAGGACCTGGGAGATGCAGGTTGGAATCCCCACTTCTGCCACTGAAGTTTGCCAGTTGCGCAATCTCAGCCTAACCTACCTTGCAGGGGTGTTGTTGTGAAGGTAAAATGGAGGAGAGGAGAACAATGTAGGTTACTTTGGGTCTATGTTGGGGTGAAAGGCGGGGTATAGATGAATAAGCCAGGCAGTTCTGTTTACGTACATAACCAGATGTCAGTGGGAAGCATTTTTTGGCATACAGTTGTCGATGTGTAGGGGCAGGAGAGGGTCCTTGCCATCATATCAGGGGTGGCCAAACTTGCTTAACTTAAGAACATAGAATAAATGTCAGATGTTTAAGAGCCACAAGACACAAACATCAGATGTTTGAGAGCTGCACGAAAGGAGGGAAAATAGATGGGGAGAGGTGGGAAGAAAGCAACTTTAATTTTAAATACATTTTCCAGCTGCCAGATGGCTTGACTTGGGGAAGTCATTTAAAGAGACAAATGCCTTTTCCGAGTTAGCTGATGAAGCAGTCCTGTAGCAAACGGGAAGATTGCAGATTTGCCATTGGGGCAGATCCAGCTGCCTTTCAGTTCTCACTGGCAACTGTGGGCAGGGCTCTGGGGCAGGGCCGGCCCCTCAGCGGCTTGTGCAGCTAACTGGAGACCATGAGCTGAGCTGGCTTTGTGTATTTGGGGAGGGATTCCACCACCACCCCTCCTTGCCAGTTGCTCCTGCCGAGGGGATCACAGGCCAGTGTCCCTTGGCTTGTGAAAGGGGAAGCAATCTCTGCAAAGTACCCTGCCAGTAGCACCCGTCTAGTACGTAAAGCCAGAGGGCAGGGAAAGAGAGGTGAAAGCACAGCGAGACACATTTGTCTGTTTCCCACTGCAGGTGCCATAACCAAATCCAACCAGGCGCTCTTCCTCCGTGCTTACGCCTATGATGGGGTGATGTTTGAAAGAGGTGCCAAGTGTGTTGCCTGCAGCACCAGGAAGCCAGCCAGATCCAAGCACTGTGGTAAGTTCTTCAGACTGCTGCTGCTTCTGCAGTATCCTCCACCTCCTCCCAGACCTTCCTCAGCAAGCTCTTCTGCGGGGAAGGCCTCGCCTTTGGGGTCTCTGCCTCTTCGACATTTCTTCTTCTGCCACCACCAACTCCCTCCCCTGAATGATCATCTCCATCCATTGTAAGTTTGAAAGCTGATTAAAGAAAAGGTCAAGGTAGTCCCCTGTGCAAGCACCAGTCGTTTCTGACTCTGGGGTGACGTTGCAGACTTTTTACAGGGTGGTTTGCCCTTGCCTTCCCCAGTCATCTACACTTTCTCCCCAGCAAGCTGGGGACTCCTTTTACCGACCTCAGAAGGATGGAAGGCTGAGTCAACCTGGAGCTGGCTACCTGAACTCCGCTTCTGCTGAGGATTGAACTCAGGTCGTGAGCAGAGCTTAGGACTGCAGTACTGCAGCTTCCCCACTCTGCGCCACGGGGCTCTTCTGGAAAAGGAAGGAAAGGAAAGGTCCCCTGTGCAAGCACCAGTCATTTTTGACTCTGGGGTAACACTGCTTTCACAATGGGTGTTTTCCCACTGACCTTACTCCAGAGCGACATCCCTCTTCACCGCGCAGCGTCTGCGTGGATTTCGCACCAACTGCTCCGCAGAACCCGGAAGAACCGCAAAGTCCCGCGGCTTTTGTGTCGCAAATGTAAACTGGTTTTTGGCGGTTTACATTTGCGACGCAAAAGCCGCGGGACTTTGCGGCTCTTCCGAGTTCTGCGGAGCAGTTGGTGCGAAATCTGCGCAGACGCTGCACGGTGAAGAGGGACGTCGCTCCGGAGTAAGGTCAGTGGGAAAACGCCCAATGTTTTCATGGCAGACTTTTTACGGGGTGGTTTGCCATTGCCTTCCCCAGTCCTCTATGCTTTCCCCCAGCAAGCTGGGGACTCATTTTACTGACCTCGGAAGGATGGAAGGCTGAGTAGACCTGGAGCCGGCTACCTGAACCAGCTTTTGCTAGGATCGAACTCAGGTCGTGAGCAGAGGGCTCCGGCTGCAGTACTGATACCTGGAATTAAACTTCGTTGGTCTCAAAGATGCCCCTGGGCCCAAACTTTGTTCTGTTGCTTCAGACCCACCTGAATCGATGTCTATCATAAGACCAACTTGTTGCTTCTGCATCTGGAATGGCTGCTGGCGCTGCTTACGTTTCAGTGGGGTGCAGCTTCTCAGTCTCGTTTTCATACTGCAGGCGTAACTTATTAATGTAGTTCAGCGTGGTGCTTTCGTTTTAATATTCCTGTCAACCCACGGTGCCTTGAGAGTCTCAGGGGGAGGCAGGCTGTAAGATGAATAAATAAATTCAGAGTTCCCCTTGCAGAAGTGATCAGGCAACAGGGCACAGGTGGAAACAGAAGCATATAATCTCTGCGTTTTTCCCTTGAGCTCTGGGCAAATGACAAAGCGCATTGTTGGTGTGGCAATGACAGTGGGGCGCTAAGCCACGTAACTTGTGTTTTGCTTCTGACAACCAAAATAATTGTATTCTGGTCTTGCTCAGGGGTCTGCCGTGCCTGCGTGCATCGCTTTGACCACCACTGCATCTGGGTCAACAACTGCATCGGGGCCTTCAACACGAAATACTTCCTCGTCTACCTTCTCACCTTGGGTGCCATGGCGACCACCATCGCCGCCGTAACTGCTGCCTTCCTCATCCAGGTGGTCACTCTCTCAAACCTGATGCTGGGATATTATACGGATGACCAAGGCCAAGAGCGACAGGTCGATGCTTTCGTAGTTATTCAGGTAAATGTTGAGAAAAAGTCTTTTCCCGACACACCACAGCCGTTGATTTTTGCCTCAGCAGAGGCACAGAGAGAACTGGGTGTAGTGGTCAAGGGTGTTGTATCTGAACGACCCAGGTTTTGAATTCTCTCGTGCTGGGTGACCTAGGCCAGTCACACTCTCTCAACTTAATCTACCTCAGAGGGATGTTGTGACAATAACATGGAGAAGAGAATTGTGTTTGCCACTCTAGGTCCCTATCGGGATTACAAATAAATTAAACATATAATTTAAAGTCTTATAATTTAAATGTGCACATAACAAAACTTACAGAGAAGGTAGAGAAAGAAGTACTTTTCTTCCTTTCTCACGATACGAGAACTCATGGACAGTCAATGAAATTGTGGATTAGCTGGGTTAGAGCGGATCAAAGGAAGTCCTTCACCCAAAGGGTGATTGACACGTGGAATTCACTGCCACAGGAGGTGGTGGCAGCTACAAGCATAGATAGCTTCAAGAGGGGATTGGATCAACATATGGAGCAGAGGTCCATCAGTGGCTATTAGCCATAGCGTACTGTTAGAACTCTGTCTAGGGCAGTGATACTCTGTATTCTTGGTGCTTGGGGGGGCTTCTAGTGTCCTAGCCCCACTGATGGCGCCTGGGGTCTGACAGAGTGTTGGACTGGATGGACCATTGGCCTGATCCAACATGGCTTCTCTTATGTTCTTATTTTAACTTCATGAGAGCCAGTTTGGTGTCATGGTTAAGTGTGCATACTCTTATCTGGGAGAACCGGGTTTGATTCCCCACTGCTCTACTTGCACCTGCTGGAATGGCCTTAGGTTAGCCATAGCTATCGCAGAGGTTGTCCTTGAAAGGGCAGCTGCTGTAAGAGCCCTCTCAGCCCCACCCACCTCACAGGGTGTCTGTTGTGGGGGGAGAAGATAAAGGAGATTGTAAACCACTGAGTCTCTGATTCAGAGAGAAGGGCAGGGTATAAATCCACAATTCTTCTTCAGCTTAGTCATTTTCTACAAAGCTTTTAGTTCCACCTGCCTTCCTTCAAGGGCAAGTGCCAGTCTACAAGCCCAAGACTATGGTTGTTCTTTAAGGATTGCGGAATTATGTATAGCTTAGTGCCTACGTTAAGATAATTATATATCTGCTTAATGATGCCCTGGGGCCCCCTCCTTAGCTGTGTCCAGGACGGAGCGGGCTTGGCGTGTGGCGGGGAGAGCCGGCGTAAGATGCATTTCTTTTTCCTGCCTCTTTGCAGCACCTCTTCTTGACGTTCCCCAGGATGGTGTTCATGCTGGGCTTTGTCATCGTCTTCGCGGCCATCCTGAGCTTGTATTTTTGCTTCGGTCTGTACCTGCTCCTGATCAACCAGACCAGCTACGAGTGGTTTAAGTCAAGGAGGTTCAAGAGTGGGGCTTACACAAACATCTATTCTAGAGGAGTCTGGGGCAACGTCATGGAAATCGCGAAGCCTCTCAGGATCCCTGAACCAAAGAGAAGGTGACTCGTCAGAAGCAATGACAGACAGACCGCCCGCCTTCATTTGCCCGCAAAGTGCCTTTGGCCAAGCAGAAAGAAAAGAACGAAAGTGGTTTTTAAAGGGCCCTTCCCAGAGCAGTTGTCCTGCGGCCTTTGAGAATTTAATGGCCTGAAAGGGATTCCGGCTGTAGCAGCAGTCCTCAACCGTGAGTCTTCCACGTATAACCCCCCAAGGGATGCTAGTGAGTTAGTCTGAGGCCGGGGCTGAGATCACACAAGGAGCAATCCTGCTTAGCCCTGCAGATGAGCTTACTGGGCAGAGAAGCAACCTGCCATTCTGGGTAATGGTCCTTAACGCTAGTTTTATGGGGCAGGCAGGCTCCTGCGAGGAGCTGGCACAGGTCCCGGAGCCTTGAGAGCTTCAGAATGCTGAGGCTCTGCTCTGGCTACCTGTCCCCAGAATAAGAAACCTCTTGTTTTATAAAGAAAATTTATTTACAAGCTCAACTGTACAATCTACAATTAAAAGCTCTGCGCTTACAAAAGAAAATGTACAGCGTGACTTTTACATTAGCACTTGGAAAAGGTATTCCGCGGAATAACCTGTGGCATTTTGCGGTGAAGCCTTTCAAACCGTTCTCGAAGGTTTGTGTCCCTCATGAGTCACTCGTGTTCCATGCGTGAAGCAGCTGGGAGGAGGAAAGGCAAGCGGCCCCAAGCTTGTGAGCCTCTCTGTGGAGTGGGGCTCGGCCTCTCCTTTTCCCTGCAGCAGCCTGGGATAAAGTGCTTTCCTTGCTAGGAAGAGCAGCCTGGGAGCAGAGCATGACTGTCCAAATGCCCCCTTCCCTCCCCGACACCTTCCGTCCAGGCAGCAAGGAGCAGCAGCCACTCTTCAGCTCTTGCGCGTCCCCACATACCTGCTGAAAGGGTGTGCGGGAACAGGCTGGGCGCAGACACGCCAAGAGCAAAGCGCTGCAGGTGGGGTGTAGATTGATCCCTAGACGATCACTGTCTGCACCTCCAGCTCCCCCTCCTGGGAGGCGATCACAAACTCCCCTGAGTGCTCCATGATCTCAATGTCTTCGCCCAGGGTGGCTGTTTCCACCTCACTGCTGCCCTCCGTGGTCAGCACCGCCCCCTCGCCAATGGCAGAAGCCAAGGTCATGGCCACCTGCTCCGTGAGACTCTCGGGGGTGGCGATGGCAATCGTGTCTGTGCTGTCGGGCGTTAGGCTGCCACTTTCTGCCACCGTGACATTCTGGACAATTATCTGGTGACCCGAACTGGCTTGGTTCACGATCTGCTGCACGACTTTCATGATGTGACTGTCCACCTGGGTGGGGAGGAAGAGACAAAATCTTGCCCAGCTGTCCACAGCCGGCTCAGGCAAGAGAGGCCTCTTAAGCACAAAGGAGCAGGGTTGGGGGCAGGTCTGGGGACCAGCGGAGGCTTTCAGGGCCCAGTGGGGGAAGGAGCCAGCCAACTTTACTCCCACCCCACCCATGGATGGAGTTACAAGGGTGTGGCTCAGCAGGCTGCCCACCTCATGCCTTGTGCCTTCTATGATTTCTGTAGCTTCACTGGTTTCCATGTCTTCAGTGGCTGTCTGCAAAAGAGAGAGCAGGGCAGGTGTGAACAGCTGTCAAGGCCAGATCCCAAAGATCGGTTCTGCTAAAGACAGCGCTTTCCTCCGGGCCAGGTTGAAGTGGCTTTGTGGGATCCGACACCAGTGGCCACCAGAACCTCCTGCCCACTGTGACTGACCAGCCAAGCTTTTGGGCCTGGCTGCAAACACCTGCCCTTCCCCAGCTACCTCAATGATGTACTCTTGGGTGTCTGCCACCACCGACGAGAACTCCACCAGGACTGTGGGGGCCTCTTCAGCAATGACGGTGGCAGCCAGGCTGTCTGCCGACTGCCCTTCCTCCGACACCACGGCCACTTCCGTCTCTTTCAGGGTGAGCAGGCAGCCCCCTGCGTTGAAGCGGGAGACCCAGTCAGAGCAGCACTGAGTGAGCGACCGCAGCAAGAAGGCAACCGGCACCCGGAGGCTCCCATCTCTCCTCCTGACTCACCTTTCGTCCTCAGGTGCCTGTTGAGGGTGCCATGTTCCGCAAAGCCCCGGCCGCACTTGTAGCACTTGAAGGGCTTCTCGCCCGTGTGGTGGCGCAGGTGGCGCACCAGAGAGCCCTTTTCTCGAAATCCCTGGCTGCAGAAGTTGCAGACGTATGGCTTCTCGTCCAGATGTGTCCGGAAGTGGACCTGCTGGGCATTCTGTCGGAGCAGTGCCAGATGGAGAGGAACAGGATTCAGGTGCTGATGCATCTCTGGCTGCTGACGCTGCCAACCTTTGGCCCCACCAACCAGCCAAACAGGAGGAGGCCTCGATAGCCACAGGCTCCCAGGCCAGCCTGCCCTGTCCCCGTGGGGCCAAGAATGGGAAGCGGCACCTCTGCTGTGGGGAGGCAGCAGCTGGCCACCTTCAGAAGGCCCCGGCCTCCTCATGAGTTGCAAGAGGCAGCGTTCCCCCCAAAGCGTCGAGGCTCCTTCCTACCTTGGTCTTGTACCTCTTGCCACACTTGGGGCAAGGATAAGGCCGCTCCTCGGAATGGACCCGCCGGTGGCCCTTGACGTGGGCAATGGTCTTGTACAGCTTGCCGCACTCCCCACAACAGAACCGCCGCTCGTTCACATGCACCTCCTGGTGCTTCTTCAGCAGGTAGCCCTTCGTGAACTCTTTGCCACACTCCTCACACTTGAAGGGCTTGTAGTCTGCAGGGGGAGGTGGAAAAGGAAGAGGAGGAGCTTCTGACCTCCCTTTGCAGGGGGATGGAGGAGGTGGAAAAGGAAGAGAAGGAGCTTCAGACCTCCCTTTGCAGGGGGGTGGAAAAGGAAGAGGAGGAGCTTCTGACCTCCCTTTGCAGGGGGATGGAGGAGGTGGAAAAGGAAAAGGTGGAGCTTCAGACCTCCCTTTGCAGGGGGATGGAGAAGGAGGTGGAAAAGAAGAGGAGCTTCAGACCTCCCTTTGCAGGGGGATGGAGGTGGAAAAGGAAGAGGAGGAGCTTCTGACCTCCCTTTGCAGGGGGATGGGGGATCCCAGAAAAGGCAGCAGCAAGAATGACCCTCCACACTGACTTGCTTTTGAGCAGCCCCTAAGTTGCATTTTCTGCTCAGCAGCAAAGATGACCAAGGCCTGGGGCTTGGCCACTTGGCCAGTAATCTCACTGCAGATACACTCATTGGAACTAGATGTAGGTAGGTCACTGGTTTTGTCTGTTGCGCCTTTAAGACCAACATAGTTCACCTGGGTATAAGCTTTTGTGTGCATGCACACGAAAGCTTATACCCAGAATTAAGCTTTGTCGGTCTTAAAGGTGCCACTGGCCTCAAACTGTGGTTCTATTCAGTGGGACTGTCAGTTTTTACACAGGGCCCACCCACACTGCCAATCAGGATCCTTCCCTTGGGCCCAGATGCAAACGGGGGGGGAAATAAAGCTACCATTGAAAGAGAACAGCAGCAGGAAGGCACTTAACTGCACGAACAGTCCAAGATAACAGCTATCTCTGCAAGTGTGCAAAAGAAATGATGCTCAACGCCCTGAGTGGAGCAGCACCCTTGGAAACATGTACATGTTAGCAACGCTAATGCTGATACTTCATCTGGAGGCACAAGCGCTTTGCATGGCTCAGAGAACGAGATGCTTGCACGGACCCCTGCAGGAGAGCTGCCTTACCTAGATGTCCGCTGACATGCAATTCGAGGGCCTTGGGCTCCTCGAAGACTTCGCTGCAGTAGGGGCAGACATGACTCTTGCTTTCGTCTGTCGTCTCTGTGTCTGGCTATGAAACAAAGGGCACCCAGCTCAAGCATCTCGCCTGCAAAACATCTGACCCAGCAATTTCCTAAGCCAGGAGAGGTTGTAGCAGAAGAGGTTTTTATACCTCGCTTTTCTATACCTCGAGGAGTCTCAGAGCAGCTTACAATCACCATAATGAGAGGACTGTGACTGAACCAAGGTCACCCAGCAGGCCTCATGTGGGGGAGGGGGAAATCAAATCCGGTTTCCCAGATTAGAGTCTTCTGCTCTTAACCACAACAACATGCTGGTGGTTGTGTGAAAAGCAGGGCTATGGCTGTTACCCACCCACCAAGCTCTACCTCAGGCAAGAAATGGCCAGATTTATACCCCACCCTTCTCTCTGAATCAGAGTCTCAAAGCGGCTTATAATCTCCTTTATCTTCTTCCCCCACAACAGACACCCTTTGAGGTAGACGGGGCTGAGAGAGCTCTCACAGCAACTGCCCTTTCAAGGACAGCTCCTATGACAGCTATGGCCAGGCCCGTAGCCATGGAGTGGAGGTGCCGGCCCACCCACCCAACCCCCCCTTGGACCTTTATGGTCCCTCCGTTCTCCAGCCCCCGCTCTCTCCGCGCCGTTCTGGCAGCCCCCACTCTGCGGTGGGCGCCTCCCCCTCCCTCCCAGCTCACCAACGCAGTGAAACAGGGAAGAGCGGGCTTCAGGGGCTCTTCCAAGAAATGCCCTCCCCCGCCCCTGGCGGGAAAAGCCACTCCGAGGCCAGCAGTTCGTACACTGGCTTTTTGGCACGCTCAGCAAGTTCAGCCCTGGCTGCCCCAGCACTGAACATCCTGAGCATGCTGGAAAGCCGGAGTACGAACTATCGGCCTCGGACTGGCTTTTTCCGCCGGTCACGTGACTGGCGGGGGGGCATCTTGAAAGAGCCCCTGAAGCCTGCTCTTCCCTGTTTCGCCGCAGTGGTGAGTTGGGAGAGAGGAAGGGGAAGGTCCTGCATGGAGGGGGCGAGGCCACCAGAACGGCGCAGGGATTGGGGCCTGAGAGCGGGGGCCCCTCCATCCAAAATTTTTTCCCGTGGGCCCCCCCATCTGGTATTTACTGGCTATGGGCCTGGCTATGGCTGACCCAAGGCCATTCCAGCAGGTGCAACTGCAGGAGTGGGGAATCAAACCTGGTTCTCCCAGATAAGAGAGCTCTGGCTGACCCAAGGCCATTCCAGCAGCTGCAAGTGGAGGAGTGGGGAATCAAACCCGGTTCTCCCAGATAAGAGAGCTCTGGCTGACCCAGGGCCATTCCAGCAGGTGCAACTGGAGGAGTGGGGAATCCAACCCAGTTCTCCCAGATAAGAGAGCTCTGGCTGAACCAAGACCATGCTAGCAGGTGCAAGTGGAGGAGTGGGGAATCAAACCCGGTTCTCCCAGATAAGAGAGCTCTGGCTGACCCAAGGCCATTCCAGCAGCTGCAAATGGAGGAGTGAGGAATCAAACCTGGTTCTCCCAGATAAGAGAGCTCTGGCTGAACCAAGGCCATGCTAGCAGGTGCAAGTGGAGGAGTGGGGAATCCAACCCGGTTCTCCCAGATAAGAGAGCTCTGGCTGACCCAAGGCCATTCCAGCAGCTGCAGGTGGAGGAGTGGGAAATCAAACCCAGTTCTCCCAGATAAGAGAGCTCTGGCTGACCTAAGGCCATTCCAGCAGCTGCAGGTGGAGGAGTGGGGAATCAAACCCGGCTCTCCCAGATAAGAGAGCTATGGCTGACCTAAGGCCATTCCAGCAGGTGCAACTGGAGGAGTGGGGAATCCAACCCGGTTCTCCCAGATAAGAGAGCTCTGGCTGACCTAAGGCCATTCCAGCAGCTGCAGGTGGAGGAGTGGGGAATCAAACCCGGCTCTCCCAGATAAGAGAGCTATGGCTGACCTAAGGCCATTCCAGCAGCTGCAAGTGGAGGAGTGGGGAATCAAACCCGGCTCTCCCAGATAAGAGAGCTATGGCTGACCCAAGGCCATTCCAGCAGCTGCAAGTGGAGGAGTGGGGAATCAAATCCGGTTCTCCCAGATAAGAGAGCTATGGCTGACCCAAGGCCATTCCAGCAGGTGCAAGTGGAGGAGTGGGGAATCAAACCCGGTTCTCCCAGATAAGAGAGCTCTGGCTGACCCAAGGCCATTCCAGCCGCTGCAAGTGGAGGAGTGGGGAATCAAACCCGGTTCTCCCAGATAAGAGAGCTCTGGCTGACCCAAGGCCATTCCAGCCGCTGCAAGTGGAGGAGTGGGGAATCAAACCCGGTTCTCCCAGATAAGAGAGCTCTGGCTGACCCAAGGCCACTCCAGCAGCTGCAAGTGGAGGAGTGGGGAATCAAACCCGGTTCTCCCAGATAAGAGAGCTATGGCTGACCCAAGGCCACTCCAGCAGCTGCAAGTGGAGGAGTGGGGAATCAAACCCGGCTCTCCCAGATAAGAGAGCTCTGGCTGACCCAAGGCCATTCCAGCCGCTGCAAGTGGAGGAGTGGGGAATCAAACCCGGTTCTCCCAGATAAGAGAGCTCTGGCTGACCCAAGGCCACTCCAGCAGCTGCAAGTGGAGGAGTGGGGAATCAAACCCGGCTCTCCCAGATAAGAGAGCTCTGGCTGACCCAAGGCCATTCCAGCAGGTGCAAGTGGAGGAGTGGGGAATCAAACCCGGTTCTCCCAGATAAGAGTCCACCCACTTAACCACTATACCAAACTATAGAACTGCCCACCACAAAGGGAAAGAAGAAAGGAGCTGTGGCAAGAACCTTACCATTTCTACCTGCTCAATGTACTGCTCCTCGCAGATCTTCTCTGGGGCATCCACGTCTTTGCTCTTTGACTCCTCGGGTGTCGCAGCCCCATCAGCACCACCATCAGGTTTGGTTGCCTCCTGCACCGAGACCCGCTCAATCACAATACCAGAATTCCTCATGGCTTCACGCAGCAAGTTCTCGTTGTCCTCTCCCTCAGCGGGCAGCTCAGCAGGACTGGAAGACTGGAAAGAAAACGGGAGGCCTGTGAGCCCCCAGAATGCCACCAGCTGCCACTAACCCTCCGTTCAGCCAGCTGCTCTTGAGCTCAGCCCTCTCACACAGGGCCACGTGGAGGCTGTCCACTCTTCTGCGGACTGGGGCACCAACTCGAACGCTGCATTTAAAGAGAACCCCGCCCTCCGCTCTGCAACATGCCCCTCCCCCAGTTAGCAGAACCATTTGGGGAGGTTGCTGTGCTGAAAGGAAAGGTCTTTGGGCTCTGCTGGCTGCAGGATATTTCCCCCTGGAACCCCTGTGGGTTTCTGCATCCAGGAGTTTGTTATTCCAGGAACAAAGAAGACCTCAAGTTCATAAAGCAGTAGGTGGCACTTTGAGCAACCTGGTATCTCACAGGTCAGCCCTTCTGGGAGGGTTTATTATTTTCACTCCCACCAGCTGCCCACTTTCACCTCCAGCCAGCCTCTCTCAAGACGCAGAAAGCGCTTTTCAGGCAGCACCAACCTCCTGGTCCGGCGACTTGGCCACTGCAGCAGGGAGCTCTTGCATCTGGACGTGGACTTCGTGCAGGACATTCCCTTTGGCGTCCGTTACGAGGCGGATGACAGGCGAGGAGTCCAGGGACTGAGCGACCAGCGAGGAAACAGTCTGCGTGCTGGAGCTGCCAGGAGCTGCAAGAAAAGCCGCAAGCTGCTGCGCTCAGCCCACACCAAGGAGTTCGGCTCTCAAGGACAAAGCCTGAAGAACCTCCCTTCCTCCAGGGAAATCTCCGTGGTGGTTCCACTTCCAAAGAAAGCACTGCAGAAACCACCAGGAGCCGACAAGGAGATGCTGGTTTTAAGTCCTTTAAAGCGCTTCACAAACATCTTTTTGTAACCTGCAGAACCAGCTCTGCGAGGTAGGTTGGCACCACTCCTCCTGAGAGCAAGCCCTTTTACCAAGAGTGCAGTGAATTGGGACCAACCACAGGCATGGTGGGGATTTCTCCAGACTCAGGGGAGGCATTCCCCAGACGTATGAAGAAATAACTTGTAAATGTCCAGAAAACCAAGGAAAAGGAAACAAGTGGGCTACCAACACCGCTGTCACTCTCCACACTAGGGGAGTGGCTCTGATTACCGGCAGCCAATTGCGGAAGACCCGGAGACCTCAAGGAGGGGGAAGGGGCAGCGGTCTTGGCTCTGACCTGAGGCTGCGTCTTCTTTGCTCACTACAATCTCCTTGTTCATATTGAAGCGGATTTTCTCTGTGCAGGGCGTCAGGGACTTCAGGTGCCGAGTCAAAGCCCCCGATTCGCGGAAGCTTTTCCCGCATTTCTTGCACTTGTAAGGCCGCTCGTCTGAACGGGTTGAGAAAGGAGGAGATGGAGAGGGTTACAGACACAGTGGAAGGAAGGAGTCTCTGCCTTCTCCCCAGCTGAGCACCTGGCACAAGACGACAGTCCGCCTGATGGCTGCCAGGTCAGGAAGGCCGGTTGCCAAAGCCTGGGCTGGGAAACCATTTAGTTAAGGCCACAGAGCTCAACCACTCCTCTCTGCCCCCTTGGCTCCCATTGGCCCCACAACCACTCCTCTCTGCCCAGCCCCCAGCGTTGCACACACGAGGTCACCTGCTGTTCCAGCAGAAGCCAAGCCTTCCTCTCACCTGTATGGCGGCGATGGTGGCGGATGAGTGATCCCTTTGTCCTGAAGGACGTCCCGCACAGCTTGCACTCGTAGTCCTTTCTGCTGCTGTGAGTGATCATGTGGGCTTTGAGGATGCTGGCCTAGAGGGACAGGAGAAATCTTTTGGGAAGCAGCCACGTACTGGTTGCAAGCGTGACATTTTGTCTTCCGAGGAGCTAGTTCTTAAGAATAAGCTTCGCACCAGAGTTGGTAACCATCCTTTAGAGACCCACGCTTCCTGAAGAGAAATTACAGAGAACGCCAGGAAGCAGGCGGTGTTTTGTCAAGGACTGACTTCCAAACTGCGCTGCTCACCCCTGACATACCGTTTTAAACGTCTTGTGGCAGAGCTCACACACGTAGCGGCCTTCTTTGTTAACCAGCAGTTTAACCTTGACGAGTTCCACGGAAGCCCCTTCCTCTGGGTCTTCGGGACTCTCCTCCTCTGCAGCTGCATCGCTGTCAATGTGGCCATTGGGGCTCTCAAAGACATGGTCGCCGACGACAATGACTTCTTTAATGTGCCCGCTCCCTGCAAAGGCGATCACAAGAAGGGTATGAACTGGCCTCTCTTGGGCTTTAGCGTAGTGGTTATGACTGCAGACAGACTGCCAACAACCAGAACAGAACTTTCATGGGGACAGACAGACAAACCCTAAGCAGGGAACGTGGGCTCCTTACGACCACTAAGTTCTCTCTTCTGCAGCGCTCTGCCTTATTTCAACTCATCTGGCTTCCACATTAACCTGTCCTGGCAGCAAAGCCAGGGTGATTTTCTACACCCGGGTTTCTCTAACCCCCTTTTAACCTCCACATTCTGGGACAGCAAACTCCACACGTCAGTTACGCTCTTTCTTCAGTTCTGAATCTACCGCCAGTCATCACCAGAATGAGAATGAAAACTTCTAGATCACTAATTTTTAAAACCTGCCATTCCCCCTCCCCTGCCCCCTTGCCATCTATTGCCTATACCCAAAAAGCTTTGAACTTTCCTCACACAAAAGATGCTTCAATCCTTGGCTCATTTCGATTGCTGTTTTTTTTCCTGTACCTTTTCCAGCTCTGGTTTTGCAGTGGCGGTGACCAGAACCTCATGCAACTATTCTCCTAGGAAAGCCACATCGCTTACAAACCCGTTCCCTAGCACTTCCCAACACCACCAAGTGTGCCTTTCCCATGTTCCTACATAGTGGGCAGAGATTTTCACTGAGCCGCAGATCTTTCTTGGATAATCATACCTGGTTCAGACCCCATCAGTGTGCATGCAACAGGGGGACATAACTTTATACCAGTTTGCACTGAAGCAGTAGAAAAGAGCAAGAGTCCGGTAGCACCTTAAGGACTAACAAAACTGGCGGCAGCGGAGGAGCTCTCAGGAGTCTCTGCTGCTCACTTCTTCAGCTACAACTAGAAGTGACATGCATCTGAAGTGAGCAGTGACTCATGAAAGAAGAACTGCAGATTTATACCCTGCCCTTCTCTCTGAATCAAGAGTCTCCGAGTGGCTTACAATCTCCTTTATCTTCCTTCCCCACAACAGACACCCTGCAAGGTGGGTGGGGCTGAGAGAGCTCTGATAGCAGCTGCCCTTTCAAGGACCCAAGGCCATGCTAGCAGGTGCAAGTGGAAGAGTGGGGAGTCAAACCTGGTTCTCCCAGATAAGAGTCTGCACACTTAACCACAACCCCAAACTGGCTCTTGCTTTGCCACAAATTTTGCTAGTCTTTATTTCTTCTGCTACAAACAGACTAATTCAGCCACCCATCTCAATCTATCTCGTTTACGCTCAGGCTCACTGGTAGTTTTGTTACTTCTTCAGAGCCAGTCTGCTCAGAAATGTACTATCTTGATTTGGTGTCATCCACAAACTTCACTAATTTACAGATAACAAGGTAAACAGCACCAGTCTCTGCAGAAATCCTGGTAAGATGCCCTCTGTAGTGAAACATGTCCCTTTAGTCTAATTCTGCATTTCAGTTCTTCACCAGTTCCACAGATATTCATCCTCCCTCCCCCCCGCAAACTACCAGTGGGTAACTGTTAACAGCTCTATGGAAACTGCAGTTGCTAACTGATCAGAGTCAAGGCAGCCTTTGCTGTGAGCTCACCGAGTATTGCAGATGCGTTGCTGATCTCTTCTGTTATTGGAGAAGCTTCGACAACTATGTGAGCCACAGTTATTGGCTCTTCTGCAGACGAGGCCACCTGAGGCAAGAAACAGGGCTTCGGTCAGGAAAGTTATAACCCCCAAGGGCAAGAGTTCTTAGTGCCTCGCGATATTCTTGGGCAAAAAACTTCAAAATCTACGCTACTCCTCCTGAATGTGACCCTGTAGGCTTATATTCCCAGCCCCAAGAGGAGAGAACCCCCACCCTGCCCGCTTCCAACCTCACAGAACTTGCCGGGGTAGCTGCAATCGCTTCCTGAGGTCTCTGGCACAGCTTCTGCAACTTGTGCTGCACAAACTCCTCCAAAGAGGTGAACTCGGACTGGCAGCGGCCACACTTGTGCCGGTCATCTTCATCTGAAATGCAGAGGGCAAGAAAACTCTTGTCTCACCTTCACGAGACAGATGGCTTAAGGCAGGCGTTGGAGATTGGCAGCAGCTCTGAAGCAGTGTTCCCTCTAAGCTGCAGAGCCTTGTGAGCAAAAATTCGACCTTGTAAGCTACTGGAATTAAAGCTGTGAGCTACTAGTGTGCTCTGGGGCCATTTTTCCTGAGCTTAGGCAAAAATGTGTGAGCTGGAGGCTAAAAATCATGCTAACTCAATTTAGAGGGAACACTGCTCGGAAGGGAGCTGGCTGCATGAAGCTTAGTCAAAGTACTCGTCTGTCTGGCAGCAGCTCTGTTAGGGACCCCGCACCGCTACCCGTGATCCTTTTCAGCTGGAGTGGCTTCCGCGTCACCACAGAGGCCCAGCCCTTTCCCCACAGTCACCTGTGACAGGATGGTCCAGTAGTTTTTTGGAGGTGTGGGTTGCTGTCGGGTCACAGCCAACTTATGGCAACCCTTTCAAGGCAATGGGATGCTCCGAGGTGGTTTGCCTTTGCTGGCCTCTGCACAGCAACCCTGGCCTTCCCTGGGAGTCTCCCATCCAGGGACTTGTCAGGGCCAGTTTCATTTAGCTTCAGAGATCCGATGGGATCGGGCTGGCCTGGGCCATCCAGGACAGGGCAAGAGCTGTTCAGTGGCACTTTGCCTCACGACCCTGGTCGTCCCATCCAAACATTGGCCAAGGCTGACCCTGGCTAGCTTCTGAGATCTGACAAGATTGAGCCAGCGGTTGAGCTATCCCGGTCAGGGCTCTAAGGACGTTACTACTGAGAAGGCAGCTCAAATGCACACACTTTTTAGAATATAAAACGTTATGCCAATAAATGTGTGATATGATGATATGAAACCACTGATTTTATTGCCAGTCCTCCTTAGCTTCTAAAATCAAGCTTCTGTTGGGAAATCTGATGCACCATGCAGGTGAGGGTTCTAAGGAGGCTACTACTGAACGCACATTTTTTTTTAAAAAAGAATGTATTTTATTGTCAGCCGAGTGTGCAGACTGCAGACTCGTCATGCAATGTGTTGTAACTGGGAACCGCCGCTTGCACGGGGTCCCAGCAGATCGGGTCCCCACAGATGGTGATCTCTAGGGTTGCCAATCCCCAGGTGGGGGCAGGGGAGCTCTCAGTTTGGAGGCCCTCCCCTCACTTCGGGATCAGCAGAAAGCGGGGGGGGGGGGGGAGGAGGGAAGTGTCTGCTGGGCGCTCCATTATTCCCTATGGAGACCGATCCCCATAGGGTATAATGGAGAATTGATCCCCGGGTATCTGGGGCTCTGGAGGAGCTGTCATTCGAGGTAAAGGCACCAAATTTTCAGCATAGCATCCAGGGCCTCTCCTCAAAACACTCTCCGAGTTTCACAGAGATTGGAGGGGGGGGTCCAATTCTGTGAGCCCCTCCCTTGCGCCGCCACCCCTCCCCCCGCCCGGCTACCTTCCTCCTCGAAGGGCGCGGGGAGGCTGAGGAAGGCGGCGGCGGCGGCGGGGGGCGCGGGGCTGCACTGGGCTTCCTCCTCCGCGCGTTCCTGTCCCCGTGGCTCAGCTGCCGTAAGCCCCGCCGGCCCAGCGCCCGTTGCCATCGCGGCCTCCATGTCGCAAGGAGCCGCAACCACCAAGATGGCGGCTTTACGGCCGTGTCGTCATAACAACGAGACCCGCGCCGGCGGGGGAAGGAGCCCAGCCAGGGGGCGGGGCGAACGGTGACATCACAGCCCCTCCTACCGCGTTGCCCTCTCGGCAATGTCAAGGCAGGGGGCGATTCCAATGACGGGCGCCGGAGGGGAAAACCCCTCGAGCGATGTGCCAGCTCGGCCAATGAGATTAAGGCGAGCGAGCCGCCTGGGCCAATGGGGAAGCGGCGCCGCTCCATTTCAGCCAATGAGCGTCCGAGGCAGTGGGCACTAGCGTACGACGGGTGACGTACCAGCCCCTCCTCTCGGCAATGTCAAAGCAAGGGGCGGAGCCGGCGACTCCAATGGCGGGCGCGGGAGGGAAGAAACCCCCTCGACCGCTGTGCCAGCTCGGCCAATGAGATGAAGGCGAGCGAACAGCCTGGGCCAATGGGGATGCGGCGGAGCTCCATCTCAGCCAATGAGCGTCCGAGGCGGTCGGGGGCCGAGCGGCGCTTGGAGCTTGGCCTCCGAGTCTCCTTGAAGACTGGCGGGGGCGGGGCCGGCGCTCCTCGTCGGACCAATGAGGGCGAGGCCGCCCCGCGCTCAGCCAATGGGCGTCGCCGCCGGGCGTGAGGGGCAGGCGCGGCGGTTGGAGGCGCGCTTCCCCTCAGAAGGTTCCGTCCAGCTTCCCCGTCATGGCGGCGGCTGCCAAGAAGTGGTGCGAGCGGCTGGACGCGGACACGGCGCGGTCGGTGCTGGCCGGGGCGGACGCGGTGCTCTTCGACTGCGACGGGGTGCTGTGGCGGGGCGAGTCGGCGGTGCCGGGCGCGCCTGAGGCGCTGAAGCTGCTGCTGGAGGCCGCGCCGCCCCTGGGCGGGAAGCAGCTGTGCTACGTCACCAACAACTCCTCGCGCACGCGCGTGGCCTACGTGGAGAAGCTGCGGCGCCTGGGCTTCCCGCCCGCCGAGCCCCGCCAGGTCTTCGGCTCCGCCTACTGCGCCGCGCGCTACCTCAGCCACGCCCTCCCCCCCGGAGGCTCCGCCTACGTGCTGGGCGGGGCCGCCCTCAGCTCCGAGCTCCAGGCCGCGGGCGTGGCCCACCTGGGCGCAGGCCCCGCCCCCCCGCCCGACTCCGCCCACTTCGGCGCCCGCGCCCCCCTCGACCCCGCCGTGCGCGCCGTCCTCGTGGGCTACGACGAGCACTTCTCCTACGGCAAGCTCTGCCTCGCCCTGCGCTACCTCCTGCGCCCAGAGCCCGGCCCCGAGCCCGCCTGCCTCCTCGTCGCCACCAACCGCGACCACCGCCTGCCCCTCGAGGGAGGGAGCGCCGTGCCCGGTACGGAGGGAGGCAGCGCCCCACCCGCCCTTCCTCCCTCTCCCCATCCCCTCCTCCCTCTCCCTCTTTCCTTCCTCCCTCTCTCCATCCCTTCCTCTCCCCCCCTCCCTCACTTCCTTCCTCCCTTCCTCCCACCCTTCCTCTCCCCCTCTCCCTCCATTCCTTCCTTCCTTCCTCCTTCTCTCCATCCCTTCCTTCCTCTTCCTCCCGCCCTTCCTCCCTCTCCCTCCTTCCTCCCCCTTCCTCTCCCTCCTTCCTTCCTCTCCCCCCTCTCCCCCTCCCTCACTTCCTTCCTCCCATCCTCTTCCTCCCTCCCTCGCTTCCTTCCCTTCCTCCCTCTTCCTCCTTTCCTCTCCCTCCTTCCTCATCCTTCCTTCCTCTCCCTCCTTCCTCCCCGCCTTTTCTCTCTCTCCCTCCTTCCTTCCTCTCCCCCCTCCCTTCCTCTCCCCCCCCTCCCTCACTTCCTTCCTCCCATCCTCTCCCTCCTTCCTCCCTTCCTCATCCTTCCTTCCTTTTCCTCCCTCCCTTCCTCATCCTTCCTTCCTCTTCCTCCCTCCCTCGCTTCCTTCCCTTCCTCCCTCTTCCTCCCTTCCTCTCCCTCCTTCCTCATCCTTCCTTCCTTTCCCCCCTCCCTCTTCCTCCCTCCCTCATCCTTCCTCTCCCCCCCTTCCTCCCTCTCCCCCTTTCTCTGTCCATTCCTCCCTCCCCCTCCCTCTTTCCTTCCTCCCTCCCTCCCTCTCTCTCCATCCCTCCCTTCCTACCCTACCTCCCAACTAGGGTTGTCGAGCTGGGGCCTTTGGGGGTGGGGCCAGGAGCTCCAAAGGGAGGCAGCGCCCTGCCCACCGCTTGTCTTGAAGGGGACTTCAGGGCAGCAGCCTAGGGCAGGGTCCCCAGCTGGATGCACAGAGGCAGCATGGCCTTTCCTGCCTCCTGCCAAGTGGAGGTTTGGGGGAGGGGAGGGACTGTAATGCCAAGAACAGGGTTCTGCCCCCCACCCCCAGCTATGGGCAGCTTTCCTGCTTCCTACCAGGCATTTTTAAGAAGGGGTGAATCCTTGGAGGTTTGGGGAGGGCCTCTGTAGTGCCCTAGAACAGCCCCCCCCCCCCCGCCTGGTGCCTGTGGACCCCTTTTCTGCCCCTCAGCAAATGGTTTTGAGAAATGGACAGCTGGATTTTTAATCGGCTGGTTTTTGAAATTGATTTGCATCTTTCCCACAAAGCAGGACTCAGAGTGGTTCTCAGTAGTATAAAAACAGAAGCCGTAAGTGCGAGTAAAGCAGAGGTGATGAGAAGCAGGGGAGGCTGTGGCAGCAGCTGTAGGCAGGATCCAGCTGTCCTGGGTTGGCCTGCTGCGGTGTGTACTTGGAGGGCTTAAGTGGCAGTGGGAACAACAGTGAGAAGTTCCCTGTCTGGTGCTTGCTTTGTGCTTCACCCCCCTTTCCCGTTGTCTTTGGGAAGCATAACTGGGTTCTGACACTGGGCGGGTCCCTCGCTGCAGGGTCCTGTGGACAGCCGGGCGTTCTGTTGACCGAGCCTTTCTTTTTACCTCCTCAGGAACTGGCTGCCTGGTCAAAGCGGTGGAGACTGCGGCGGAGCGCGAGGCTTTTGTCATTGGCAAGCCCAGCCAATACATCTTTGAGTGCGTGGCGAGCGAGTTCAACATCGACCCCTCCCGCACCATCATGGTGGGCGACCGCTTGGACACAGACATCCTCATGGGGAACAACTGCGGCCTGACCACGCTGCTCACCCTCACGGGCGTCAGCACCTTGGAGGAGGTCCAGAGCCACCTGGAGAGCAGCTGCCCCGAGAGGAGGAAGATGGTGCCTGACTACTATGTCGACAGCATCGCCGACCTTCTCCTCCCTCTGAAGGCGTAGATAAAGGGAAACCGTTTTCCAGCTTCTTAGAAGCTATTTCCCCTCTCCTTCTTCCCCCGCTCCCCCCCCCCCCTCCTTAGGCAATCCGAGGGTGATAATCTCTCCTCGGTTACTGTAATGTACATAATTGCTGCTTGCACATTGGAGATGCTTTTAGCACCTAACTTTCGAGTCCTCTGTTTACAAATTCCTTTTTTAAAAAATGCACTTTGGAACAAAGAGGGAAGCACGTTGTGTCAGTCCACTCTCAGACGTCATGAAAGCATCAACAGTACGTCTGCAGTGTTAAAAGTGTCAGGGTAGAATTTTGCTCAGTTGGGCTGAAGGGGGTTCTCGGGCACCTTGCGGGATGGTTTCTTCTGGAAACGATCGCCGACTCTTTGGGAATTCAGGGAATTGAGTAGTTTGAGGGCATTTCGCTCTAGAACTTGATTTTAAGCTTTGCTTTGATGCTTACTCAGGGCCAGTTTTAGGCAGGTATGATTTCAGGGGGAAAGAAGCCACACGTGTGTAAGTGTGCGTCTAGTGGTTTTGTCGCCCTCCCTTTCTCCCTCACCTCGAACTGCAACCAATACGCAAAACACAAATCTGTCTTTGTGGCGTGTTCCTTCTCGTTAGATATATGTGTGTTTAGAGTTAGGAAAAAACTACATATGTCTGTTTTTAAAATTGACTATAATATATATTGCACATCAGTTTTATGGGTCGGGGGGAAGAGGGGAGAGAGAGAGAAATACTTGATTTCTAGAGATCTTCCTGGAATTCTTCAGTTACACACCACGGCAGCACCTGTGTAATCTGCAGACTAAACACCTGGGCACTTCAGAGTTGTAACTGTGCTAATTAAAATGAGCCATGCTTTCCTTTAGGTCTAGCAGAAAGTGATGAATCTGAGCTGCAGGAGAAAGCTGAGATGCAGGAGAGAGCTGCAGAAGAAAGCTGAGATGCAGGAGAGAGATGCAGGAGAGAGCTGAGATGCAGGAGAGAGCTACCCAGCCCAGGTCACCTGCTGGGAACAGCTGGGCCTGTGGTGGGATTTCTGTGGCATGAACAGGTGCAGTTTTCCTCTCTGGCCATTTTGGAGTCCATCCTGACGAAGCAAGTGCAGCCGCTTGTGTGGTGCTTCCTGTTAAAATCTTCCTCCCAGGTTCATGGGGGGGGGGGGGGCGGGAATCCTTTGGAGATCCACCTTGGTGCCGGTGGAAGCTGAAGCCATGTTGCTTTGCAGTTTTGTGGCAAATAGGATGAATTGCACTTCTCCAGCTGCCCAGGTAGCTTTGTGCTTGTGGCACTAACCGCCAAATTATGTAACGTCTCAAGAAACGGGATCTGTAGATTAAGGAAGAGCAGGTCCTCTCTTCTGGCGGTGGAGAGAGAGTGCTTTGTTTCTCCTTTCCAGCGCAGCCCAAACATCTTTGACCTTGTGACAGTGCCGATTACTGTGCTCGTGTCGCAAACAGGTGAAACGTGTGCTAACTTTGCCACCCCTCTGTACAGCAATAATTGTGTTGTCCATAGTGGAAAGTCTTTTGCACTGATACAGTACGTCTCAATGTTTCTACTATCAATGGTACCTCTTTGAAGTGTTAAAAAGCTGCACGGTGATTCCACCCATTCACTTGTAATGTTTTCTAACAGAAAGCTTTTTCTCTTTAGGCTGTCTGTTAAATGTTGTTCGACACTTAGAACCCTTTGTTTCTGTCTGGACTAACTTGAAAATAGCACATCATGCTCCCTGCTCCCCCCCGCCCAGTAGTTGTGCTTATGCAATTCTTTGGAGATTCAGGAAAATGTAGAGAACATGATAAATGTTGTTTAAACCCTGTCGGGTGCCGCTCAAACCTGTTTCCCAGATTACAGAACCTGTTACCTCTTTTAACTTGTTTCCGACCTTTGCTTATGAAGCTGCTGGTGAGAAAACTGGTTGGTGACCCAGCGGCCTGTGGGAAATGCATGGTGGGGAACTTGGAGTCACATTAAACATAAGGTCTCACTGAACCTGGTGTTTGTCGTCTTTTAATTTTAAATCATTTGGTGGTACTCTTTTAAAATCCATCCCCTGATAGCAGCATAATTTATTAGCGCTGGTGAGCGATGCTCCAACTGCACTTTGCTCCCAAACCTGGGATCTGCTTTTGAAACAAGTTCCTTTCTCACTGGAGCCTTCGGTTACATATCAGAAAGTGGAATCTCTGATTTTTGTTCTTAGTCATTTAGAATCATGAAAGGACGTCTTTGGCCACGAAAGCAGGTGTGCAGTACAGGCATTCCAGCGATGCTTTTGCCAGAGCAAAATCTGTCCAGCATCAGCCTGGAGCCGCGAAAGGCACAGATGTGCCTGCCTGAACTCGGAAGCCTGCGGACGAGCGTGCCAGCATAAAAGCATTCCCTGCTTCTCTCTTCCCCTGCTGCCGGAGCTTTTGTTTCCAGCGGGTCTCAAGCTGCAGGGTGGGAAGGCGGTGTGATCTTCTGCCAGACGGAATAGCACAGGACTGAAAGACGGCAGGCGCTTCATAAAAGCACAAGCGAGGCCGATGACAGGCTGTCCTCTTCGCCTGGCCCTGGCTCTCGGGACAAGCTCCCGATGGAAATTCCTGAGCCCTTTGGCCATCTCAGGGTGCTGGGGGACCATGGGAGCCAGCCCGCTTCGGCTGCAACAGCAGAAGAGCAAAAGGGTCTTAAAGCATCTTAAAGAAGAACAAAAATCGTGGCAGGGGCGGGGCCTTCTTGAGTCACTGCTCTCTTCTTTAGAGTCACGACGGCTTCCCGCCTGAGGCCACAAGTTCTGTCTCCTGGACTCTTGCTCTTCTCCTCCTACAGACACTAACACAGTGCCCCGTCATGGGTCGACTGTGTCTTAGGCATGTTTGAAAGGGTCCCAGTGCATAGCTCCTCACCTTCTTGTGGCCTTACTTGGTTCCACAATACGGAATTGCTTCCTCCTTAACTGTGTCTCCGGTCTAGGGGAGACCAGTAGCTGCCTGAAAGGTAAAAGGGACCAAAACTCAAGACGGCAGATTAAAACAAATTGGTTTTCGTGGAAGCAGTTCTAGGACTTGTGATGCTCTTGACCCAGGATGCAATGAGGGGGCCTCCGTTTACCATCTCTCTGGTGGAGTCTCCTCCCACCTAGGGTGTTCACCCTGCCCCAATGTCTTGTGGCATTCCTTCTAACCACTGAAGCCGACAGTAGCCTTCTGAAATCCCTGTTAAAACAACCTTCCCCTTCCCCTGCTATGTGGAGTGCAGAAACAACCATTCATCTGCTGACTGGTGTTGAGCCAGTTTGGTGAAGTGTGCGGACTCTTATCTGGGAGAACCCACTCCTCCACTTGCACCTGCTGGAACGGCCTTGGGTCAGCCATAGCTGCCATAGGAGTTGTCCTTGAAAGGGCAGCTGCTGGGAGAGCCCTCTCAGCCCCACCCACCTCACAGGGTGTCTGCTGTGGGGGGAGGAGATTGTAAGCCGCTCTGAGTCTCGTTCAGGGAGAAGGGCGGGGTATAAATCCACAATTCTTGCTGAGGGAGACTTGTGAATTCTCAAGCATCAGAGAGGAGCTGAAGATGGGCTGTGTGAATGACAGGGGGCCCTGGGACCGTGTCCTCCAGGGCGCATCTGTGTGGGCATTTCTCAGTCTTCACCACTTTTGCTGCCCCTCTCCCCTGCGCTTTTTATGCTTCCCTCTCCTCAATTCAAGAGTGGCCCAGCCAATATTTGTGGTGCCCGCCAGCACATAAAAGTCCAAGACAAAGCCCCCGATTGTGTTGCCCATGAATGCTTTGGCTGTCTTGCCAAGGAAGACAGGCAGGGCATTGCCCTCCCCGGGACAACGTCTCTCTGCAGCTTCCCCCTCCCTTCGAGGGAGTCTAAGGTTTCACCTCCACGCGTCTCTCTCCAAGCTGAAGTGCCAGGGTGGGCAGCCTACCTGGCCCCGACGGGCACAATCTCAGGTTTCTACCCAGATTCTGAGGACTGTCTGATCATGCACAACCTCGACATTGTCCGAGGACGGAGTTGCAGGAGGCTGCGTCCAGCGTGGAAGAATGGAGGAGCCGGTGGCTGCCCACCCCACCCCACTTTCGGTGAGTCCTCTGCCCCCCCCCACCCCCAACAACCGCTTCTTGGCACTAGCCAAAAAGCCTTGAGGCTCGCCTTGGCCTCTCTGTTTCTCACCTGGCTTGCTTTTTTATAAAATAATTTTTAAAATGGGATAATTACACAGAAGACCACACAAGAAATTCCCAGTGGATTTTGTCCCAAGTGAATGAGTTGGGGTGGCCACTGCTCTCTGGATTTCGGATTTTGGTCTCAAAATGTTGGGCTCTGGAGGTCACTGGAGCACATCCACGGAGAGGCAAAGTAATGTGTTTTTTTTTAAGTAAAAGGGGGAGAAACGATGCTTTGGATCAAGGCCTTTCATTGCTCCAACACACTGGCGCAGATCTGGAAGACACTGCTGGTGTGAGGCCTAGCTTGTACATATCTGCTGCTGTAATCAGATTTCTACATGCTACGGAACACCCTACCATGTGTAACAGCAACAAAACTGCCAATGCTTGTTTTGCACAGTCAGGCAAAATAAAATGGCAAACAGTTGGCTGAAAGCAGACTCAGGTGGGTTACTGTTGCTCTTAAGATAGATCCAGGAGGGCAGCCGCATTGGTCTGAAGCAGTAGAACAAAGCAAGAGTCAAGTGGCACCTTTAAGACCAACAAAGTTTAAGGTTTAGATGCAATGGCACCTTGGGGGGCAAGTTTGGTGTAGTGGTTAAGTGTGCGGACTCTTATCTGGGAGAACCAGGTTTGATTCCCCACTCCTCCACTTGCACCTGCTAGCATGGCCTTGGGTCAGCCATAGCTCTGGCAGAAGTTGTCCTTGAAAGGGCAGCTGCTGTGAGAGCCGTCTCCAGCCCCACCCACCTCACAGAGGGTGTCTGTTGTGGGGGAGGAAGGGAAAGGAGATTGTGAGCCGCTCTGAGACTCTTCGGAGTGGAGGGCGGGATATAAATCCATTATCCTCATCTACCTCACAGGGTGTCTGTTGTGGGGGAGGAAGGGGAAGGAGATTGTGAGCCGCTCTGACACTCTTAGGAGTGGAGGGCGGGATATAAATCTAATATCTTCATCTACCTCACAGGGTGTCTGTTGTGGGGGAGGAAGGGAAAGGAGATTGTGAGCCGCTCTGAGACTCTTTGGAGTGGAGGGCGGGATAGAAATCCAATATCTTCTTCTTGAAGACCAATAAAGTGTAATCCTGGGTATAAGCTTTTGTGTGTGTGCACATTTCCTCAGTGCGTGCCCGCGAAAGCTTATATTCAGAATTCAACTTTGCTTGTCTTAAAACCGCCACGAGATACAAACTTTGTTCAGTTGTCTGAAAGGTTTTTCTGTTGTCGAAGGCCTTGCCCAAACCAACCAATCCCAGCTCCTTGGTAAAGTGTCTGTTACACTTCATCCGCCTGAAATTTGTGTGTTGGTTTCACGCGTTGTGTGGCACTTGTTAAGTATTTAAAAATGTACAGGGCAGTGCTGAATTATTTCGATATTGGCCATCTTTAACATTCCAGCACGGTGTGAAGACTGTTAGAAATGGGTAATCTTCACACTTCTTGAGATCTTGACGGTTTTGCACAAGGCATAACACTTAAATTGGCAGTACTGATTTGCAGAGAAGGGGGAACGTGATTGCAAGATTATGGGCCAAGCCAGCTGAAATACACCGTATGCCTTAACCTGGGAGAACGAGCAATGTTTGAAAGTTTGTTTTCTTGGGGGAAGGGAGTGATGTGTGTGTGACTTTCTATGGTGATCTCAGCGTGTCCCCGCTGCTGTTTCCTTTGCCTCTTTAGGAGAAGCAGGCCCAACCAGAAGGCAAAAGTCCTCCCAGGATATTTTGGCTCATCCTCTCTGTGATTCTGGCGTGTGTGATTACCTGCATCGCTGTGGCGGGGGTGCTCCGCTTCACCCAAAGCTCTTCCAAGGTAAAGAAGGGGAGCTCGTGCTTTGCTTCCCCATTTCCCAGCCTGATGCAGTGCCAGGTTTTGGTCCGTCTCTCTTAGCACCATCTCCTGGGACTGGAAGCGGCTCTTCGGGGTCTCTTTCCCTTCCTCCTCTATTCCCTTTGGGCACATGAATTCTCACAAGTTGCTGAGAGATGGGCCTCAGGGGTGATGCGAGAGGGCCGGAGCCACATGGCTCGTTTGCTCTCCCTGTTGAATTACCACCATGCTCTTTCCGTCAGCCTCTTTTTCAAGTGGTGCGCTTAAACTTCCAAAACCGCCCGGGGTCCCAGATGAACCAGTCGGCCTTTGTGGACAAGTCCAGGAACACCGTTACTTATTATGTCACTTCCTCAAGTAACCGCACCACAGCAGTCCTGTTTGATGGCAAGAATGTGAGTGTACCAGTCACTGGCTGCCTTTTGGGGGTGCAGAATGTCTCTCCCACACAGACCCACAATAGGGAAGGGCTTTTGGGGGGGGGGGGGAGGTACATTGCGTGTGTGTGCACCTGGAAGTCATGGTGACCTCTGGTGACTGACCCCTACTGGGGGCCTGGAGGATATTCAGGGAGGGGGCTAAATAAAGTCTGCCCCTGCGTCCCAGTCCTTGCCAGAGTTGACCTTCTATAAAAAGGTCAAGGTAGTCCCCTGTGCAAGCACCAGTCGTTTCTGACTCTGGGGTGACGTTGCTTTCACAACGTTTTCACGGCAGACTTTTTACGGGGTGGTTTGCCATTGCCTTCCCCAGTCATCTACGCTTTCCCCCCAGCAAGCTGGGGGCTCATTTGACCGACCTCAGAAGGAGGGAAGGCTGAGTCAACCTGGAGCCGGCTACCTGAAAACCCAGATTCCGCCAGGGATTGAACTCAGGTCGTGAGCAGAGCTTAGGACTGCAGTACTGCAGCTTTCTCACTCTGCGCCACAGGGCTCTTCTGGAAAAGGAAGGAAAGGAAAAGTCCCCTGCGCAAGCACCAGTTGTTTCTGACTCTGGGGTGACGCTGCTTTCACAACGTTTTCACGGCAGACTTTTTACGGGGTGGTTTGCCATTGCCTTCCCCAGTCATCTACGCTTTCCCCCCAGCAAGCTGGGGGCTCATTTGACCGACCTCAGAAGGAGGGAAGGCTGAGTCAACCTGGAGCCGGCTACCTGAAAACCCAGATTCCGCCAGGGATTGAACTCAGGTCGTGAGCAGAGCTTAGGACTGCAGTACTGCAGCTTTCCCACTCTGCGCCACGGGACTCTTCCGGAAAAGGAAGGAAAGGAAAGGTCCCCTGGGCAAGCACCAGTCGTTTCCGACTCTGGGGTGACGTTGCTTTCACAATGTTTTCACGGCAGACTTTTTACGGGGTGGGTTTAGCCATTGCCTTCTTCAGCCCCCCCCCCCCCCAGCAAGCTGGGCAATCCTTTTACCAACCTCGAAAGGAGGGAAGGCTGAGTCAGCCTTGTGCCGGCTACCTGAACCAGCTTCCGCTGGGATTGAACTCAGGTCATGAGCAGAGCTTAGGACTGCAGTACTGCAGCTTTAACACTCTGTGCCATGGGGCTGGCTCTGTGGCATGGGGCTGACCTTACTTACCTTCCGAGATATGATAAGATTGGGCCCCGGCCCCTTCCTGTTCAGGAAGTAGCCACTTGGGGGGTGAGGGGGGGGGGGAATCAGAACCTGGCTAGCTCAGAAAACAGCCTCTGGGTAGGGGAATGCGGGCAGAGGCTTTGCGATTTGTGCTGTACTCCGGATCGCTCTGGGTGGATCCAGCCCTCTGTCTCATCTCCTCTGCACAGGGTTATGTTTGCTACAAGCCTGCTGAGCAAAAGAACTGTTACCTGAGAATGATGGACGGCCAGGACTGGGAGACCGTGCAGGTGTCTTTCGATCTTTCCCAGCACCGGGTGAGCAGCCTCTACAGAACCCCCAGCCGCCGGGACACGACCCCTAGCCACAGCCCCTTTATGAAAAGGTTACAGCCATTGGCTCTTCCGTCTGGGAAGCAAGGGGCGTCCCTTTCCCAGGCATGGATAGCGATGGCCCCTTGTTCAAATGACTTTCCAAGGGGGTTGTGCAAACATGGAGGGTGGAGTCCTACTGGCTAAATGGAGCCTCCCTGTACTGAGGCAGTGTACCTCTTGAGTACCAGGTCCTTGAGGAAACAGGTTAACACCCCTTCCATACCCTGTGGGGAGCGTCCAGGCATGTGGCTGCCACAACGGGAGGAAACACAAGAAGGCCATTTTGGAGCTCTGATGGGAATGACCTGGTGAAGGCTGGGGGGGATATGGAGATGCTTTATAAAGAACTGGATCCCTGGTCTGCCTATCCAACCCAGCCCTGTCTGCTCTGGTAGCGGCTCTCCGAGATTTCATGGTCCCTCTCGGTCGGACTGGCCGGGCTGCTTCCCTCAACAGACAATGGTGTAGCAGGAGGAGCATATCCAACCAGGGTGTGGGGGATTGTGTTACCGGCTTGTGGCAATTCCGGTAAAAGCCTGCAAACAAAGGGGCTCTTGTCAGCCCTTCCTCAGCGAAATAAGCCCGAGGAATGATCTCTCATGGCCTTTCAGGCAAAATGTTAATAGCTCCAGCAAAGGGAGAGGGCAGAGGTCTGGTTTCGGGAAGACAGAGGGCCCTGTTTCCTGCGAATGTCAGAACAAAGCTCAAGGCGGCATTGGTTTACGGCTCCCCCTTCCATTTGGCAGCCACTGCCCCTTGCCAGCTCTCCCGAGACTCCCCCTCCAACACTGAAACCACATCGGGAATGTGATCTGCCCGATGGTCCTGCTAACGCAGAGCTTGCCAGGAGCGGAGAGTGGTCTTCTGGCTCCCTGTGCCCGGAGGGAGAGCCCCAGGAAGCAGGGTCCCTTTCTAAGGCCAGAAGAGCCGTCTCTCTTGGCAGGGGACTCAGTCCCCTTTGGGGCTTCGGAGCAAGGGATCGGGCAGGAAAATGTGGAGGGCGCTCTATGGGGGAAGTTGAACAAAGCAGGAGTCAAGGGGTACCTTTAAGACCAACTAAGTTTTATTTAGAACGTAAGCTTTCGAGTGCTCTCTAAGCACACTTCATCGGACGAGGGGGATCAGGTGTTGTGACCGGAATACATGCAGTTTGTCGATGAAGAGGGCAAATCACATGATGACATGGCCACATAGAACAGTGTGGCTTGGCCATTTGGTCTGGATAGCCATAAAAGCCATTTGGCAGGGAATTTAATTACCTTTTAGGGCTATCCGGACCAAATGGCCAAGCCACACTGTTTTATGTGGCCATGTGATCAGTCAGTTTGCCCTCTTCATCGACAAACTGCATGTATTCCAGCCACAACACCTGATCCCCTCGTCTGATGAGATGTGCTTAGAGAGCGCACGAAAGCTTACATTCTGAATAAAACTTGTTTGGTCTTAAAGGTGCCACTTGACTCCTGCTTTGTTCAGCTGCTTCAGACCAGCACGGCTGCCCCCTTGGATCTATCTATGGGGGAAGGCCTCTGACAGCCCTCAGATGAGTTGGAGAGGTGTGTTAGGCGGAATTTGGACTTGGGTTCCCTGCCGGGGAAGTCACCGTGTGGCTTCCTCTGGGGAAGAAAGCACAGGAATCTGTGTGGTCTACTTCGCCAGCACATGGGAGCAGGCGAAGTAGACAGCCACCTAGGGCGCCTCCTGGCCTAGGGGTGCCACGAGGTACCCCCTCTCCTTACGTGCTGCGCTCGCTACTTTCCCGATCTCACTTCCCAAGCTTCGGAAGCCTCGGCGAAGTCGGGGGGATGTGGCAGCGAGCATGCTCAGGGCCCAGCTCTGAGCGCACCCACTGCCATCCAGGTCAGGAAGCCTCAGCAAAGTCGGGGGGAAAAAGGGGCAGGCCAAGCTGTGCATTCTTGAAGAAAGAACACACGGCTCGACCTGCCCCGTGCCCAGCCTTTTCCTGCTTCAGAGGGAGCTGGGAAGAGGTATTTCCAGCTCCCTTTGAAGCGGGAAAGGGCCGGGCACAGGGATGGGCCAAGCGCTCATGCTTTGCATGCCCGATGATGTTACTTTGCGCCCGATGATGCGCACGCAAATGGATCCCTGGGGGGGGCGTGGGGTTCGGCCTGGTGCTGGGAGTCAATGCGTGCGTGCCACAGCAAAACAGACTCACGTGGCAGTGGCTCTCGCACAGCTGCATTTTGCACAGAAGCGGGCCCTGCAATTTGAACTGGAGATCTGTTCCGTCAGGGTTGCCCCTTCTCTGGGAACGAGCTGCGCTCAGTAGCGGCCACCCCACCACGTCCCCCCTTCTTCCCACAAGGTGGATCAGTTGCCCCTTCCCAACGACCGGACAAGGTACTACCGCGAGTTCCTGGGAATCGTGCCGGGGAGACCCGTCCGGCCTGAGGAAGCAGGCGAAGTCATCCGCTCCTTGTGTGAGGAAATGCCCATCTACTGGGTCAAGAAGAAAGACGGTATGTTAGAACGAGGTCTGCGGCCTCCCAGGGCAGGAGAGAGAAGCAGGAAAGAGGACAAGAGCAGGAAAAGCCAGCAAGCGGTTGACTCTCTGCGATGGACACGAAGCCCAGGGAGCCGCCTTGGCCAGGGGGATTTCTGCTCCCATTGGACAGGACCCCTGGCCCCTTCATCTCCCCTCCTGCAACTGGGCCTTCTCTACCTGGGTCATGAGGGTCAGGTTGCTTTGGGTTGCGGTGCCTCCAGCTAGCAGGGGGGTGCTGGGAAGCCGTCCTGGACAAGGTTGCTGGGGAGGATGCTGTGTGCCACGGCTGTTCCAGCACCCTCCATCCCTGTGGTCCCAGCATCAGCCAGATCCTCTTACCTTTTCGGCCGTAATAAGGCAATCCCAAATCATTCAGAGGGCAGCCATCAGTGGCTCTTAGCTACAGCATATTGATGGAACTCTCTGTCTGGGGCAGGGATGCTCTGTATTCTTGGTGCTTGGGGGGGGGGGCACAGTGGGAGGGCTTCTAGTGTTTTGGCCCCACGATGAACCTCCTGATGGCACCTGGTTTTTTTGGCCACTGTGTGACACAGAGTGTTGGACTGGATGGGCCATTGGCCTGATCCAACATGGCTTCTCTTATGTTCTTATGTCTGGGGCAGTGAGGCTCTGTATTCTTGTTGCTGGAGGGGGCAACAGTGGGAGGGCTTCTAGTGCCCTGGCCCCACTGGCAGACCTCCTGATGGCACTTGGGTTTTTTGGCCACTGTGTGACACAGGGTGTAGGACTGGATGGGCCATTGGCCTGATCCAACATGGCTTCTCTTATGTTCTTATGTCTAGGGCAGTGATGGTTGGTATTCTGGGTGCTTGGGAGGGGCAACAGTGGGAGGACTTCTAGTGTCCTGGCCCCACTGATGAACCTCCTGATGGTGCCTGGGTTTTTTGGCCCCTGTGTGACACAGAGTGTTGGACTGGAGGGGCCATTGGCCTGATCCAACAGGGCTTCTCTTATGTTCTTATGTGACACAGAGTGTTGGACTGGATGGGCCACTGGCCTGATCCAACAGGGCTTCTCTTATGTTCTTATGTGACACAGAGTGCTGGACTGGATGGGCCATTGGCCTGATCCAACATGGCTTCTCTTATGTTCTTATGAGCCATGTTGGGCTGCAGTCTAGGAGATCAGCTTTGGAGTCAGAACCCCCTTTGTCAGATTCTGAAGATGGAAGCCAGTGTAAACTGCTTTGGATCCCCACTGGGGAGAAAGTCTAGGTATAAATGAAGTAAATAAGATTACTTTAGGGCTCCTTGTGAGTCAAAGCTCCCTTTCATCAGATGCCCAAGTCACTTTGTGTGGTGTAGAAGTGTGAAAAACGTCCCTGGACACAAACAGCCATCATTAGACTGTGCTGAACTCGGCAGAGGTAGAAGGGCCTGGCTGTTTAGTGCCCACCCCCCACCCCCCCAGCATGGCTCAACTGGGAAGGGAGAAGGAGGTGCTCAGAAATGGAAGCACCCGAGTGGATCTGGCCTTCTGCAGGCACAGGGAAGACGCTTCTTTTGTGCTCCTGGGTACTTGGAAGTCACAGGGGCTTCTGGCAGCCCCGAGTGCGGCTAGGGCGTTTCAGAGATGGCTTGCTATTGCTTGCCTCGGAGTTCCAGCTCTGGTATTCCTTGGTGGTCAACCATCCACGAACTTGGCAGGCTCGGCCCCGCTCAGCTTCCAAGATCCAATGAGATTGGACTTACCGGGTTATCCAGGTCAGGGCAAGAAGGGAACCTGCTGTTCGAAAAAGCATCCTATGGTTTTATTTGCCACATCATGCGGAGGACCCCATGTGAGCCTCTGTCTCACTCACAGTCTGCTCGTCCCCTCCTTCGTCCGAGAGCCAGTTTGGTGTAGCGGTTAGGAGCAGGGGACTCTAACCTGGGAGAACCGGGTTTGATTCCCCACTCCTCTTACACAGGCAGCCAGCTGGGTGACCTTGGGCCTGTCGCAGTTCTCTCAGAGCTGTTCTCAAAACAGCCGTTCTCTCAGAGCTCTCTCAGCCCCACCAGGTGTCTATTGTGGGGAGAGGAAGGGAAAGGAGACGGTAAGCTGCTCTGAGACTCCCAGTGAAGAGCAGGACATAAATCCAATCTCCTCCCCTTCTTATCACAGGCCCAGCCAAGCAACGACTCATCTACCTGTGCATCGACATCTGCTTCCCAAGCAACATCTGCGTCTCCATCTGCTTCTACTACCTTCCGGAGTGAGCGGCTCAGGATCCAGAGCACCCACTCCCCCTCTTTGGTACTTGAACTCCAACAGGAGAGACCTCCAGGTGCTGCCTGGTCACCCACCCCCGGGGCTGCCCAACACCCCTGCTGAATCTCACCTGGACTCCCATTTTATTTACGGAAGGGGCGGGGTCGCTTCTCAGCTGTAACCTGTAAAGAGCGGCCTTGGGATAGAGGTGGCCGTAGGCAGACTCACTTGTACCCTGCGTCACAAATCTTTTCGTGGTTTTTTTTTTTAAGAAACACACACACACACACACACATAGATTTTTGTACCATGTTAGTTACCCGACTGTGACATTTTAAATAAAAGCACAAAATGAGGAAACGGAAGCCGCAGCCCCTCTCCTGTTGTTACAACTGGGCTTCCTGCCCCCATTTCCTCTGCTTTTTCTACAGAGGCCTCCCTGGAGCACTCGCAGAAAGGAACCTTTTGCAAGATCTCCACCGGTTTAGTTTAAAAAAAAAAAAAAGGAATAAAGCAAAAATGGGGGCTTCTTTCTTTTAGGGGGGGGACCCAATTTGATCAGAACTGCTGCTCCCCCCATGCTCGGGGACAATACATTCTGAAAAGAGCACCACGCGTTTCCTCTTTCCCTCGCCAGGCCTGTGTTTATCTCAGCCAGCTTTTATGATTCATGGCCAGCAGGCAGCTCAAAGGAGGAGCAAAACCCCCCCAACTTTCCTGTACTTCAGACAAGAGAGCTCTTTTTTGGGCTCTGTAATTGAGGAGAGTTGTGAAAAACAAGTGAAAATTCCCCACTAGTTCCTGGGAGTGTCTGTCTTTATCAGGACGAAGCTCCCCTTTGGGGAGGAGGTGACTGAAGGGAAAAGATGCAACCTCCTCTCGCCGTCTGTTGACGGCAGCTGTGTTCTTGCTGCGACCTTTCACCCCTCCGCCGATCCGTCTGGCTCTCAGGGCCCCCGAAACTGGGCCAGTGGGTCTCTTCAGCCCAACACGCTGTCATTGAAAGCCAGGCAGACGACCGCCTTCTGGTGGCCGCTGTACTCCCGCTTGATCTCCCCCGTCTCCACGCACCACAGCCTGGCCAGGTTATCCGAGGAGGCTGGGAAGACAAGCAGAGAGAGGTTAGGAGGGCCAAACCAGCTGCTGGAGGGGGGGGGGGTGGTCACTGCAGCCTGCCTCTCTTGCTCACTCACTTGGTGGCTAATCTTAGCTTCTTCCCCCTCCAGCCTGCAATCCGGGGACAGGAACAACCTAGTCTGGAGGGCGAACGCAAGAGAAGCGAGGTTCTCCAGCCCAGCCTCCTGTTCGGCTGCTTGGAGCAGCACAAAGGGAAACGGTGCCATGGGGGGGGGGGCTCAGCTTCCTCCCAGCCCTCTAACTCTCTAAGGCCTTTCCCATGCGCTTATTGAGAAAAGCGGCCGTGGGGGTTTCTGCTTAAAGCCCCCAAGCGGCCCCCCTCCCTCTCCACGTTCAGTGTCCGTCATGCCCATTTCCCCTTCCTCACTCACCGGTGACAATGTACTGGGAGTCGCCTGAAAAGGCACAGTCCCACATCCAGCCGCGGGAGGTCTCCCCAGGGTTATTGCTCTTGATGCTCAGCTCCGTCATCAGAGAGAAGTTGGACGTTTTCCAGATCTTGCAGGTCTGGTCGGCAGAACATGTGGCCAGAAGCCTGCAGAAGAGGAAAGGAGGCAGGTGGGAGCAGAAGGCACGAAGGCTGTCATGAGCACAAGCTGGTTTGCTTTCGAATGTCACGCTGCGTGCCCCCCCGCCCTAGGCCACCGTACAGCAAACCGGCTCTATAAACCACGCAGCATACCAGCGTCTATACTAAAAATTCTATATTTCATGTATTAATATGTGAGACAATGCTATTATTTCATACATCGCAATAAATTGTATTCATATTCCATACATAAACAGCTACGAACTGTGTCCTGTAAAAGGTACAATTCACCAGAAGGAACAAAACCTGCTTTAGCTGGTGAACTGCACCCTTTATGGGACACAGTTCATGGATGGAACATGAATGTAATTCGTTGCGATGTATGAAATAACAGAATTGTCTCACATCGATTTGTGAAATATAGGATTTTTGTTATAGACACTGGTGTGCTACACAAAGCCACTTTGGTATACTGTACTTTCGATTGGGTGCTATAGTTGAAGCTGCCTTCTACTGAATCAGACCCCTCTGGGTCCATCCAAGTCAGTATTGTCTACTCAGACTGGCAGCGGCTCTTTCTCCAGGTTCTCAAGCTGAGGTTTTTCACACGTATCTGCCTGGACCCTTTTGAGTTGGACCTGGGACCTTCTGCTTACCAAGCAGATGCTCTGCCACTGAGCCACTGTCCCTCCCCATCATGCATGATCTCGGCTTTATCTGGGAGCTTCCTGGCTCACAGATTCTCACCTTAGCTACAGCCGGCATTTTCTGCATTCTGGATCGTTGGGGACCTTCTGCCAGGACATGAGCCAACCTTCCTGTGCTTAGCTTTGCCCACCCCCACCCCCAATGGTTACACCCAGCAGAGTAAAGCAGCCAAGCTATTCCTTATGGCAGGGGTCCTCAAACTTTTTAAATAGGGGGCCAGTTCACTGTCCCTCAGACTGTTGGAGGGCCGGACTGCCGTTACTGTACAAGGCCGCGGGCCGTCAGTTCTCCGTCTTCTGCATCTCTCTCCCTTCCCCACACCACACACCCCAGCCTGGGAACTCACCTCGGTATCACCTCACACTCTGTCTCCGCCGCCTCAGCCCAGTGCCGGAAGTGTGCGTTGCTAACGCAAGTTTAGGTCGAACGTCACTTTCAGTCTGATTTTGCCATAACCTGGCGGGCCGCATAAACGTCCTCAGCGGGCCGCATCTGGCCCACGGGCCGTAGTTTGAGGACCCCTGGCTTAGGGTCTTTGTCTGCCAATCTTACCCAGGAATTCCTGCTAAGCACTGGAAGCCAGATTTTATAGCATCATTTCCCCCCAAAGCAGTAGGGTTAGATCAGGGCCTCCCAACGGACAGCCCAAAGATGTCTCTCCCCACCTTCCCAAGGAGAACAGAACTTCAGGCGTGCCAAAGTGCGGCCAGTGACGCTCTGAGGTCCACCTGCCCCCCCAGGCCTGAAGATCTCCCTGGCGCTAGGGGTTAGTGAACGGAAAAGATGGTTTCCGAGGCCACTCACGTGGAGTCTGGGCTGAACTTGCACTGGAGGGCGTAACGGTTGTGGGCGGGAATCTTGGTCTTCGGGATCAGCTGGGTCACCTCGTCTCCGATGCCCCCCGTTAAATTCCACACGTAGCAATTGCCCTGCAAAGGATGAGGAGAGCAAAGCGACCGTTTCAGCCTAGCGCACTCTCTTCTCAGCCCTTCTGCAAGGCCTGGTTCCCCCACTGGACTCCCCCAAGCAGGGACCGGCTGCAAAGCGTGAGGCGGACCTCCCAGGATCACGCAGGCGTTTGCTTACTGAGCTGTTGACGGCCGCCATGTAGCTGGCATCAGGGTCGATGTGAACAGAGTTGACCGAGACTTCCGGCTCTGGAATGAGCTGCTCATTGTGGTCGGTTTTCAGGTCCCAGATGTGAATTGCTCCGCTCTGATCCCCCACGATAAGTTCTGCCTGACAGGGAAGGGAGGGGACAAATCAAGGGCCTGTTCTGTCCGGCACAGGTCCTGAGAAGGGCAGGGCTGGGGAGAGCTCAGAATACCTGATTGGGGTGCAGACAGACGCAGTTGATGGGCGCGTTCACTTGGAAGATACGCTGGCACTGGAGGTTGCGTGACCTGGAAGGGGAACATACATGGATGGTGATTCGGGGTGGGGGGGGGCAATCGCCTTCACCTCTGCTTGACTCCTTTTGCTCCAGGGAGCTCCAAAGCTTCCCGCAGCCCCACAGGCACGCCTCCTGCCCAAGCCACCCATCCTGTGCTATTCTGAAACCACTCCCAGGAGACCGTCCAGACAGACCATACCCTAGATTTGACGGCCCTTCATAAAAACATGAGGCCCTGTGGTGCAGAGTGGGAAAGCAGCAGTACTGCAGTACTGTGGTCTGAACTCTCTGCTCACGACCTGAGTTCGATCCCAGCGAAAGCTGGTTCAGGTAGCCGGCCCAAGGTTGACTCAGCCTTCCATCCTTCCGAGGTGGGTCAAATGAGTTCCCAGCTTGCTGGGGGGAAAGTGTAGAGGACTGGGGAAGGCAATGGCAAACCACCCCGTAAAAAGTCTGCCGTGAAAACGTTGTGAAAGCAACATCACCCCGGAGTCGGAAACGACTGGTGCTTGCACAGGGGACTTTTCCTTTCCATTAAAAAAAGGAAACTAGGCAGGATAAGAGGGACCTTCTAAAAAACACTCGGATCTGGGGCTTTTCTAGGTTAGCCTTTCGCAGAACGACAAAAGTTGTCTGTCTTCTCTACTGTAGCCTTTTCTTCTTCATCCTTTTGACTTTTTAAAATTAAAACACATGCCCAGCAAGAGCAAAAAGCTTGCTTTGCAAAGAAAACAGAATTCAGGCAGCCAGATCCGAAACACCAAAAAGAGAAAACGGCAGCAGTAATCTAAACTCTCTTGCAAGGAAGTAAATCCGCCCGAACTCTCTGGGGCCGACTTCTGAACAAACATACTGAAAAGCGATAGATCCAAGTAGGCAGCCGTGTCAGTCTGAAGCAGCAGAACAAACCAGGAGTCAAGTTGCACCTTTAAGAATAAAACTTTGTTGGTCTTAAATGTGGACTTGACTCCTACTTTGTTATACTGAAAAGTGAGTTTGCCACGTCCCCGTGTCGGTGCTGGGATGTCTCACCTAGTCTCTTTCAGGTGCTTAGAGGGCAAAGGCATCCAGGCCTGACTGAAGTTACCCTTGGCCTTTTGTGAAGACCGCTAGATGGCTCTCTGATGGAAAGGTCCCCTGCATCACGACTCAATGCTGGCTTGGGGAGAGCGGCCTGGGACCCCCCGGGTTTGTGCCACAGACCTGTCCAAGGCCTGAAAAGCCCCCCTCCCCGCTCTTGGCCAAAGTGAGACACCTGAGGTCCCAGATGCGAGCCATGCAGTCTTCGCCCCCTGTGTACATCCAGCGGCCATCTTCGTGGAACCCCACAGACGTTATGTTCTTGCTCACTCCATCGTAGTTGATCACCGGGTTTGGGTTGTTGGAATTCAAGTCGTACATCCGAATGTGCTGGTAGCCTGGAGGGAAGAAAGATGTGGACGAAAGGTCTCTGCGCCTGTTAGAACCCTTGGGACAACCAGACCAAATCTTGTGGCACGTGAAAGGAATTCAGAGTGGCAGAAACTTTTCTGGCCACAAAGTCTTATTTAGGACTTGCTAAGTTTCATATCTTTTATTTTCTTTTTTATACACAATGTGGATGTTATGTTTTTGTCCAATACAGTTTACAGCTTATTTCATCCTTTTACTTAGCTGTAAATATTATTTACTGCGCTGCAATGTTATTTACATCCTTGTTCCTTTGCATTCTTGCTTGGTTTTTTTTGTATTGGAAAACTCCAATAAAATGTTAATTACTAGAACATGTACGATGTTTCCTGCTTTATGCTTGGGGCTCATCTTTTAATAATTCTATTATTCCATTCTGTGCTGATCTTTGCTGTGAGACTCTGGGCTGAAGGACTGGCTAAAATTCCTCTGAACCAAGAGTGGTCAACGCTCTGGAATCTGACGCATGGGCTGGTCTCCATCTAACCATCTGCATTTGCTCCATTCCCCCCCCCCCGCCTTGCCTGCTTTGATGAATTTTTAGCACCACGGTTTCAGCCAGCTTTTAAAGCCCTTTTAAGCGATTGATCTACCAGCTCTTGTGCTGTTTTTCCTCTGCTGAACGTGGCATTTTAGCACAGATGCTTGTTTTATTTTGTATTGATGTTTTAAAACGTTGGAAAGGAACAAAAAGATTGATTGCTTTAAAAGCCTGCGAGAATAATGGAAGTAGCAAAACATTGGGGGGGGGGGGTGGTTGGGGGCACGAAAACAAACGAATAAAAAGGAATTACATTATGCGAGACTGAAAAATCAGGAAAGGTGATTGCCTTGCGTGGAGTCAGCAAGGGCTAGTCTCCTGGGCCACAACAGCAAGAGACAGGAACGCCTCTAGGTCTCTGTCTGTTTTTAAGGTCTTCCCAGTCGGACACCGGCTGGAAAGAGGGGGAGCCAGTATCCAATTTTGAAAGCAGGCAGAGACCCAGACATGACCACAAAGTCTGCCTGATCTAGTGAACTGGGCCACAACCTCCTGCCACAAGGAGGAAGAGGAGGAGACTGGATTTATACCCCACTCTTTACTCGGAGTCTCAGAGCGGCTTACAATCTCCTTTTCCTTCCCTTCCCCACAACAGAAACCCTGTGAGGCAGATGGGGCTGAGAGAGCTCTTTCAAGAACTGCTTTTGAGAGAATACCTCTGCTGAGAAATTGTGGCTGACCCCAGGTCACACCTGCAGCTGGCCCTGGACCACCATATGTATTATATACCCTACCCCCAAATAACACAGTACCTAAGCCCCAGATTCTGTCAGCTGTTCTGGTAGCCTGTGTGTCCTCTAACAACTGTTCAAGCTCCAATGTTTTAGGGGCACCAATGTTTTAGGAGGAAGCTCTAGCCATGGAATTAAAATAGGGTGTTTCTTGGGCTTTGGGACCCCTCTGTCCAGGTCTTCCTTTCCCACCTCCAAGAATCCTGGGACTGCACTACTGGATGGAGGAGACCACCCCCCCAGTGCCCACCCTGAAAGCCTTAATGGAGGTAGTGTCCCCCCCCCCATGTCCGGCACCCCGTTCCTACCTGCAGCGGCTACCATGCTACGGTCCGGTGTGATCTCCAGGGCATTCACCTGCTAGTCGCACTGGTCAAGGAAGAGTTGGTCACCAATGGCTAAAACAAGGCTGGCAAAACTGGGCAAACCTCCCCTCTCCTGGCCCAGTTTTGCCCATCCGAAGGATACAGAGTCCTGGTGCTGGACAGTCCTGGTGCATATCCCACTGTGGGCCTGCCAGAACCGGACGGTGTGGTCGTAGCCGGCGGTGGCCAGGATCACCGGGTCGCTGCCCACTGTGCCCTGGGCCGTGTTCATGGCTCACTTTTCTAAGGCAAGAGGAGGGCAGAGTTTCGGTCCCTCCCTGACGTCCACGGTTTGTACTTGTATGACAGGAGAAGCGGGCATGCTGGTGCTGAAGGAAAAGCCACCCCTCCCCCTTTTTCTGGGTCTGTGGAAGTCTTTGGAGTGAATCAGCATCACCCAGTGCCTTGTGGGGGAGGGGGTAGAGCCAAGCCTCACCAGTGCCCTGGATTCACTCTGGGACCCCAGGCTGTTCCCACCTACAAAATGGGAGTAACTGGGACCTCAGTGGAAGAGGCTTCCTCCTCGGGAGGTCGTGGGCTCTCCTTCCTTGGAGGTTTTTCAACAGAGGCTAGATGGCCATCTGACAGCAATGAAGATCCTGTGAATTTAGGGGGAGGTGTTTGTGAGTTTAGAGTGGTTCCTCAGTGGAACAGGCTTCCTCCTTGGGAGGTGGTGGGCTCTCCTTCCTTGGAGGTTTTTCAACAGAGGCTAGATGGCCATCTGACAGCAATGAAGATCCTGTGAATTTAGGGGGAGGGGTTTGTGAATTTAGAGCAGTTCCTCAGTGGAACAGGCTTCCTCCTCGGGAGGTGGTGGGCTCTCCTTCCTTGGAGGTTTTTCAACAGAGGCTAGATGGCCATCTGACAGCAATGAAGATCCTGTGAATTTAGGGGGAGGTGTTTGTGAGTTTAGAGTGGTTCCTCAGTGGAACAGGCTTCCTCCTTGGGAGGTGGTGGGCTCTCCTTCCTTGGAGGTTTTTCAACAGAGGCTAGATGGCCATCTGACAGCAATGAAGATCCTGTGAATTTAGGGGGAGGGGTTTGTGAATTTAGAGCAGTTCCTCAGTGGAACAGGCTTCCTCCTCGGGAGGTGGTGGGCTCTCCTTCCTTGGAGGTTTTTCAACAGAGGCTAGATGGCCATCTGACAGCAATGAGGATCCTGTGAACTTAGAGGGAGGTGTTTGTGAGTTTCCTGCATTGTGCATGGGGTTGGACTACATGACCCTGGAGGTCCCTCCCAACTCTTATGATTCTATGATTCTGCTTCACAGGGTTATTGTAAACATAAACAGGGCCCAGGCTGAATACAAAGCCTTTTGCTCTCCTAGACATGTCATGCTGCCAAGTCCCACTGAACCCCATGTCAGTGGAAAGAGGGCAACTGCAGAGGGGGGCTATCAGGAAACAAATCAAACGGGGGGGGGGAGCTTTTAACCCTGGTTGTTGGGAGGGGGTGGGTGTGGAGCTTTGTGCTGCGTTTTTAAATTAATCTACACAGACATAAACCTGCTCCCTAAAACGCACACAAATCTGGAATGAACAGAGGAGAGAATGCAAACTTGGAGCTGCTACTAAAACACCAGAAAAAGACATTTCTTTTTAGGAACTCCAGCATCTGTTGTAGGAGGGGGAGACAAACCGAGGAAGGCACCCAAGATCCCCCCGACCGGGGTGGGCGCCTGCACCCCCAAACAGATGCAAGCAAGAGAAAGAGATCTGACTTTCCAAAGCAAGATCCAACAGCAGCACTGCCCAGCGGGCACAAAAAGCCATGCAAAGTATCACAGCAGCAGCAAAAGCAACATTGTTTGGTTTTTTGCTGTAAAGACAGGCAGATGCATAATTCCCTTCTCAATTGGGGGGGGGGGGGTAGGCAGAGCCCTCTCCCACTGTAATTGGGAGGGGGGTTTCCCTAATTTGGGGGAAGGGCGAGGACAGCCAATGGGAAGGCCAGAGAGCCCACTTACCTTCAAACACAGGGAAGAGAGCAACTAGGCGCATGCGCATTCCAGCCTGGGGGGGGGAGCTCATCGCGCGCTTGCGCCCTTCGATTCCTCTGCAGATCTTGCCCGTCTGGGGTCTCATTCTCTGCTCTCCGCGCGGAGCGAAACCGCCACAGCGCCCCCTGCCCGTCAGGAGGAGGGAGAGGGCGCCGGTCAAACGGAAGCATGCGCAGCGCGTCCTGGCTCTTTTCCCTTTGCTAATTCTTATCCTGTAGGCAGAGCCAAATAGGCAGCCGTGTTGGTCTGAAGTAGTAGAGCAAAATAGGAGTCAATTGCACCTTTAAGACCAACTTAGTTTTATTCAGAACGTACGCTTTCGTGTGCATGCACACGAAAGCTTACGTTCTGAATAAAACTCTCTCTCTCTCTCGGCTTCGCGAACGAAGATTTAAGAAGGGTGCAATAGTCCACGTCTGCTGCAGGCTCGCTGGTGGCTGACAAGACCAATGTGGGACAGGCAGGTCCGGCCACAGCGGCTGCAGGGAAAAGTCTGATTTGGGGTTGGTGCTGTAGCAGTGCGATTCTTCCTCAATCTCCTTTTGTCCTCAAGACCAGCTATGCGTGCGTTCTCAAAGGAAGAGACAGCCTGGTGGATGGTGTGCCTCCATGCTTTGCGATCTGAGGCTAGGTCAGACCACTGGTGATGGTTGATGCGACAGGTGCCAAGGGATTTCTTCAAGGAGTTGCATCATCTCCTCAGATGCCAAGATCGACAAGGAGATTGACAACAGGCTGACAAAGGCAAACCGTGCATTTGGCCGACTGCACAAAAGAGTGTGGAGCAACAAGCATCTGAATAAAACTAAGTTGGTTTTAAAGATGCAATTGACTCCTATTTTGTTGATCTTAAAGGTGCAATTGACTCCTATTTTGCATGCACACGAAAGCTTACGTTCTGAATAAAACTAAGTTGGTCTTAAAGGTACAATTGACTCCTATTTTGTTCTAATCTTTATCCTGGTGAGAATCGCATTCAAGGCAATTAAAGGCCTGTCGCTAGATGGCGGAGCGGAGCCCGCGGTTGAAACAGCGGAGGGCGTCAGAAATGGAATCTCGGGTGGGCTGATGGTCAGAACTCTCGGGGACAGTTTGTAGTTTAGGAGGAGTTTTATCGTATTTGCAAATCGCAACGTGCAAAGATGAAAACCTGCAAAGGGAGGGGCGGGCGAGCAAAAGGGAATCAAAATGCCCCTGGCCCCAGAGAGGGAGGGAGGGGGGTCCACAGGGCCAGATTAACAACAAGGCCAACTAGGCACTGCCCTATGGCCCCCCCCTTTTAAGGGCCCGCCCCCCCCCGTCTGCTTGCAGCCCTCCCAGCCTGCACGCCCAGCCAGCCACAGAGCCGCTCTTGGCCCCACTTGCTTGGTGCGGCGGCCGCTGCTGGCGGCGTTGCCGAGTTGGCCTCTCTCTGCTTCGCCCAAGGGGGCTTGGAGGAGGGGGCTGCAGCGGGGCGGCCCCTCGGCCTCGGAGCTCATCTGCAAGAATTGCGCTGCCCGGGCTGGGGCCTCCGTAGGGTTCAGCCCGGCTGTTCCCGGAGCGGGAGGGCCTGTTGCGGGGCGCCTCCAGGGCCGGGGGCGCTCCACCTGCAGCGGGGATGCCGAAGCCCGCCCGCCCGCCCGCCCGCCCTCCGCTTCTTGCCTAGCGGCGACCTTTGCATTGCAGCGGCCGAGGCGGCGCTCGGCTCCACTCCGCGTCGCCCTCCTCCCGGGCCGGGGCTGCCGCCTAGGGCGGGGCGGGGCGGGCGCCGCAGAGCCCGCGAGAGCGAAAGGGGCGGGGCGGCTGCTGCTGCTGTCAGGCGAGGCGCACCTGGGCCGGCCAGGTAGGCGCAGCAGCCGCCGCCGCGACGGGGGGGGGGCTGGCCGGGGGGGGGAGGAGATGCCGGGGCGGGGGGGCGTGGCCGGGCAGGGAGGGGCAGCGGGGGGGGCGGTGGCTGCAGAAGGCGCCCGGCTGCTGGAAGAAGGAGGGTGCTGGGCGCAGGTGAGTGGGCGGCGGGGGGTGGAGAGCATCTCAGCTGCGGGGGGGATCTCCGAGCTGTGCCCAGCCGCCCCCCCCCCCCGAGTCCAGGTCCAGCTCCCTTTGCCTTCTCCCCTGGAGATGGGCGGTGTTGGGGGGGGGGCGCTTAGGTCTTTTGAAAATTATGGACGTGAGAATCTGAAGATTTGGAATCAAAAGGGTTTATTTGGAGGGGGGGGGATTAAGGGAATTTTTGGTTCCTATTCCAAAGGCCAGTCCTATGTCTTGTTACATTTCTGTCTCACCTTTCTGCCATGGAACGTGGCATGCCTACATGGATCCCCCCCACACACACATTTTGCCCCGCGACAACCTTTTTGAGGAAGATTAGACTGTGCTCCCTTCTTTTCCATGTAGGCGTCCCCTGGTGCTAAAACAGAAGGGTGTTTTCCCCTGGGGTGATGCAGGGGGGGGGGAAGACTTGGTCTGCAATATTCCAGAAAAGGGTGACCTCCGCACCCCCTCTAGCAAGACCAGCTGGGGTGGCCAGGTGTCTCTGGGCCTGTGCCCCACAAGCCGAGAGAAAGTCTTGGTTGCAAAGGGCAAGCAGCGTCAAATTGGTTTCACTGTCCTGTCCCCTCCCACAAGATGCTGCCCTGCTGTAAGGGGGGAGGGGAGGGCGGAGGAACAATGGACCTTAGGCCTCTGGCTGGGGTCCCGGGTTCTGGAGGCAATCTTGCCCTCTCACCGCTAAACCCAAATCACGCCAGCCAAGAACTGTGGAATAGATGCATTCGCTTTTGGAGTGGCATGGACGTTCTTCGTGTGAGGTATTTGTTGTGGGTGCAGAGTGCATGTGTGTGTGTGCAGCTGTGTGTTTGCAGAATGCAAAACGGTAGCTGGACCCGGACTTCTGTGGCCACGGGCTGTCCGGAGAGGGCCCCAGATAAAGAATTCCCTTTCCAAGCCGATCTTTAATCTCCAATGTTTGCGAACTCGGCGAGATCAGCCCTGCTGGCTTCTGTGCGTAACGGATTTGGCCAGCCTGCAGCTCGCTCTGGGTTCGGGAGACGCCCCAAATGTCAACACTTTGCTTTTTGAGCCTTTATTTTTGTCCTGGGGGAGAACTCAAAAGGACGAAGCCAGCTGGATGTCCCTCCGGTGGCCCACAGAACAGAGCACCGTCTTCTCTGGCCGATGAGAGGCAAGCTTTGGGGGTGACTTCTGGGCAGGTGGGTGCAGCAAACCTGGCTTCTGGCAGAGTCACAGACACAGGCCCTCCCTCCCTCTGCAGGTGGACGGGGCCTCCAGCCAGACTCATGAAGCTGGGAAAGGCAGCTGTGCACAGAGCAGTCTGGCTCGGCTTGCGGATAAACGACATCTGCCCATCTCTGGGACACTGGCCTGTTACTCAGCCACCTGACCTTGTTCCTGAGCTTATTGCTGCATCCCATAATAAGAGGGAAGCCAGCTGGGGCAGGGGGTTAGGTAGAATCTGTTTTCCCTGCTGAGTTCCGCTGTGCTGTGTAAAAAGATGTCACTGAACCATTTCCAAAGCATGTGCCCTTTGCTTCCAGTCTAGTAGCCACAACCAAGGTTTCCCCGTTCATTTGGCCTTGGGGGAAGAGGTAAGGCTTTCCTGCAGGTGGGGTCTCCCCAGGGTTCCCAACCATGGTGGGCCAGTGGCCTTACACCAGAGGTAGCCTTTAGATGCCTTTTGCATAGCAGAAAAGCAGCAAATGAATGATCGTGTTTACTATTCAAGAGACAATTGGTCTCCGACGTTGCAAGATGCTGCTAAAAAAAAAGGCCTCCTTTGGGTGTTCCTTGGCTTTGGGGGTCCAGGTTTACGAGAGCTGCCTGGGTGGTCTTCAGAGGGAGGGGGTTCGTGTCCTTTGGATTCCTTAACATCTGCTGGTCTCGATATGTGTGTACTAGTAAGATCTTTTTCTTTTTTTTCTATGTCAAGTAATTGTTGGAAAATATTGATGATTTAATAAATTTTGGAAAACTAAAAAAAAAAAAAAACATCTGCTGGTCTTGATGCAGCTTCTGTCTGCAAAGATGCTGTGCTAATGGGCTTTAGAGGCATTTTGCGGTTTCCACACAGAAGCAGAGACCCAGAGAGGACTGAGAAACTGATTTCTTGCTGGCAGTCCCCGTTGATAGCTCCCACTGCAGCCCCTCTCAGCTGGAGCCCCCACTGGACCCATAAGAGACAGGAGTAGTTCTTTCCACCATACATTGAATCCTGCCCTCTGCTAAAGCCATCTAAGCCAGTAGCTGTGCTGTCACCATGTCTGGTGGCAAGGAGTTCCACATGCCAGCTGTGAAGAACAGGGCTTCTTTGGTCTCTCTTGAGCCTGCAAAGAGGGTGGCTTAATCCGCTGGCCTTTCTCTGTTTAAGGGATGGTGTTTTTGTATATTTGTTTGTGTGTGTGTACCTGGAAGTCCTGGTAACTGACCCCTACTGAGCCCCGTGGCACAGAGTGGTAAAGCTGCAGTACTGCAGTCCGAACTCTCTGCTCACGACCTGAGTTCGATTCCGGCGGAAGCTGGGTTTAGGTAGCCGGCTCAAGGTTGACTCAGCCTTCCATCCTTCCGAGGTCGGTCAAATGAGTCCCCAGCTTGCTGGGGGGAAAGCGTAGATGACTGGGGAAGGCAAGGGCAAACCACCCTGTAAAAAGTCTGCCGTGAAAACGTTGTGAAAGCAGCCTCACGCCAGAGTCGGAAACGACCTTTGCCTTTACTTTTTACTGGAGCCCTGGAGGATATTGAGAGAGGTGGCTGAATAAAGCCTGCCCCTGCCTCCCAGCTCTGGTATTCCAAGGAGGTCTCTCATCCAAGGACTTGCCAGAGTTGGCCCTGCTTAGTTTCCAAGATCTGACACCTGGGCTTTCCAGGTGTGGCCTGGTTGCTGACCATTCTGACCTTCCTTACTTTCCTTTTCAGGTAGGGTTGACTCTGCAGTTGGTTGGGTGGGGGATGTGAGTGGCTGTTCCCTGTTTTCCCCTCAGACCTCTTGACAAATCACTGTCTTTGTCAGGTTGTGGGTTGCAGAGTAGCCATTTGGGATGTTTTTGCGCACCGCTGGGTCAGGAGAGGACCCCCTCACCTTTCCCCAAGAACTCTTAAGAATCCCCCAGCTCTTTCCTCAATTCCCCAGAGCTCTGTGGGGAGAAGGAATGGCAGCAAAACTGGTATAAGCCGCCCTATAGGTTGAGGGTGCAGAGACACAAACTCCAGGCTGTTCGGCAGGCCACGTCTACAATCTTTGCAACAAAAACATGGCTGTTGTTTTTTTATTCCCAGTAAGTAAATGAAATCAGTTGATGCTCTAGAGTTGCGGAAAAACCTGTTCACGATACTGTCCCCACCCTCGCACAACCTCTGCATTGTTCCGTGTGACGGCAGCTGCAGCCTCTAGCTGTCTTAATCCTGTGGCCTGTTTCCTTGTCGACGGGTGAAAGTGGAAATGGAACCGTTGGGCTGGTCTGAAAACCAGCAGATGAGATGATCAGCATTTGCTGGGCAGGTGGTGGTTTCTGAATGGGTGAACGTCGTGGTCGGTCTCTGCAAGGAGAGAGGGGCGTCTTTCTTGCAAGAGTGGAATGAGGGGGGGGGGTCCTCCGTTGAAGCTGATGAGGTAACAGGAGAAAGGATTTCTGCAGCCAACAGGTAATTCGCTTCATCAGAAAGCGGTCACGTCTCCTGGCTTCTTTTTGCAAAACGAAAAAGGTCAGATGGTTTCTTGGAGGACAGGTCTGTCCACAGCTGTGAGCCGTGATAATTTAATGGCGTTCAAAGATGGAGTTCAAAGGCAGTATACCTGGGAGTTGCCAACATTCTTTTCAAAAGCCTTCTAGAGGCTGGCTGCTCCCGGAAGCAGGGCTTAGCAAATTCCAGCAACGCCTTAAAAGAGTAATGGTTTTGTTGGGGCAGAAGCTTCAAGCATAACCAGCTTCAAGAGGGGATTGGATCAACATATGGAGCAGAGGTCCATCAGTGGCTCTTAGCCACAGCGTATTTTATTTTTGGCACTCTCTGTCTGGGACAAGTGATGCTCTGTATTCTTGGTGCTTGGGGAGGGCACAGTGGGAGGGCTGCTAGTGTCCTTGCCCCGTTGATAGAGCTCCTGGTGGCACCTGGGTTTTTTTGGCCACTGTGTGACACAGAGTGTTGGCCTGGAAGGGCCTTTGGCCTGATCCAACATTGCTTCTCTTATGGTCTTATGTCTGGGGCAGGGATGCTCTGTCTTCTCATGCTTAGGGGGCAAGAGTAGGAGGATTTCTGAAGTCTTGGCCCTGCTGGTGGACCTCCTGATGGTCTCTGGGTTTTGGCCACCGTGTGACACAGAGTGTTGGGCTGGATGGGCCATTGGCCTCAACCAACATGGCTTCTATTCTTATGTCTGGGGCTGGGATGCTCTCTTTTTGGTGCTTGGGGGGGCACAGTGGGAGGGCTTCTAGTGTCCTGGCCCCATTGATGTACCTCCTGATGGCACCTGGGGTTTTTTTGCCATCGTGTGACACAGAGTGTTGGACTGGATGGGCCATTAGACTGATCTAGCATGGCTTCTCTTAGGTTCTGTCTGGGGCAGTGATGCTCTGTACTCTAGGTGCTTGGGGGAGGTACAGTGGGAGAGCTTCTAGTGTCCTGGCCCCACTGATGGACCTCCTGATGGCACTTGGTTCTTTTGGCCACTGTGTGACACAGAGTGCTGGACTGGAGGCCATTGGCCTGATCCAACATGACTTCCCTTATGTTTTTAAGCTTTCCTGGCCCTGATCCCCCCATGCCTGTCTAGTGCAAACACGGCAGTCTCTGCCAAAAATAAGCAAAGGGACAGAAATCTGATCTGACGAACGGCAACATTCAGAAACCGACTTGGAGGCGATTCTCTGCTGCTGATCTGAAGGTTGCTTGTTATTCCGCAGAGGGAAATCCCAGCGTGAAGCTGATGAATCGGGATGCATCCCTATGTTCAGCTGCATTAAGCAGGGCCTAGAGATGAAGCATTTCTCACCTGCAGGGTGCTACGCTAACGTAACGCAGCTGGGAAGGTGATGCTCTGAGCCGCTCGAAGGCCCTGGTGCTTCTCTTGTGTATGGTCGGCATTTGTATAGAAATGCATCCCACGACCTGCAAACCTTGCTGTTCCCAGTTTATTCCCCCATCATGCATCGGATGAAGCCGCTCCTTCTTTGGGGTCTTCAAGACACGCCCTTTTGGGGTTTTTGATCCATTGGTTCTCGCTTTCATCAGGGGCAGCTTTCTTCAAGCCTCCAAAGAAAGCCCCGGCTTTTCATCTTCTGCTCCAAAGGGACCTTCCAGGCCTGAACTGTGCCCAGTTCTAGCAAGCGGGCTGCTTCCGGTCCCTGCAGGAGTGATTAGCTGTGTTGTGCCATGGAGATGCCGTGGAGCCTCGTCCTCCTCGGAGGGCCCTTCTTCTCCCCAAAGACTTCCCCACGGTGCTGCAGTCCTTCTGGGATCGACCCAAAACAAATACAGGGATGCATTTCCTGCCAGCACAAGCTGAGAGCCGGGTGTTTCACTGGAAGGTGGATTCAGCCTCTGAGCACCCTTGGCAGGGACCATACCTCTGAGCACGTGCAGAATGCCTTCCGCGCATCACAGATCACTCCCCTTCAAGGAGTTCAGCGCTGGCACTCCCCTCATCCCCCTCAGCTCATCCCTGGGTTGTGTTGGAAGTCACTGAGTGCAGCTTCACTCCAGGGGAAAAGCTCCAGATAGTGGCTGCCGTCCTCAGAGCAGGACCTTGTATCCTTTTGCTCACCTGGTGACGAGCCCAGGATGGTACTGCCCAGGGGTGGCCAAACTGCAGCTCGGGAGCCACACGTGGCGCTCTCACACATATTGTGTGGCTCTCAAAGACCCCACCACCCCATTGGTTGGCTTGGAGAAGGCTGTCGTCTCTTTACATCAATTCGCCAAGCCAGCAAGTGGCTTCCAGAATGCATTTAAAGTTAAAGTTGCTTTCTTTCCACCTCTCCCACATTCCCCAATCTTTCTTTCTTTCTCTCTTTCTTTCTCTCTCTCTTTCTTTCTCCCTTTCTCTCTCCCTTTCTCCCTTTCTCCCTTCCCTTCCCTTCCCTTCCTTCCTTCCTCTTGCAGCTCTCAAACATCTGAAGTTCCTGTCTTGTGGCTCTCAAACATCTCAAATGTTTATTCTTTGTGGCTCTTACATTAAGCAAATTTGGCCGCCCCTGCTGGGGGAGAAACCCGCTCTGGAGGTGTGTCTGTTTTGGAGATGAAGCACTCCTGTAACGGGGCTGCATCAAAGGCACAAAAATCTCAGACCGTAGGCATGTGTGATTTTGATGCATTCCCAGCTTTTTGGCCGGGGGGGTGTGTGTGTGTGCCCGTAATGGCCTCCGTTCCTAGTAAAGCACAAACCCACCAGTGGGAAAAGCTCCACGCCCTTCAGCCTTTCTTCCTGGGCCTTACTTGTCCTTCAAACGGAAGACCCAGAGGAGACCTGAGCGATGCAGAGTTAAGGGCAACGGTTGCATCTCGTGGTTTTGGTGCGTAGCTTCTCTTTTTGCAGCTGCTCAGCTTGAGATGTAGGAGAGGCCCCGATCCTTTCTGCGCATACTCCCGCCCAGTCGAACATCCGCCATCTTATTCATGAGCTCACCTCAAAGAATCTTGTGTTCTCTCCCCTGGATCTCTCCTCTTCTCTTTCCTAGGCATGTGCCAGAGACCTGTGCTGGCTCCTGGGTCAAGCAGACTAGCTTCCGCAGCGAGGGCCACGCTTCCTCTTTCGAAGCCTTCCATGGGAATCTTGCCCCCTTGGCCCTTAGTCTTCCCACCCCTGACTGGTGCTGGACCATCTGAGGGTCTGTTTTGTGTCAGTGCCAGGGCCCCACAAGTGCCCAAGGAAGGCTGCCATGACTGCATGATTTCAGAGTTCAGCCATGTGGTTTGTTTTGTCCAGCCAAGCGAGAGGCCGTGGAGAGAGCCTGTGGCTTGTTGGTTCTTTGTGCAAGCCCCAGCAACCCAGCTGGGAATCATTAGGAAGGGAATTGAAAACAAACCAGCCAGTATCAGAATGCCCCTGTATAAATCGATGGTGCGGTCTCATTTGGAGTACTGTGTGCAATTCTGGTCGCCGCACCTCAAAAAGGATATTATAGCATTGGGAAAAGTCCAGAAAAGGGCAACTAGAATCATTAAAGGATTGGAACACTTTCCCTATGAAGAAAGGTTAAAACGCTTGGGGCTCTTTAGCTTGGAGAAACGTCGACTGCGGGGTGACATGGTAGAGGTTTACAAGATTATGCATGGGATGGAGAAAGTAGAGAAAGAAGTACTTTTCTCCCTTTCTCACAATACAAGAACTCGTGGGCATTCGATGAAATTGCTGAGCAGACAGGTTAAAACGGATAAAAGGAGGTACTTCTTCACCCAAAGGGTGATTAACATGTGGAATTCACTGCCACAGGAGGTGGTGGCGGCTGCAAGCACAGACAGCTTCAAGAGGGGGTTAGATAAAAATATGGAGCAGAAGTCCATCAGTGGCTATTAGCCACAGTGTGTGCGTGTGTGTGTGTGTATATATATATATATATATATATATATATATATATATATATATATATATATATATATATATATATATATATATATTGGCCGCTGTGTGACCCAGAGTGTTGGACTGGGTGAGCCATTGGCCTGATCCAACAGGGCTTCTCTTATGTTCTTATGTACTAGAAGGGAGCGGGCACCTGGGACTTGCTGGGCCTTTTCTGCCATCTGCCCTGGTTGCACCAGCCTCGCATGTGGCCCCAGCGTGTTGGAATTGCTTCTCCAGCTGCTGTGCAAAATGAGTGCAGCGCTTTGGCACAGGAAGGTATTTGAGATGTGGAGGACTCCCTGTGATTGTCCATGGCTAAACAGGCGTGACTGGGCGAAAGATGCCTGCATTCCAGAGCCCCACATTTCGAAAGTGCGGCTCAGAGGCAACAGCTATCTCGGCAGGTAGAGCGGAGAAGCCTTCGGCTTTCCTCCTGACCCACTCTCCTTTATTTCTTGTTTAATTATGTAGGAGCACCAGGCAGGTCAGCGAGCCAACTGAGCCAGCTGTCGGCCGCTTTGTGCGTGGCAGGTGCGAATGACGCTCTCTTGAATGGAAAGGGTTTGCGGCGCCCAAGGGAACAAGATCCTGACATTCACCACCCTCCGGGGGTGGCACATGAGGAAGGGTGCAGAACAGATAGTCTTTCTTCCTGCTTGTTACATGCTAATCTTGGGGGCGGAGGGCAGGGGAGAAGCAGAGCTGTATTAGCATGACAGTAGAGAATGCTGGCTGTTCCAATCTCCACTTGTGTCTTTAGGGCTTGCCTTCACCTGTTCCTGGCGCTTGTCTGTTTTGTGGCTGCTGGATCAGGGCCATTTGTGTAGTTCCCTTTCATTTGAATTATTTTTATATTGGGCAGCTTTCTCTGGTGTGGAGGCGTCTGTTGCGACATGTATTTTATTTTCTAAAGAAACAACAGAACTGCAGAATGGAAAAGATAAAAAAAAAATAGAAATTGTTTGTTTCACACATACATGTTTCACCCCACCCCTGTGTGTCGTCTAAGGCATTTGGGCCAGTTCATATGGGTCTCTTCCCCTCCATTTTATCCTGAGAGCAACCCTGGGTTCTTGCCTGGGGAAGGCCTTGGCTTCTCTGCCCTGTTATAGTCCCTCCAGAGGAACTGGCTGGCCGCTGTGTGAGACAGGAGGCTGGACCAGATGGACCCTCACTGGCCTGACCCAGCAGGGCTCTTCTGATGTTCTTCTGAGGGGAAGGCCTCAGCCTCTCTGCCCTGTTGTTGGCCCTCCAAAGGAACTGGCTGGCCCCTGTGTGAGACAGGAGGCTGGACTAGATGGACCCTCCCTGGTCTGACCCAGCAGGGCTCTTCTGATGTTCTTCTCAGGGGAAGGCCTCGGCCTCTCTGCCCTGTTGTTGGGCCTCCAGAGGAACTGGTTGGCCACTGTGTGAGAGAGGAGGCTGGACCCTCCCTGGTCTGACACAGCAGGGCTCTTCTGATGTTCTTCTGAGGGGAAGGCCTCAGCCTCTCTGCCATGTTGTTGGGCCTCCAGAGGAACTGGCTGGCCACTGTGTGAGACAGGAGGCTGGACTAGATGGACCTTTCCTGGTCTGATCCAGCAGGGCTCTTCTGATGTTCTTCTGAGGGGAAGGCCTCAGCCTCTCTGCCCTGTTGTTGGCCCTCCAAAGGAACTGGCTGGCCACTGTGTGAGACAGGAGGCTGGACTACATGAACCCTCCCTGGTCTCATCCAGCAGGGCTCTCCTGATGTTCTTCTCAGGGGAAGGCCTCAGCCTCTCTGCCCTGTTGTTGGCCCTCCAGAGGAACTGGCTGGCCCCTGTGTGAGACAGGAGGCTGGAGTAGATGGACCCTCATTGGTCTGACCCAGCAGGGCTCTTCTGATGTTCTTCTCAGGGGAAGGCCTCAGCCTCCATGCCCTGTTGTTGGCCGTCCAGAGGAACTGGGTGGCCACTGTGTGAGGCAGGAGGCTGGACTGGATCGACCCTCACTGGTCTGACCCAGCAGGGCTCTTCTGAGGTTCTTCTCAGGGGAAGGCCTCAGCCTCTCTGCCCTGTTGTTGGCCCTCCAAAGGAACTGGCTGGCCACTGTGTGAGACAAGAGGCTGGACTGGATGGACCCTCCCTGGTCTGATCCAGCAGGGCTCTTCTGATGTTCTTCTCAGGGGAAAGCCTCAGCCTCTCTGGCCTGTTGTTGGCCCTCCAGAGGAACTGGCTGGCCACTGTGTGAGACAGGAGGCTGGAGTAGATGGACCCTCATTGGTCTGACCCAGCAGGGCTCTTCTGATGTTCTTCTCAGGGGAAGGCCTCAGCCTCCATGCCCTGTTGTTGGCCGTCCAGAGGAACTGGGTGGCCACTGTGTGAGACAGGAGGCTGGACTAGATGCAGTAGAGCTCCCTGGTCTGATGCAGTAGAGCTCTCTAGATCTCCCTGGTCTGATGCAGTAGAGCTCTCTTGATGTTCTTATGAAGGTCTCAGCCTCTCTGCCCTGTTGCTGGCCCTCCATTGGAACTGCTTGGCCACTGTGTGAGACAGGAGGCTGGATTAGATGGACCCTCCCTGGCTTGACCCCGCAGGGCTCTTCTGATGTTCCTCTCAGGGGAAGGCCTCGGCCTCTCTGCCCTGTTGCTGGCCCTCCATTGGAACTGCTTGGCCACTGTGTGAGACAGGAGGCTGGACTGGATGGACCCTCACTGCTCTGACCCAGCAGGGCTCTTCTGATGCTCTTCTCAGGGGAAGGCCTCAGCCTCTCTGCCCTGTTGTTGGCCCTGCAGAGGAACTGGTTGTCCACTGTGTGAGACAGGAAGCTGGACTAGATGGTCTGACCCAGCAGGGCTCTTCTGATGTTCTTCTCAGGGGAAGGCCTCAGCCTCTCTGCCCTGTTGTTGGCCCTCCAGAGGAACTGGCTGGCCTCTGTGTGAGACAGGAAGCTGGACTAGATGGACCCTCAGTGGTCTGACCCAGCAGGGCTCTTCTGATGTTCTTCTCAGGGGAAGGCCTCAGCCTCTCTGCCCTGTTGTTGGCCCTCCAGAGGAACTGGTTGGCCCCTGTGTGAGACAGGAGGCTGGACTAGATGAACCCTCTGATCCAGCAGGGCTGTTCTAATGTTCTTAGAGCAGGATTCCATTCAGTGCAATTCCCCGGTGGATCCGGCCCTGCCTTCTGGGTATTGAGGAAGTGATGGTTCTTTCCCTTCTGTGCAGAAATGGCTTTCCACCGCAACCAGAAGCTGAACTTGCTGCGAATTGTGGTGCTTCTCACAGTCGCCCTGGCAGGACTCAAGTTTTTCTTCCGGGACAGGTCAGTGCTTTGGGGAGGGGAGGGTGGCAAGCTGGCAGGCAGGTGGGCTCTCCAGCCTGGGGTGGGGTGGGGCAACCCATAGGTGTGCCATTTAGGGCAGCCATAGAATGTTCCCCAATGGTCTTTTCCGGCTGCATGCACCTTACCGATGAATGGAGGATTTGGCTCCATTCAGTCACATGGAACATTGGCCAAGGTTAGCAGTGTGCAAAAGCTGCTCGGGGGGCAGTGGAGAATGGGGTATTCTTTGCTTGGGAACAGGGAATTATTCTTGGCCTTGGGAAGGGATCTGTCCTCAGCAGACGCTTCTTCCTCAGGGGCTTTCTGTGCCATCTTGTGGCCGGTTCACTTGCTCCCAGCTGGCCTGGCCTGGCCTTTGGCATATCTGACTGCTCAGTTGCCTCCCCCCCCCCCCCGGCCATTCCTTCCTCTCCCCCTCCTGTAGTTCTGTCTACTTGTGTCTTTAAAGTATGAATGTTCCTTTGGCAGGAAAAATAGGGAAAGGGAATTGGCTTGATTTAGTTCCGCATTTATTAATGGAATGAAGAGCCCCATGGTGCAGAGTGTTTAAGCTTCAGTTCTGCAGTCCTAAGCTCTGCTTGCGACCTGAGTTCGATCCCCAGCGGAAGCTGGGTTTTCAGATAGCCAGCTCGAGGTTGACTCAGCCTTCCATCCTTCCGAGGTCGGTAAAATGAGTCCCCAGCTTGCTGGGGGGAAAGTGGAGAGGACTGGGGAAGGCACTGGCAAACCACCCCATAAAAAGTCTGCCGTGAAAACGTGAAAGCAGCGTCAGCCCGGAGTCAGAAATGGCTGGTGCTTGCCATTAAAGGGCCTACCTTTATCTTTCTTTTTTAACTGAGCTGTAGAATTCACTGCGAGTGGAGGTAGAGATGCCCACAAGCACAGATGGATTTAAAAGGGAGCTAGTCAGGTGGCTCCAAGTTGACTCAGCCTTCCATCCTTCCGAGGTCAGACGAAGGAGTCCCCAGCTTGCTGGGGGGAAAGTGTAGATGACTGGGGAAGGCAATGGCAAACCACCACGTAAAAAGTCTGGCATGAAAACGTTGTGAAAGCAACGTCAGCCCAGAGTTGGAAACGACTGGTGCTTGCACAAGGGACCTTTCCTTTCCTTATTAATGGAACAGCTCTTGTTTAGGACATGGGGAGTTGTGCGACGGGATCCTTGTGCATTTCTCCGTCTCCTTTTTTAAAAAAACACACACACTCATACTGTATTTGGCATTTGTTGTATGTGGCTGCTGGGTCTACAGTCAATCCCCTCTCTGCTGTGGTGGCTAAGCAGAGCCTCCATGGTTAGAGGCAGTGTAGCTCAGAGAGGACATTGGTGCAAAAAGGTGAAATATAAACAACTAAAAGTTATGAGCCGAATTGTGCTAGGCCCTGGCAGGGGGGAGGATGAGATTTGGGGCCACGAGGTCTGTGCTCTCCTTCTGTTGTCCACCTGTGCAGTTTCACGCTGGATCAGCACAAAGGCACTGGCGGGGAGAGCATCTTCTGGGGCAGAGCTGGGGACCTTAAAGAGTCAGCCCAGCCCTGGGATGGATCTCTAGCACACCCCGAGACCAAGGCAGCCGCCGCGAGGCCGGAAGGTCAGAAGCAGCCTGTCCGGGATTTCAGCATGACCCAAATGCGGCTGGTGCACCTGGATCTCAAGGGAGCAGCCCCCAAAGTGTCCTACCTGGAGCAGGTGAGCAGGGCCTCCAGTTACGAGTGAGGGTGTGGGAGGGCGTGGACTGCCAACTTTTCTCCAGCTCCTGTTCCTGTTCTTCTAACAGCAGCATGATTTGCAGGTATTGTCGGTTGGCAGTGCTTCTTGCCCTGCCAGGAAAGGCATCCCTTGTTGTTGTTGTTGTTTCTTTTCTTCTTCCTCCTCCTTCTCTTGTTCTTCTTCCTCCTCCTCTTGTTCTTCTTCCTCCTCCTCCTCTTGTTTCTGTTCTTGTTCTTCTTCTTCCTCCTCCTCCTCTTGTTCCTGTTCTTCTTCCTCTTCCTCCTCCTTCTCTTGTTCTTCTTCCTCTTCCTCCTCCTTCTCTTGTTCTTCTTCCTCCTCCTCTTGTTTCTGTTCTTTTTCCTCCTCCTTCTCTTGTTCTTCTTCCTCCTCCTCCTCCTCTTGTTTCTGTTCTTCCCCCTCCTCCTCTCGTTTCTTTTCTTCTTCCTCCTCCTTCTCTTGTTCTTCTTCTTCCTCCAACTCCTTCTCTTGTTCCTGTTCTTCTTCCTCCTCCTTCTCTTGTTCTTCTTCCTCCTCCTCCTCCTTCTCTTGTTTCTGTTCTTCTTCCCCCTCCTTCTCTTGTTCTTCTTCTTCCTCCTCTTGTTTCTGTTCTTTTTCCTCCTCCTTCTCTTGTTCTTCTTCTTCTTCCTCCTCTTGTTCCTGTTCTTTTTTCTCCTCCTTCTCTTGTTCTTCTTCTTCTTCTTCCTCCTCTTGTTCCTGTTCTTTTTCCTCCTCCTTCTCTTGTTCTTCTTCTTCCTCCTCCTCTTGTTTCTGTTCTTTTTCCTCCTCCTTCTCTTGTTCTTCTTCTTCCTCCTCTTGTTCCTGTTCTTTTTCCTCCTCCTTCTCTTGTTCTTCTTCTTCTTCCTCCTCTTGTTCCTGTTCTTTTTCCTCCTCCTTCTCTTGTTCTTCTTCTTCTTCCTCCTCTTGTTCCTGTTCTTTTTCCTCCTCCTTCTCTTGTTCTTCTTCTTCTTCCTCCTCTTGTTCCTGTTCTTTTTCCTCCTCCTTCTCTTGTTCTTCTTCTTCTTCCTCCTCTTGTTTCTGTTCTTCTTCCCCCTCCTTCTCTTGTTCTTCTTCTTCTTCCTCCTCTTGTTTCTGTTCTTTTTCCTCCTCCTTCTCTTGTTCTTCTTCTTCCTCCTCTTGTTTCTGTTCTTCTTCCCCCTCCTTCTCTTGTTCTTCTTCTTCCTCCTCTTGTTTCTGTTCTTTTTCCTCCTCCTTCTCTTGTTCTTCTTCTTCTTCCTCCTCTTGTTCCTGTTCTTTTTCCTCCTCCTTCTCTTGTTCTTCTTCTTCTTCCTCCTCTTGTTTCTGTTCTTCTTCCCCCTCCTCCTCTCGTTTCTTTTCTTCCTCCTCCTCTTTCTCTTGTTCTTCTTCCTCCTCCTCTTGTTCCTGTTCTTCTTCCCCCTCCTTCTCTTGTTCTTCTTCCTCCTCCTCCTCCTCCTCTTGTTTTTGTTCTTCTTCCCCCTACTTCTCTTGTTCTTCTTCTTCTTCCTCCTCCTTTTCTTGTTCTTCTTCCTCCTCCTCCTCTTGTTCCTGTTCTTCCTCCTCCTCCTTCTCTTGTTCTTCTTCTTTCTCATCCTCCTCCTCTTGTGAGAAGACCTCTTATGCTTGAGACCCCGGAGACCGGCTGCCAGCCTGAGTAGACAAGACTGACCTTGATGGGCTGATTCTCTACGTAATTGACACGGACTGCACATAATTTCTCATCTTGTTAGCCATGGGGAGGGGGGAGGCAGTGAACTGTGCCACATGCACACACCTGCCCATGCCAAAAGTGCCCTTGGAACACCAGCAGTATTTTGTCATTCCGGTTGATGTCTGGTTTCGGCCTTCCCCAGCTATCCTCTGCCCTCTCCTTGCATGTGGAGAGGCAGGTGACAGGGGGCTGGCTTGCCTTCCCCTGGCAGAGCTTCAGCCCTGCACAAGCCCCTCCTCTGAGCAGACCCCGCCCCCGAATAGTCCCCTCCAATGTTCCTGTAAGCTGCAGAGTCTTGTGAGCAAAAATCCTACTTTGTGAGCTGCTGGCATGAAAGCTGTGAGCTGCTGCATCAGTTATTGTGCTCTGGGGTCCTCCTTCCTGGGCTAAGTCAAAAATGTGTGAGCTGGAGGCTAAAAATCTGTGAGCTAGCTCACGCTAACGCAGCTTAGAGGGATCCCTGGTCCCCTCTTATTCCGGCCCCCCTGTACTCTCCGGCAGGTCTTCCCGCTCTTCTCCAAACTGGGCGCCAACGGAGTCCTGATCGAATATGAAGACATGTTTCCATTCAAGGGAGAGCTGGAAGTTCTTAAGTCCCCGTATGCCTACAGGTGAGCAGGGATGTGTTGGGGGGGCCGGGAAGGCCAAGGGGGATGAGGCTCCTCACCAAAGGCATTCATGGAGGAAAAGGTGCACGATAAGCAAGAGTAGCAGCTTTGAAGACTGAGCGCTTTCCCGGCCAAAGCCCCTCTGACCTTCCCACGTCCTAGGGGGAGAGCTCTCCGCCTTCTCCGTTGGGGGGCGGGGGGAAGCGCTCTCAGGCTTCCATCGTTGGGGGACCCCGTGGGGTTTTCAAGGCAGGAGACGTTCAGTGGGGGTTTGTCATTGCCTGCCTCTGCCGAGCGACCCTGGACTTCCTTGGAGGGCTCCCATCCAAGGATTAACCAGGGCTGACCCTGCGTCGCTTCCGAGATCAAATGAGATCAGGCCATCCAGATCGAGGCGAGGGATGCTCAGAGGTGGTTGGCAATTGCCTGTCTCTGTTTAGCGACCTTGGATTTGCTTGGTGGTCTCCCACCCATGGCCCAGAGCCTTGTAGCGCAGAGGGTTAAAGCTGCAGTACTGCAGTCCTAAGCTCTGCCCACGACCTGAGTTCGATCCCAGCCTTCCATCCTTCCAAGGTGGGTCAAAGGAGTCCCCAGCTTGCTGGGGGGGGAAGCGTAGAGGACTGGGGAAGGCAATGGCAAACCACCCCGTGAAAAGTCTGCCGTGAAAACGTTGTGAAAGCAACGTCAGCCCAGAGTCGGAAACGACTGGTGCTTGCACAGGGGACCTTTCCTTTCCTCTCACCCAGGGACTAACCAAGGGCAGTTCTGCTGAGCTTCTGAGATCCAAGAAGATCAGGCCAGCCTGAGCCATCCGGGTGGTTCTCCTGACAGTGGTGCCCATCTCTGCCGCCTGCTGTTGCCTTCTAGTCAAGCTGACTCTGGCACAGTCCTCCCTCTCTCCCTCCCTCCATGCTGGCTGGTTGGCTCCAAGCTCTGGCCTGCGTTGACCAGCACTTCTGTCTCTTGGCAGCGAGGAAGACATCGAGAAAATCCAGGATCTGGCCGAGCTCAACAAGCTGGAGGTGATCCCCTTGGTGCAGACCTTTGGGCATGTGGAGGTAGGCCTGTAGGAGTCCCGGCTTTGGGGCAGAGGGGAGGGGGGTTTTGTTGCTGTAAATGAGTCCATCTCTCTCCTGACCGACCCCTCTCGAAGCAGCGGATGAAAGCGATAACAGCTGAACACGGGATTTACGCTACATGGCGGCAGGACCTTTTCTGTAGCAGGAACTCCTTTGCATTCTAGGCCACACCCTCCTGATGTAGCCAATCCTCCCGAGAGTTTACAGGGCTCTTATTCCAGGACCTGCTGTAAGCTCCAGGAGAATTGGCTACATCAGGGGTGTGTGGCCTAATATGCAAAGGAGTTCCCGCTACAAATGGTGTGAATTTTCTGGATCACGCAACGATGAGTTTGAAATTGCTGTTCTTTTTGTGTGTAAAAACAATTTTATTGATCTGCAATATATTGATATAATATTCCCAAAACAAATAAAACAGAATAATATAAATTGAAAACAATACATCGCACTTTTCCTTTCCCTCCCCTCCACCCTTTTTCTTGACCCCCGCCGGGGTTTACTTAAAATTGTGAAAAATCCAAGGTAAATTTTACAAATCAAGAATCTCTATTTTGAACCATAATACTAATAAAAAAGAAATAAAAATAAGAAAATTGGAAAAGTTATAGTTTATAAGTCCATCTTCACTTTTTTCTTTACACCTTAAAGTCAGAGAAATTTTTAGTCCCCTCTTCCACCACAGTTCAAATATTATCAAAAATCACTAAATGTCCCTTTACCTTCCAATATTTCTCAACATATTTTTGAAATTTCTCCCATTCCTTTCTAAACTTCTCCAAATCATAGTCTTTTAAGCTTCTTCTAAGTTTGTCCATTTCACTCCAAGAAATAACTTTTAAAATCTAATCCCATTTTTCTGGTATTTTATCTTGCTTCCAAGATTGCGCATGTAATGTCCTTACTGCCGAAAGCAGATACCACACCAACGTTCTATCTTGTTTCAGAAAACTTTCCATTTGTAATCCCAACAAAAAACAAGTCTGGAGATCTCTTCATGTCATACCCTAAAATTTTAGACATGTCTTTCTGGATCATTTGCCAAAATTGCTTTGTTCTTCTGGAGAGTTCCTCAGCATTGGTTCTGTGGGTAAACTCCCCCTAAATGTCAAGTCTCCAAATTCAATAACGAGACGTTGTTGAAACAAAGTTGCTGGTTTATTGATAAGGATGTACTTGGCTAAGTTCAAATTGAAAGACTAAAGATCATACATTACAATGCCATCATATAAGGTACACTTCAAAGGGATTCTTAAGGGAGGGGCACTATGCAGGGCGCATTCACACATTGATGTTACAATTTCTTTCTCAGGCCGGCTTTGGCCTTGAGCGTCTCTGGCTCCAACCTCCCCCGATGCCCAGCCTGAGAAGGCACAGATTATGGCTTCACATATTCCCATTTCAAAGCAAGGCTACATAACAAAGGAAAAGGAGGGGGGTAGGGAGAGGTTTAGCTAGCAGCATTGGAATACAGATAGGCTTTACCCAGAAGGCTCTTTGCTTGAACCAAAGTACAGTACAGGTTTGACCAAGGTTTTACAGAGACTTGACACTAAAGGGGAGACCTGAAGGGACGGGAGGTGGTGGGACGACGCACTTGAAGATCAGAACGGTGGATCTGTTTGCAAAGAGCAAGAGGAAACTGTGATGTGGGAGAGGGCACCATAGGCCGGAATCCTTCCCCTCCCTCGTAGCCAGACCTTTCCCTCCTGGGCCTTGAACAGCGAGCTGTTCTTAGCTGGATCGCTTTCCCAGGCTGCTGTGGGGAGCTCCTAGTTCTCTTGGCCCCCCCCCCCACCCACCCGGCCTGGCCTCCTCACTGGAGTGTCGCAGAGCCCCGCCCCCACCCTTTACCTGCCGTCTCCTCTCTCGCAGTTCATCCTGAAGCACGACAAGTACCGGCACTTGCGGGAGGTGGAGCGCTTCCCCAACAGCTTCAACCCCCACGTCCCCGAGACGCTGGCCCTCCTGAAGGCCGTGCTCACCCAGGTCCTCAGCAAGCACAGGCACTCCAGCTGGGTGCACATCGGGGCCGACGAGGTAAGGGATGCCCTCTTCTTTCTCTCCCCCCCACCCCCGCCTGCCAACCTTCCTCCTCGCCTTTCCTTGTCACGGGGTTCTTTGAAGGACTGTTGTATTCTCTTATGATATTAAATGGCGCACTTGGAAATGCCAAACGTCCGGAGTCCTACTCTGTGCACACGGTCAGTTTTGCAAGCCTTTTCCAGGAGAGGCAAAGGAAAGAGCAGTCCTCGCCTAGCACTCTTGGTTGTCTCCTTTTGGGGGGGTCTGTTTGGTGTAGTGGTGAAGTGTGTGGACTCTTATCTGGGAGAACTGGGTTTGATTCCCCACTCCTCCACTTGCAGCTGCTGGAATGGCCTTGGGTTAGCCATCGCTCTTGCAGAGCTGTCCTTGAAAGGGCAGCTTATGGGAGAGCTCTCTCAGCCCCACCCACCTCACAGGGTGTCTGTTGTGGAGGAGGGAGGAAAAGGAGATTGTGAGCTATTTAAGACTCTGAGATTCAGAGCGCGGGGTGGGATATATATAAGAGAGCCAGTTTGGTGTAGCGGTTAAGTGTGCGGACTCTTATCTGGGAGAACCAGGTTTGATTCCCCACGCCTCCACTTGCAGCTGCTGGAATGGCCTTGGGTCAGCCATAGCTCTTGTAGGAGTTGTCCTTGAAAGGGCAGCTTCTGGGAGAGCTCTCTCAGCCCCACCCACCTCACAGGGTGTCTGTTGTGGAGGAGGGAGGAAAAGGAGATTGTGAGCCACTCTGAGACTCTGAGGTTCGGAGTGGAGGGCGGGATATAAATCCAGCGTTCTTCCTTTTGGGGGGCTGCTACCTTAGACAGGGGAGCTCCTTATTCCCTGAGGTTGGGGGGCAAAGAGGTCTGTAAATGACCCTGGACTGCTTGGAGAGGGAAGACTTGCCAGAAATCCTTTGCCCCCCTCTCTTCTCCCTTCCCAGGTCTTCCACTTAGGGGAGGGGATGGACTCCAAGAACTGGCTGAGCCACAATGCCGGCGACGTGGGCAAGATGTACCTGAACCACATCCGGGAGGTGGTGACCTTTGTGGCCAGCCAGGACTGGGGGCTGCAGGTGCTCCTGTGGGACGACATGCTCCGCAAGGTCAGCGTGGCGGCTGTCCAAGGTGAGCGTGGCCCTCAGCTGCTGCCTTTTGTCTGGTCCCTCGGATCCCTGCAGAGCCAGGGAGCTGAATCCCTCTGCCAGGATACGCCGAGCTGCTCTGATGTCATGGAAGGGTGGGACACAGCGAGGGAGCTGAAGCCCTCTGCAGGGATAGGCCAAGCTGCTCTGATGTCATGGAAGGGTGGGACATAGGAAGGGAGCTGAAGCCCTCTGCTGGGATAGGCCGAGCTGCTCTGATGTCATGGAAGGGTGGGACACAGCGAGGGAGCTGAAGCCCTCTGCCGGGATAGGCCAAGCTGCTCTGATGTCATGGAAGGGTGTGACATAGGAAGGGAGCTGAAGCCCTCTGCTGGGATAGGCCGAGCTGCTCTGATGTCATGGAAGGGTGGGACACAGCGAGGGAGCTGAAGCCCTCTGCAGGGATAGGCCGAGCTGCTGTAATGTCATGGAAGGGTGGGACACAGCGAGGGAGCTGAAGCCCTCTGCCGGGATAGGCCAAGCTGCTCTGATGTCATGGAAGGGTGTGACATAGGAAGGGAGCTGAAGCCCTCTGCTGGGATAGGCCGAGCTGCTCTGATGTCATGGAAGGGTGGGACACAGTGAGGCAGCTGAAGCCCTCTGCAGGGATAGGCCGAGCTGCTGTAATGTCATGGAAGGGTGGGACACAGCGAGGGAGCTGAAGCCCTCTGCCGGGATAGGCCAAGCTGCTCTGATGTCATGGAAGGGTGGGGACACAGCGAGGGAGCTGAAGCCCTCTGCCAGGATAGGCCAAGCTGCTCTGATGTCATGGAAGGGTGGGACATAGCCAGGGAGCTGAAGCCCTCTGCAGGGATAGGCCGAGCTGCTCTGATGTCATGGAAGGGTGGGACACAGCGAGGGAGCTGAAGCCCTCTGCCGGGATAGGCCAAGCTGCTCTGATGTCATGGAAGGGTGTGACATAGGAAGGGAGCTGAAGCCTCTGCTGGGATAGGCCGAGCTGCTCTGATGTCATGGAAGGGTGGGACACAGTGAGGCAGCTGAAGCCCTCTGCAGGGATAGGCCGAGCTGCTGTAATGTCATGGAAGGGTGGGACACAGCGAGGGAGCTGAAGCCCTCTGCCGGGATAGGCCAAGCTGCTCTGATGTCATGGAAGGGTGGGACATAGCGAGGGGACTGAAGCCCTCTGCCGGGATAGGCCAAGCTGCTCTGATGTCATGGAAGGGTGGGACATTGCAAGGGAGCTGAAGCCCTCTGCAGGGATAGGCCAAGCTGCTCTGATGTCATGAAAAGGCGGGGCAAGCAGACAGGTCTCTTCTGAGAGCCAGTTTGGTGTAGTGGTTAAGTACGTGGACTCTTATCTGGGAGAACCGGGTTTGATTCCCCACTCCTCCACTTGCAGCTGCTGGAACGGCCTTGGGTCAGCCAGAGCTCTCTTATATGGGAGAACCGGGTTGGATCCCCCACTCCTCCACTTGCAACTGCTGGAATGGCCTTGGGTCAGCCAGAGCTCTCTTATCTGGGAGAACCAGGTTGGATTCCCCACTCCTCCTCTTGCAGCTGCTGGAATGGCCTTGGGTCAGCCAGGGCTCTCTTATCTGAGAGAACCGGGTTTGACTCCCTACTCCTCCACTTGCAACTGCTGGAATGGCCTTGGGTCAGCCACAGTGGTTAAGTGTGTGCACTCTCATCTGGGAGAACCGGGTTTGATTCCCCACTCCTCCACTTGCAGCTGCTGGAATGGCCTTGGGTCAGCCATAGCTCTGGCAGAGGTTGTCCTTGAAAGGGCAGCTGCTGTGAGAGCCCTCTCCAGCCCCACCCACCTCACAGGGTGTCTGTTGTGGGGGGAGAAGATATAGGAGATTGTAAGCCGCTCTGAGTCTCTGATTCAGAGAGAAGGGCGGGGTATAAATCTGCAGTCTTCTTCTTCTTCTTCTTCTTCTTCTTCTTCTTCTGCTGGCTGGATTGTCTCTATGGGCTTAAGGTGGGGAGAAGAGAAAGGGGCTGAAGGAATGGGGGGGTGGGGCTTAGAAGAGGTTTAAGAAACAAGCTTGGAATGAGGGAGACGAATGAGGGAGAAGCCCAGAGAGAGGCCTGAGGCAAAGGGAATGTGGGAAAGGAGACAGGTGCGTGCAGAGGTGAAGAAGGAATTCCCTGCTGCAGGACGTGGTGGCAGCTGCAAGCATAGACAGCATCAAGAGGGGATCGGATAACCATGTGGAGCAGAAGTCCATCAGAGGCTATTAGCCACAGGGTATTGATGGAACTCTGTCTGGGGCAGTGATGCTCTGTCTTCTTGGTGCTGGGGGGCAGCTTCCAGAGGGGATTGGATGAACATATTTATCAGAGGTCCATCAGTGACTCTTAGCCACAAGGTATAGGTGAAAGACTCTGTCTGGGGCAGTGATGCTCTGTATTCTTGGTGCTTGTGGGGGGCATCAGTGGGAAGGCTTCTGGAGTTCTGGCCCTGCTGGTGGACCTCCTGATGGCACCTGGCTTTTTGGCCACAGTGTGACACAGTGTGTTGGACTGGATGGGCCATTGGCCTGATCCAATAGGGCTTCTCTTACTTCCTTATGTAATTTGAAATAGCTTCACTGAAATCTGACTAATGTTCTAGTCCAGGGGTGGCCAACGGTAGCTCTCCAGATGTTTTTTTTTTTGCCTACAACTCCCATCAGCCCCAGCCAGCATGGCCAATCGCTGGGGCTTATGGGAGTTGTAGGCAAAAGAACATCTGGAGAGCTACCGTTGGCCACCCCTGTTCTAGTCCATAATTAGATTTATATTGGATAATGCCCTGGTTGTCTGAGGCAGCTCATTTCCTCCTTCCTTTTTGTGTGTTTTTGCATCGCAGACTCTGGCATCGCCAAGCACGCTTCTCCCATGTTGTGGTTTTACGCCCCGAACTTTGATACACAGCAAATAGGTAACAGGAATGAGTGCGTGTTTGTGTTAATACTGGACTGTGAACCCAAGGGGGTCTCAGAAGGGCTGCAGGGGTGGGCCTGTTCCCAAGGTGGAGGCTGCAGGGGTGGGCCTGTTCCCAAGGTGGAGGCTGCAGGGGTGGGCCTGTTCCCAAGGTGGAGGTTTCCACCCTTTGCTAGCCACTGTGAAGTGCCCACCCCAGAACCAGCACCAAATCGAAATGTCAGCAGAGTGGGCGCGCCGTGCCCTGCTGGCCGTGTCTTCTCACCTCTCCTTCTTCCAGGGAAATACATCTCCAAGTACGCCGAGTGCGGCTTCAAGACCATCTGGTTTGCCAGCGCCTTCAAAGGCACCACCGGCCCTGCGCAGGCGTGGACCCCACTGAATCATCACTTGCAAAACCACTTGCAATGGCTGAGCGTCATGAGCTCCATGCCCACAGCCCCCTTCGCCAGACTGCAGGGCATCGTGCTGACCGGCTGGCAAAGGCAAGGCTCCACATTGGGCGTTGGGAGGGAGTTGGCATTGAGGCTCGAGATCTGTCATCCACTTCCAGCAGGCATTGCAGGAGAAGGCCCCCTCCCTGGGCTCTGAGAGAGAAAGAAGATGATGAAGAAGATAGAAGATATTGGATTCATATCCCACCCTCCACTCCAAAGAGTCTCAGAGCGACTCACAATCTCCTTTCCCTTCCTCCCCCACAACAGACACCCTGTGAGGTAGATGGAGATACTGGATTTATATCCTGCTCTCCACTCCGAAGAGTCTCAGAGCGGCTCACAATCTCCTTTCCCTTCCTCCCCCACAACAGACACCCTGTGAGGTAGATGAAGAGATTGGATTTATATCCCGCCCACCACTCCGAAGAGTCTCAGAGCAGCTCACAATCTCCTTTACCTTCCTCCCCCACAACAGACACCCTGTAAGGTAGATGAAGATATTGGATTTATATCCCGCCCTCCACTCCCAAGAGTCTCAGAGCAGCTCACAATCTCCTTTCCCTTGCTCCCCCACAACAGACACCCTGTGAGGTAGATGAAGAGATTGGATTTATATCCCGCCCTCCACTCCGAAGAGTCTCAGAGCAGCTCACAATCTCCTTTACCTTCCTCCCCCACAACAGACACCCTGTGAGGTAGATGAAGAGATTGGATTTATATCCCACCCTCCACTCTGAAGAGTCTCAGAGCGGCTCACAATCTCCTTTCCCTTCCTTCCCCACTACAGACACCCTGTGAGATGGGTGGGGCTGAGAGAGCTTTCACAGCAGCTGCCCTTTCAAGGACAACCTCTGCAATAGCTATGGCTGACCCAAGGCAATGCTAGCAGGTGTAAGTGGAGGAGTGGGGAATCAAACCTGGTTCTCCCAGATAAGAGTCCACACACTTAACCCCTGCACACTTAACTGGCTCTCCAAAGAGCAGCAGTCCCCTGCCTTTGTGCAGTTATTTAGCACTCTGGGCATGCTCAGAGGCACTTTAGTTCCTGCAAGCATTCCAAGCCTCAGCCGTGGCAGGGAAATAGGTGCTGGGGCTCTTAAGGTTGGGAGGCTTCTTCAAGGTGCATTTATTCAATAATTGGAAGCTTTTATTCTGCCACCTTTCCACCCAAAGAGGGAGCTCGAGGCAGCCTCCTGATGGAGTTGGAGCTTGGCAAACACCCCCTTCAAAAAAAAAACCCCAAAAGGCTCATGTAAAGCTGACCTGGCATATATGTTGGTTTCACGACAAAGGCTGTGACCCCAGGTGGCTTGGGAGCAAGGTTTCCTCTATGCTGCAGAGTCCTGTGAGCAAAAATTTTACTTTGTGAGCTGCTGGCATTAAAGTGGTGAGGTTCTGAATCAATGAATGTGCTCTGGGGCCATTTTCCCTGAGCTAAGACAAAAACCTATGAGCTAGCTCACACTACCTCAGCTTAGAGGGAACACTGCTCCCATGGGACCCAGCCCTCCTCCTGGGTGGAGCATCTCCAGAGCTGGTTCGGGGGGCTTGAATGGGGGGAATCAGAAGTGTCCGTTCAGACCACAAGAGCTGCAGGCGCTACAGCAGCAAACCAAGTGAACAGCAGACCATGTGTGGATGAGGTGTGATTGGGTTTTGCTGAGGCGTGCTGCCTCGATTGCGTTCCTGGAAGCTGCAGGTGGGGAATCCTTCAGGAAGCCCCTCCCAAAGTGTAGCAGCTAACTCCCCTCCCTCTGTCTCTCTGTCGGCAGGTATGACCACTACTCCGCCCTGTGTGAACTGCTCCCTGTTGCGATCCCGTCCCTGGCGGTGTGTCTGCAGACCCTGGTGAATGGTGAGGCTGCTGAGCTGGGGATAATTCACAGGAGGCTGGGAGAAGGTGTAGGCCCCAAGGTGGGGGGGGGGCGCGCTAAGAAGAGGCCTGATGGATCAGGCCAGTGAGGATCTATCAAGTGTGGTATCTCACCTCATGCAGTGGCCAGCCAGTTCCTCTGGAGGGCCAACAACAGGGCAGAGAGGCTGAGGCCTTCCCCTGAGAAGAACATCAGAAGAGCCCTGCTGGGTCAGACCAGGGAGGGTCCACCTAGTCCAGCCTCCTGTCTCACACAGTGGCCAACCAGTTGCTCTGGAGGGCCAACAACAGGGCAGAGAGACTGAGGCCTTCCCCTGAGAAGAACATCAGAAGAGCTCTGCTGGGTCAGACCAGGGAGGGTCCATCTAGTCCAGCCTCCTGCCTCACACAGTGGCCAACCAGTTCCTCTGGAGGGCCAACAACAGGGCAGAGAGGCCGAGGCCTTCCCCTGAGAAGAACATCAGAAGAGCCCTGCTGGATCAGACCAGGGAGGGTCCATCTAGTCCAGCCTCCTGCCTCACACAGTGGCCAACCAGTTCCTCTGGAGGGCCAACAACAGGGCAGAGAGGCTGAGGCCTTCCCCTGAGAAGAACATCAGAAGAGCCCTGCTGGATCAGACCAGGGAGGGTCATCTAGTCCAGCCTCCTGCCTCACACAGTGGCCAACCAGTTCCTCTGGAGGGCCAACAACAGGGCAGAGAGGCTGAGGCCTTCCCCTGAGAAGAACATCAGAAGAGCTCTGCTGGGTCAGACCAGGGAGGGTCCATCTAGTCCAGCCTCCTGCCTCACACAGTGGCCAACCAGTTCCTCTGGAGGGCCAACAACAGGGCAGAGAGGCCGAGGCCTTCCCCTGAGAAGAACATCAGAAGAGCCCTGCTGGATCAGACCAGGGAGGGTCATCTAGTCCAGCCTCCTGCCTCACACAGTGGCCAACCAGTTCCTCTGGAGGGCCAACAACAGGGCAGAGAGGCTGAGGCCTTCCCCTGAAAATAACATCAGAAGAGCCCTGCTGGGTCAGACCAGGGAGGGTCCATCTAGTCCAGCCTCCTGCCTCACACAGTGGCCAACCAGTTCCTCTGGAGGGCCAACAACAGGGCAGAGAGGCCGAGGCCTTCCCCTGAGAAGAACATCAGAAGAGCCCTGCTGGATCAGACCAGGGAGGGTCCATCTAGTCCAGCCTCCTGCCCCACACAGTGGCCAACCAGTTCCTCTGGAGGGCCAACAACAGGGCAGAGAGGCTGAGGCCTTCCCCTGAAAATAACATCAGAAGAGCCCTGCTGGGTCAGACCAGGGAGGGTCCATCTAGTCCAGCCTCCTGCCTCACACAGTGGCCAACCAGTTCCTCTGGAGGGCCAACAACAGGGCAGAGAGGCCGAGGCCTTCCCCTGAGAAGAACATCAGAAGAGCCCTGCTGGGTCAGACCAGGGAGGGTCCATCTAATCCAGCCTCCTCTCTCACACAGTGGCCAGCCAGTTCCTCTGGAGGGCCAACAACAGGGCAGAGAGGCTGAGGCCTTCCCCTGAAAATAACATCAGAAAAGCCCTGCTGGGTCAGACCAGGGAGGGTCCATCTAGTCCAGCCTCCTGCCTCACACAGCGACCTGCCAATTTCTCTGGAGGGCCAACAACAGGGCAGAGAGGCTGAGGCCTTCCCCTGAGAAGAGCATCAGAAGAGCCCTGCTGGATCAGACCAGGGAGGGTCCATCTAATCCAGCCTCCTCTCTCACACAGTGGCCAGCCAGTTCCTCTGGAGGGCCTACAACAGGGCAGAGAGGCTGAGGCCTTCCCCTGAAAATAACATCAGAAAAGCCCTGCTGGGTCAGAGCAGGGAGGGTCCATCTAGTCCAGCCTCCTGTCTCACACAGGGGCCAGCCAGTTCCTCTGGAGGGCCAACAACAGGGCAGAGAGGCCGAGGCCTTCCCCTGAGAAGAGCATCAGAAGAGCCCTGCTGGGTCAGACCAGGGAGGGTCCATCTAGTCCAGCCTCCTGTCTCACACAGCGACCTGCCAATTTCTCTGGAGGGCCAACTGCAGGGCACAGAGGCAGAGGGCTCCCCTTCAGTTGCCTCCTGGCTCTGGGATTCCGAGGATTACTGCCTCTAAATGTGGAGGTGCCGCTCAATCACCATGCCTAATAGCCGTTGACAGATTTAGCCTTAATTCTATCTAATCCTCTTAGAAAGCTGTTTATTCCTGCGGCCATCACCAGATCCTCTGGCAGTGAATTCCACCCTTGAGTCACTCTCTGTGTCAAGTATCCTGGTGTCAGAGAAGGCCCTTCGCATCCTGACTCCCTTCTCAATGACGCCCCTCCCATCTTCTGATTGTCATAGGAGGACTCAGAGATCTCCATTCCTGCTCGTATCTGAGGAAGGGAGCATGGAAAGCTCATGCCCTGAAAATGTTGTTCTGGTGCTGGACTCGAACCCAGCTCCTCCTGGCTACTGCAATTAAACACCAGACAGGGCAGGAGAGTCACCTCCCAATCCTTAGGGACTAATGAGCTTCATAAAAGGTGTTCACTTAACAGCAGAATGGCATTGTTAAGGGAAGGGGGCTTGACTCACAGGTAGGGCACCTGTGGGACATGAAGATCCCAGGTTCATTGGGAGGTCCTGGGTTCAAATCCCAGAGGCGCCAATGGAAAGGATTTCAGGGCAGCAGACACAGGGAATGGACTTTCCTCCGCTCAGGGCCCTGATGAAGAGATGGTGGGCCTGACATTGTATAGAGCAGGGGTGGGGGACCTTTTTTCTGCCATGGGTCATATGGATATTTATAACATCATTCGTGGGCCATAAAAAATTACCAACTTAAAAAACAGTGCTCCGCAGAGGGAGAATGATTCAGGCCGGCAAAATTAATGCAAAAAATTGTTTTTCTATTTGATGTCATGTAGGGAGAGCCTAATCTGGTGCACACACACACACACACGGCCCGCCGCCCTAGGCAAATGCCTTGTAGAAAAAGCCCAGCAGGAACTCATTAGCGTAGACCACATCCCCTAATATTAGCATATTAGGTCATATGCTCATTAGCGTATTAGGCCACACCCTTTGGGATAATCAAGTGCAAACTGAACTGTGGCAGTAACTTTTCCAGGCCCTGCAGCAATTCTGGCCGGCCAGCCAGGCCCCAGGGAAGCTGCTGCACAGTACGTCTGGGCCCTGCGATCCCTGCCTGGCCCTGGGGAGGCTGCTGCACAGCACAGCTGGGCCCCACGATCCTCGCTGGCCAGCCAGACCCCAGGGAGACACACCAAGTGACCTCAAGGGCTGTATACGGCCCTCGGGATGGAGGTTCCCCACCCCTGGTAAAGAGCTTTGTGTACTCATATTCACTTATTGTTGCTGTTCTCTGTGACTGGCATGAAGCATTGGAAGCCGGGGATTGGTTAGGCTGGGCTGGTGGCCCCCCCCCCCCCTCCCCGAGTGATCCTGAGTGGGCATATCTTTAAAGATGGAAGATGCATCTCTCTGGATCAGAGTGGTTCATTCAAGCCTGCAGGTATTGGGAGGTTGCTGGGAATTAGCTACCCCTGCCCCCCACCTCCAGCATGGAACTGGCTTCCCCAGCTGTGGGACTCCAGGCCCAAGGGCATGTCAAGATTGCTTTTGTGTCGATTATTTTGTGTAAAATTTCCCCTTTTGTCAATCTGGCTGGTAGAACTGCTTTATTTGATCAAAGCATTCTATTTCTTCTCAGCATCTCGGGATTGGAGGGGGGGGGCTTTAATCTTTCCCTCCCCTACTGCTTTCTCAGTGGAGAGAAGTTCACCCCCAACTTGGGAAAAGCAGTCTGGGGAGAGGACGGAAGTGAGGGGAGAGGTTTCCCCGTGAGAAAAACAGCGGAGAAGGAAAAGGTTGATTTCTCTCTTCCCCACGCCGCCACCTTCTTTGAGGAAAGAAGCGCTTCCAGCTAAATTGGTGCAGGAGAAATATATACAGTTTAAAAGAAACGCAGTCGAAATCATAATGAGTAGCTGAGCTTGTAGCGTCTGGGCCCTGGTGACCCGCGGAGGCAAGCCCTGCCCACAACGACTGATGTTTCCCCCTCTTCCCCCTCCCCCACCCCGCCGCCTCCTTTACTTTCCCCTCTCAGGTGGATTTAATGAAGTGACCAAAAAGAAGGTCTTGGATATGCTGGGATTCCAGAGCATGCAGCTGGAGAAAAGCACGTGGTACGTGTGCGTGAATGCGCGCTCCTCCTGGCTTCTTGGAGCAGGGCTGGGGATGATGAGATCGGCCGCACCTCAGGGGAATAGAGAATCTCTTTTGCGCTCAGAAAGTCCCACGTTCCGCCCCAGCATCTCTAGTTAAGAGGACCAGGTAGCAGGCTCTTTAGCTATCAGTGCTCTCACCCGGATGGCCCAGGCTGGCCTGATCTCGTCAGATCTCAGAAGCTAAGCAGCGTCAGCCCTGGTTAGTCCTTGGAGGGGAGACAACTGAGAAGAAGACTGCAGATTTATACTCTGCCCTTCTCTCTGAATCAGAGACTCAGAGTGTCTTACAATCTCCTATATCTTCTCCTTCCACAACAGACACCCTGAGAGGTGGGTGGGGCTGAGAGGGCTCTCACAGCAGCTGCCCTTTCAAGGACAACTCCTACGAGAGCTATGGCTGACCCAAGGCCATTCCAGCAGGTGCAAGTGGAGGAGTGGGGAAGAAGAAGACTGCAGATTTATACCCCGCCCTTCTCTCTGAATCAGAGACTCAGAGTGTCTTACAATCTCCTATATCTTCTCCCCCCACAACAGATACTCTGTGAGGTGGGTGGGGCTGAGAGGGCTCTCACAGCAGCTGCCCTTTCAAGGACAACTCTTTCAAGAGCTCTGGCTGACCCAAGGCCATTCCAGCAGCTGCAAGTGGAGGAGTGGGGAATCATACCCAGTTCTCCCAGATAAGAGAGCTCTGGCTGACCCAAGGCCATTCCAGCAGCTGCAAGTGGAGGAGTGGGGAATCAAACCTGGTTCTCCCAGATAAGAGAGCTCTGGCTGACCCAAGGCCATTCCAGCAGCTGCAAGGGGAGGAGGGGGGAATCCAACCCGGTTCTCCCAGATAAGAGAGCTCTGGCTGACCCAAGGCCATTCCAGCAGCTACAAGTGGAGGAGTGGGGAATCCAACCCGGTTCTCCCAGATAAGAGAGCTCTGGCTGACCCAAGGCCATTCCAGCAGCTACAAGTGGAGGAGTGGGGAATCCAACCCGGTTCTCCCAGATAAGAGAGCTCTGGCTGACCCAAGGCCATTCCAGCAGGTGCAAGTGGAGGAGGGGGGAATCAAACCTGGTTCTCCCAGATAACAGAGCTCTGGCTGACCCAAGACCATTCCAGCAGGTGCAAGTGGAGGAGTGGGGAATCAAACCTGGTTCTCCCAGATTAGAGAGCTCTGGCTGACCCAAGGCCATTCCAGCAGGTGCAAGGGGAGGAGTGGGGAATCAAACCCGGTTCTCCCAGATAAGAGAGCTCTGGCTGACCCAAGGCTATTCCAGCAGGTGCATGTGGAGGAGTGGGGAATCAAACCTGGTTCTCCAAGAGAAGAATCTGCACACTTCACCACTGCACCAAACTGGCTCTCTTAGGCCTGCCGCCTTGGGGTAGAATTCCCTCTCCACTGGAAGCTTTGGTGTGCTACTTGTAAAAGGAGTCCAGACATTTGGTTTTACCGAAGGTGCCTGTGTTGTGTTTTCTGTATTCCAATTTCAACAAGGAGTCAACCAAAAGACCCAAGGGACTGCTCCGGAGAGGCTGTGGTGGTTTGGGATGGTGGGGGAGGGAAGGGGATGTCTTGCAGCCCTTTTCTCTCTGCCCCTTTGCCAACTGCTATGCCAGCTTAAATCTCACCCCCCTGCCCCAAACGCCTTGTGTCTTCCAGTGTCGGCAACGGGGCCTTTCCAGGCTCAGACATTTATCGGATGGTCGAGCAGGTCAACAACCAGCTGAAAGACTCAGTCGTGAAAGTCTTGGAAGAGGAGAGGTAACCGTTGTGTGGGGAGGGGGCAAAGGGGGGGGGCTGATGGAGGGATGGATTGAATTTATAAAAATGTCCTCCCTTGGAGGGCTCAACGTGGTGCACAACATATAACAGGGTATCAATAAATAAAGCAGTTCGAACAAATTCCATCCGACGAAATGGTACACAGCAAGAATATCTTTGTCCTAGAAGGCCAGGGGCAGCTGCTGGGTTAAATGTGCCTCTCTGGAGGCCACAGTCTGGCTTGGCCCATCGTGACCCCACTTCCTTCCAGTTCTCCGCCTTTTCCGGTGGCCAGAAGGAGAGGAAAGAAGGGAAGACGACCCACCGCGGCTTCAGTGGCTCAGAGGCAGTGTGGAGGGAGCACTGTCAAGGGGAGGGGGTCAGCACAGCACTCGCCTCTCCCTGGCCACCCCCAAAGTCAATCTGTGCCCTGCCCACAACCCTTCTGTCTACCACTCCCTCAGCAACTCGGCCTGGCTGAGAATGGTCATTCTGAGATCTCAAAAAAACCAACCCGTTAAAAACTTTACAGTTTCCTGGGGACTGTAAGGAGTGACAGTGAGATCCGTTTAAGCTGGAAATTTAGATTAACAAAGGGTGATTGACACGTGGAACTAACTGCCACAGGACATGGTGGCAGCTGCAAGCATAGACAGCTTCAAGAGGGGATTGGATATGGAGCAGAGGTCCATCAGTGGCTGTTAGCCACGGGGTATTGTTGGAACTCTCTGTCTGGGGCAGTGATGCTCTGTATTCTTGGTGCATTGGGGGGGGGGGGTGGACAGTGGGAGGGCTTCTAGCCCCACTAGTGGTCCTCCTGATGGCACCTGGTTTTTTGGCCACTGTGTGACACAGAGTGTTGGACTGGATGAACCATTGGCCTGATCCAACATGGCTTCTCTTATGTCTGGGGCAGGGATGCTCTGGCTTCTTGGTGCTCAGGGGACGCCACAGTGGGAGGACTTCTAGTGTCCTGGCCCCATTGATGTACCTCCTGATGGCACTTGGGGGTTTTGGCCACTGTGTGACACAGAGTGTTGGACTGGATGGGCCATTGGCCTGATCCAACAGGGCTTCTCTTACGTTCTTATGTCTGGGGCAGTGATGCTTGGTATTCTTGTGCTTGGGTGGGGGCACAGTGGGAGGGCTTGGGGTTTTTGGCCACTGTGTGACACAGAGAGTTGGACTCGATGGACCATTGGCCTGATCCAACAGGGCTTCTCTTATGTTCTTATATATGTTCTTATGATTTGGTGGTGAGTTGGAAGGGGCCATCTAGACCAACCAGGATCAGCCTAAATCATCCCTGACAAATGTTTGTTCAGCTGCTTCTTAAAGACTGCCAGTGATTGGGGGGGGGAGCTCTCCACCTCCCTAGATAGCTGACCCCACTGGTGAACAACTCGTACTTTAAAAAAGGTTTTCCTAATATCCAGCCAGTTATCTTCCCACCCTTAAACGCGTTATAGCAAGTCCTCCCTTCTGCTGCCAACAGGAACAGCTCCCTGCTGTCCTCTAAGGGACAGCCCTTCAGAGATTTCAAGAGAGCAGACGTGTCCCCCTCCGCCTCCTCTTCTCCAGACTGAACAGTCCCAAATGCCTCAGCCTTTCCTCCCAGGGCATGGTCTCCAGGACCCTAATCACCCTCGTTGCTCTTCTCTGCACCCGCTCCAGTTTGGTGTGGTGGTTAAATGTGCGGACTCTTATCTGGGAGAACCGGGTTTGATTCCCCACTCCTCCATTTGCAGCTGCTGGAAAGGCCTTGGGTCAGCCAGAGCTCTCTTATCTGGGAGAACCGGGTTTGATTCCCCACTCCTCCGCTTGCAGCTGCTGAAATGGCCTTGGGTCAGCCAGAGCTCTCTTATCTGGGAGAACCGGGTTTGATTCCCCACTCCTCCACTTGCAGCTGCTGGAAAGGCCTTGGGTCAGCCAGAGCTCTCTTATCTGGGAGAACCGGGTTTGATTCCCCACTCCTCCCCTTACAGCTGCTGGAATGGCCTTGGGTCAGCCAGAGCTCTCTTATCTGGGAGAACCGGGTTTGATTCCCCACTCCTCCCCTTACAGCTGCTGGAATGGCCTTGGGTCAGCCAGAGCTCTCTTATCTGGGAGAACTGGGTTTGATTCCCCACTCCTCCACTTGCAGCTGCTGGAAAGGCCTTGGGTCAGCCAGAGCTCTCTTATCTGGGAGAACCGGGTTTGATTCCCCACTCCTCCACTTGCAGCTGCTGGAAAGGCCTTGGGTCAGCCAGAGCTCTCTTATCTGGGAGAACCGGGTTTGATTCCCCACTCCTCCACTTGCAGCTGCTGGAAAGGCCTTGGGTCAGCCAGAGCTCTCTTATCTGGGAGAACCGGGTTTGATTCCCCACTCCTCCCCTTACAGCTGCTGGAATGGCCTTGGGTCAGCCATAGCTCTGGCAGAGGTTGTCCTTGAAAGGGCAGCTTCTGGGAGAGCTCTCTCAGCCCCACCCATCTCACAGGATGTCTGTTTGGTGTTGTGGTTAAGTGTGTGGACCCTTATCTGGGAGAACCGGGTTTGATTCCCGACTCCTCCACTTGCACCTGCTGGGATGGCCTTGGGTCAGCCATAGCTCTGGCAGAGGTTGTCCTTGAAAGGGCAGCTGCTGTGAGAGCCCTCTCAGCCCCACCCACCTCACAGGGTGTCTGTTGTGGGGGAGGAAGATAAAGGAGATTGTAAGCTGCTCTGGGCCTTTGACGACGAGTCGTCGTCGTCTTCTCCATTCTGTCCGCATCCTTTTTTGAGCCTCTCTGGTTCTGATCTCCAGCGGGAGAGGGTTGGTTGGCAGAGGGATTGAAGCCAAACTGGCTGGCTGGGGGGGTACCAGAAGCCACCCAGCAACGACTCAAGTTTGTTTCCTGGGCTTGCTCTGCCACTCCGTCTTTCTTGGCTGCCTGAAAGGGGGTGTTTGTCTCCTCTCCTCCTGCCAGCTCCATCAAAGGATGGTTCAGCCAGTACCACCGCAAGCACCAGTTTGGCAACCCCCGGAACATGGAGAGCTTCGGCAGCAAAGTCCTCAAGTGAGTGAAAAGCGGAAGAGGTAGGGGAGGGAATCAGAGGGTCTCTTTCACTCCACGCTGCCAATGAATGAGCTTGAACCTATGAAGCTGCCTTCTACTGAATCAGACCCCCCTTGGTCCACCAAAGTCAGTATTGTCTGCTCAGACTGGCAGTGGCTCTCCAGGGTCTCATAAGCTTCTTCATGCCTATTTGCCTGGACCCTTTTGAGTTGGAGATGCCGGGGATTGAACCTGGGACTTTCTGCTTACCAAGCAGATGCTCTACCACTGAGCCACCGTCCCTCCCCCTCCGTCTTTCGTATGGTGTAATCTGGAGTGGGGAATGGGGAGGGGGGGACTCTCACACTGTCAGGTGGAAAGGAAGTGTGCTGACCTAGAAGAGGACATTTCCCCCCAAATCCCATCATTCCTGCATGCCATCTCAAGAGCTTCAGAAGGTAGTTCCCTGTGAAGAAAATGATGGTGGCAACACCTGGCCACTCACGACTGACTTACAGCAACCCCCCTGAAGAGTTTTGATGCAGGAGAGGAGCAGAGGTGGCTGGCCCTTGCCTACCTCTCTGTAGCAACCCTGGACTTCCTTGGTGGTCTCCTAATGAGGGCCAACTCTGCTTAGATGCCAAGAACTGGTGTCATCGGGCCAGCCTGGGCCACCCAGGGCGGGGCAATGAATAATATAGACTGATTTATATCAGACAAGGAAAGTGAAAGCCTCCTTCTTCCCAAGCTGTATCACTAACTACCGTTACTCAGAAATATTACTAAATATCCAATTATATCATAGACTTAATCGATTAACTAATACTTCTTTATGAACATACATGAAATGGTGTGCAATTCTGGTCACCTCAAAAAGGATATTATAGCATTGGGGAAAGTGCAAAAAAGGGCAACTAGAATGATTACAGGTTTGGAACACTTTCCCTATGAAGAAAGGTTAAAATGCTTGGGGCTCTTTAGCTTGGAGAAACGTCGACTGCGGGGTGACATGATAGAGGTTTACAAGATTATGCATGGGATGGAGAAAGTAGAGAAAGAAGTACTTTTCTCCCTTTCTCACAATACAAGAACTCGTGGGCATTCAATGAAATTGCTGAGCAGTCGGGTTAGAAGGGATAAAAGGAGGTACTTCTTCACCCAAAAGGTGATTAACATGTGGAATTCACTGCCACAGGAGGTGGTGGTGGCTACAGGCATGGCCAGCTTCAAGAGGAGGTTAGATAAAAATATGGAGCAGAGGTCCATCAGTGGCTATTAGCCTCAGTGTGTGTATATATATATATATATATATATATATAAATTTTTGGCCACCGTGTGACAGAGTGTTGGACTGGATGGGCCATTGGCCTGATCCAACATGGCTTCTGTTATGTTCTTATGTGACACAGAGTGTTGGACTGGATGGGCCACTGGCCTGATCCAACAGGGCTTCTCTTATGTGACACAGAGTGTTGGACTGGATGGGCCATTGGCCTGATCCAACATGGCTTCTCTTATGTTCTTAAATGGCTATACAAACATTCAGAAATTCATCTGGACCACATTAAGTACAATAAATTCATTTCAAAGTCCACTGACCACAGGAGTGACCAGTTGTACACAAAATATACACAAGGTGTACTTAATGTGGTCCAGATGAATTTCTGTATTTTTATATAGTCATTTCATGTATGTTCATGAAGAAGTATTGATTAATTCTGTGATAAATGGGTATTTAGTAATACTTTTGAGCAGCGGTAATTAGTGATACAGCTTCAACGTTACAAGCACGGTTTTCTTTTCGTCTTCAACCTTCCATGTTTTTTCCCTCTCTGCCACACTGGCAGAGGCGAGATGAGGCAGAGCTTTTTCAGTGTTGGCACCACCCCTGTTGGAGCTCATTTGGGCCCCAAATTTTTAACCAAGGCAGGGAGGGAGTTCTGTTCTAGCCCATAGGAATTTATGATGATCTTTGGAATGGGAGATATCCCCCCACACACACACTTCCCATGACTCCTCACAGGTCTTCCTCGGCTTGCGAATCCCGTCTTTTAAAACCCGCAAAAATGGATAATGAAAGCAGAGATGTTAATAGCTGCATTATGAGCAACCAGATAACAATCCCCCTGTGCCAAATAAAAAGGGCATTTACTGCCCTTCTAAAAATCTGACCAACTTTGCAGGCTGATGGACCTCCCCCAAGGGAAGGAGCTCCACAGACACCACAGGGGTTTTAGCACCTTGTAACATCCCCCCCCCATCCACCTGGTCAGGTGCAGTGTGGGGCCACAGTGGGTGACCTGAGGGGAGAGGGTGAAGGGAGTTGACCAAGAGAACTTTCCCTCAGTCTCCCAAAAGACGGCAACTTGTGGGCATCCAAAGAAGCTGAGGGGAAAAAGGAAATACTTCTTTACACAGAGAGCGATGAAAAGGTGGGATTTGATGCCAGACAAAAGAGTGACAGCCACTGGAATAAACGGCTTTCAAAAGGGATTTACTAGATTCATGGAGAAGTCTAACAGTGATTCAAGGGAACCTCCCCATTCAGAGGCACTAATCCTTTGAATCCCAGAGCCCGGAGGCAACATCAGGGGAAGGCGTCAGCCTCTCTGCCCTGTCATTGGCTGTCTAGTTGGTCACCATGTGAGATAGGAGGCTGGGCTAGATGGACCTGCACTGATCTAATCCAGCAGAATTGATGTTCTTCTCAGGAGAAGGCCTCCGCTGCCGTGCCTTGTTTTTGACTCTCCAGAGGAACTGGCTGGACTAGATGGACCCTCCCTGGTCTGCTCCTGCAGGGCTCTTCTGATGTTCTTCTCAGGGGAAGGCCTCAGCCTCTCTGCCCTGTTGTTGGCCCTCCAGAGGAACTGGCTGGCCCCTGTGTGTGACAGGAGGCTGGACTAGATGGACCCTCCCTGGTCTGACCCAGCAGGGCTCTTCTGATGTTCTTCTCAGGGGAAGGCCTCGGCCTCTCTGCCCTGTTGTTGGCCCTCCAGAGGAACTGGCTGGCCTCTGTGTGAGACAGGAGGCTGGACTGGATGGACCCTCCCTGGTCTGACGCAGCAGGGCTCTTCTGATGTTCTTCTCAGGGGAAGGCCTCAGCCTCTCTGCCCTGTGGTTGGCCCTCCAGAGGAACTGGCTGGCCCCTTTGTGAGACAGGAGGCTGGACTAGATGGACCCTCCCTGGTCTGACCCAGCAGGGCTCTTCTGATGTTCTTCTCAGGGGAAGGCCTCAACCTCTCTGCCCTGTTGTTGTCCTTCCAGAGGAACTGGCTGGCCCCTGTGTGTGACAGGAGGCTGGACTAGATGGACCCTCCCTGGTCTGACCCAGCAGGGCTCTTCTGATGTTCTTCTCAGGGGAAGGCCTCGGCCTCTCTGCCCTGTGGTTGGCCCTCCAGAGGAACTGGGTGGCCACTGTGTGAGACAGGAGGCTGGACTGGATGGACCCTCACTGGTCTGATCCAGCAGGGCTCTTCTGATGTTCTTCTCAGGGGAAGGCCTCAGCCTCTCTGCCCTGTTGTTGGCCCTCCAGAGGACCTGGTTGGCCACTGGGTGAGACCTGAGGCAACTGACCCCACTCGCCTCTCCTCCATTTTCTCCTCATACCAACCTGCCTCGGGCAGTGAAAGGCCTTCGGGGTCACCTGCTACTGAATCCTTTTAGCTGAAGTTTCCAGGGACTGAATCTAGGCCCTTCCGCCCCTCCCAGAGCTGGTCTGATGCCGTTTGGACTTTGGTTCTAACACAGGTTCTCCTCCCACATACCCCGATTCCCCCTCCCCTCAGGGTCCACGTTGACTGGGAGAGTTCCATCCAAGCCCTCCGCTCACACATGGAGGCCATGTACTTCCCGGACACGGTGGAGGAGTGGATGGAAGAGAACGTCAACCCCCACATGGACCGCCTGCGGGAGTTCGTCCGGGACTTCAAGGAGATCATCCGCCTCAACGCTCGGCCCAAGACCCTCTAGGGGGCTGCAAGATGGCCGCCCGGAAGCAGTCCTCTGGGTTGGCCGCTCCAGGGTTCCCCATTTGACTCCATCCAGGGGAAGGGGTGTGTGTCTTCAGGGGAAGGGGTGTGTGTGTGTTGAGCCTCACAGGGTGGGTTTTGTTTTCCATCACAGAGCCTGGTCCCCCCCCTTGACAGCAGATGCCCCCTAGGCCTAAGCCCTCTCTAGCCTCAGGCAGCAGCCCACAAGAGGGGATTACAAATGGGGGGGGGGGCTATGAATCCTCCATCCAGAAGGGCCAGAGGCCTAAAGCTGGTGGGGGGAAGGTACTGAGCCAAAGACTGAGTGGTCTTTCCCTTCCATGACCCCCCCCCAAGCCCTCTAGCGGTAGCTGTTTCCCCCTCACATCTTTCTCTTTCTGTGTTTACATCTGGGGTTCAGCTGTCCTCCTTGGGGCAGGGGCTGACTGATTCGGGGACACCCAGAGACCCGGCCTTAATATTTCTTCCATGCCCAGATCAGGAACTGTCTTAGGAGATGGACGGCGCGACTTTCCCAGCAACGGCCATTCCCTCGAGGCCTGCCCTGGGTGGCACAGATGACGTGACCACACTGGTGGTACAACCCTTGCATCGAGAGGTTAGGGCAACGGGCACTTTCAGGCCTTCTGGCTGCGGGGGGCAAAGAGGAGCCCACAAATTCCTTCCACGTCCCGGTTTCACACCCCTGACCTCTTTCTCCCCTTTCCTCCTCTTCCCACATCTTAGCCCTACTCTACCAGCCAGTGTTCCCGCCTTGTGTCATAGGGGAAGGACTCTTGCAACTGGTCGGGCCAAGGAGATGCAGACCTTCCTTTGCAGCCAATGAAAGGCAGACAAGATTGGACTACCGTGGTCTTCCTCTCCTGGGAGCCTTCGGCCTCCGCTGGCATCCCCATAGGTGAAGGGAAGGGCTTCCATTCCCAGTGCCAGGGGCTTTGGAATCACACAAGCAGCCTTTGCAGCTGGCTCTCCGAAATCCTGCCTCTTGGCCAGGTGCAATGGAGTGAATGCCCCGAAGCCATCAGGGTGCCAGAGCCCTCCGGGTGTCTTGGCTGCTTTCCCAGGCACCTGTGCAAAATTTGGCCACAAGGAGTGCAGATGAAGCAGGAGCGCCCCCTGCTGTTGCCCAGGCGTCTCCTGAGGGATTTGCTGTCCTCTGCTGCAGTCTGTAAAAAGTGGGTTGGAGGGGAGGGGGGGGGATTGGGGGCATTGCAGCAACAGGCTGTGCCTAAAAGCAGTTCAGCCCTCCTGCTGAGGAACACACAAATCTTTCTTTCCCCCACCTCCCTGTCTTCCCTAAAGAGCCGTCCAAGCTGCCTTGTGATTGGCCTGGGGTGAAGATGAGCTCCCGCCTACCCCATCGCTGGGCCCCTTAGGCTCTTGATGCCCATGATTGACAGCTGTCATCCTGCCCAGACAGAAGCTCTTAGTGGCTTCTGGGCACATTTGGTTCGGTCTCTCCAAGCTGCGGAGACCGAACTCTCTTTTTTTTCCTGTACAGAACAGAGTGCTTCTATGATGTGGATATTAATAATAAAAAGTATTTTTCTAAGGAAATATAGGTCAAAATGCATTTGTTTCCAGTGGTTTCTTAAGGTTCCCTCATTTAATATGGCTCGGAATCCGGCAGGCCCGTGGTGGATTTCTGGGGGCCCTTGCTGCATTGACCCTTCAGTTCCTGAGGCCTATCCTGATGCTGGCCAAAAGGACAAATAAGTTGGCTTGCCGTATCTGTTTCCCAGAGTTACTGACCACCAGCCTATCATAGAATCATAGAGCTGGAAGGGACCTCCAGGGTCATCAAGTCCAACCTCCTGCACGATGCAGGAAATTCACAAATACCTACCCTCCCATGCACACATATCCCCCATGACCCCTTCTCCATACCCAGAAGGTGGGAAGAAAACCCTCCAAGATCTCTGGCCAAACCAGCCTGGAGAGAAATTGCTGCCTGACACCAAAGTGGCAACCAGCATTTCCCTGGGTGGGTAAGAAAAGGACGTTTCTCCAGCTCATGGCAGCTGAAAGGGATGTTTCTGAGCAAGAAGAGGGAAATAGTGAACAAGGAACAGGCACCCCATGAAGCTGTGGCAGCCGGGGCTGTTGCTGAACCTGCAGAATTGCAGCCTGCCAGCCAGAGAGCCAGTTTGGTGTAGTGGTTAAGTGTGCGGACTCTTATCTGGGAGAACCAGGTTTGATTCCCCACTCCTCCACTTGCACCTGCTGAGATGGCCTTGGGTCAGCCATAGCTCTGGCAGAGGTTGTCCTTGAAAGGGCAGCTGCTGTGAGAGCCCTTTCCAGCCCCACCCACCTCACAAGGTGTCTGTTGTGGGGGAGGAAGGTAAAGGAGATTGTGAGCCGCTCTGAGACTCTTCGGAGTGGAGGGCGGGATAGAAATCCAATATCTTCTTCTTCTTCTTCTTCTTCCTCCGCTTGCAGCTGCTGGAATGGCCTTGGGTCAGCCAGAGCTCTCTTATCTGGGAGAACCGGGTTTGATTCCCCACTCCTCCGCTTGCAGCTGCTGGAATGGCCTTGGGTCAGCCAGAGCTCTCTTATCTGGGAGAACCGGGTTTGATTCCCCACTCCTCCGCTTGCAGCTGCTGGAATGGCCTTGGGTCAGCCAGAGCTCTCTTATCTGGGAGAACCGGGTTTGATTCCCCACTCCTCCGCTTGCAGCTGCTGGAATGGCCTTGGGTCAGCCAGAGCTCTCTTATCTGGGAGAACCGGGTTTGATTCCCCACTCCTCCGCTTGCAGCTGCTGGAATGGCCTTGGGTCAGCCAGAGCTCTCTTATCTGGGAGAACCGGGTTTGATTCCCCACTCCTCCGCTTGCAGCTGCTGGAATGGCCTTGGGTCAGCCAGAGCTCTCTTATCTGGGAGAACCGGGTTTGATTCCCCACTCCTCCGCTTGCAGCTGCTGGAATGACCTTGGGTCAGCCAGAGCTCTCTTATCTGGGAGAACCGGGTTGGATTCCCCACTCCTCCACTTGCACCTGCTGGAATGGCCTTGGGTCAGCCAGAGCTCTCTTATCTGGGAGAACCAGGTTTGATTCCCCACTCCTCCACTTGCACCTGCTGGAATGGCCTTGGGTCAGCCAGAGCTCTCTTATCTGGGAGAACTGGGTTTGATTCCCCACTCCTCCGCTTGCAGCTGCTGGAATGGCCTTGGGTCAGCCGGAACTCGCTTATCTGGGAGAACCGGGTTTGATTCCCCACTCCTCCACTTGCACCTGCTGGAATGGCCTTGGGTCAGCCAGAGCTCTCTTATCTGGGAGAACTGGGTTTGATTCCCCACTCCTCCGCTTGCAGCTGCTGGAATGGCCTTGGGTCAGCCGGAACTCGCTTATCTGGGAGAACCGGGTTTGATTCCCCACTCCTCCACTTGCACCTGCTGGAATGGCCTTGGGTCAGCCACAGCTCTCTTATCTGGGAGAACTGGGTTTGATTCCCCACTCCTCCGCTTGCAGCTGCTGGAATGGCCTTGGGTCAGCCAGAGCTCTGGCAGAGGTTGTCCCTGAAAGGGCAGCTGCTGTGAGAGCCCTCTCAGGCCCACCCACCTCACAGGGTGTCTGTTGTAGGGGAAAAAGATACAGGAGATTGTAGGCCACTCTGAGACTCTAGGGCAGGGTATAAATCTGCAGTCTCCTTCCTTCCTTCCATATTCTCTTCTCTCCATCCCTTGGGCAGCCAGTTAGCAGCTGCGGTCATCTCGGTACACCCCACATCTGCTTTGACCTTTTGCATCTGCAGGGGAGTTCTTGTGCCCATTTGTCTGAGCGTGAGGCTCTGTCCCTTGCAGGACCAGCAGATGAGATAAAGGAAGAGCATTGGCTCTTGGACACGCTTATCCACATCTGAGCAGGCATTCCAGTAATGGCTGCCACAAAAACACAGCCGGCTCAGAGAGCGAAGCAGAGTGGTGACATTCGCGTGCGGTTGGAGGGGACCTTGGTGGGAAGATTAAAGGCCTTGGGTTTCCTCAGCAGTCTGTCAGCTGCGCCTCCCTCTCTGCACTGATGCTTCTCCCGTGTTTGTTAGCAGAGAGGAGGGAGAGAGAGAAGGCTTTGCAGAAATGGGGGACATTCTAGAGGCAGCGTGACGGCCCCCCGCAGCTTTCCAGCATGCCCAGCCAAGATCTGGCGGGTCGCTCCTTCAGAGGTGAGAGACAGCCTGGCTTTCCATCAGCCAATAATCTCTGCATCTTTGCGCCGAGACCCCCTGCCATCATTTCATTCCTGGGCTTCTTGACAGTGGCCGCTGGGGGAGCTGTGCTCCTTTGGCATGAGGAGGCCTTTCCACCAAGAGATGGAGCCCTTCTCGCACACTTCCAAGGGGCACAGCTGCATCCTCCACAGGTGCCCTCCAACCCTTCGCCAGCCTGCCCAGTGCCAGCGCTTCCATCTAGGTCTGGGAGCGGCTTTTCCGCAGCTGCTCAGGAAACTTCTAGTCTCTGTGCTCCTCATTTATTATCTTTCCCTGCCAAAATCTTGGCTCTCAAAGCTGATGGCGGTAATAAAAAATGTCAGTTGCAGCATCTTTGTAAAAGGAGCTCGCAGGAAGAGGTGCTGGATTCGGCCTTGTGCAGAGGTGCTGGGAAGGACCTCCCGTCTTCTTCCCCCTTTGCCCCCCTGGGGGTGGTGCTCGCCCCCTTCTGGCTCGTTCCCCCCGCTTCTCTGGGTCACCCCGACAGAGGCCGTAATTCAGAACAGGTCTCGAGGCCTGGAACGGCCTTGGGACGAAGCCAGGAATGCGTCTCCTTCCAGAGCATCTCCAAAGCAGGAGAGTAATTGCAGCCCTCCTCGCCCGCCCTCTGTGTGGAATACACATTTGGAGCACAGTGACAAACCTGGAAAGCAGAGCGAGGAGAGGGGCTCTTGAGGAGAAGAGAGGCCTTGCATCGCCTGTGCCAAGTTCTCCTGCTTTTTTTGCTCTCTCGCTGCAGAAAACGATGCATCCTTCTTGCTCCTTCCTTTGCCTCTCCCCCCTGCTGAGCCATGCGCTTCTCGCAGCGGCAGGAGAAATGTATGCACAGGGCTGGTCCCAGCTCCAACGCAGCGCGGAATCTGGGTCACTCCTGTTTCAGCGCTTCGTTTCCCCAAGACGGGATTCTTTCTCTGGCAGGGATGTCTGCCTCTACAAAGGCAGCCTGGAGCTCGGTGCGGCTGCTGCCCGCAGGGAAGGAGGCATGCCGGGGAGACAGCCAAGGCCTCTTTCTGCTGGACTGGCTTTGCGGCTGAGAGACTCTGTTCTCCGAGTGGTTTCAGGGTCAGCCTGGGCTGGGTTGCTTCAGGCAGCATGGGGGTGGGGCGTGTTCACGGAGTTGGGCCCTCCTCCATGGGCAAAAAAGGGGAGCCCTTGCATGTAGAAAACTAGATTGCAAGCCTCCTTCCGGTAATCTGAACTCCTTGCAGGTAGAAAGCTAGCAGCGCAGTCCTAGATGGTTACCCGCTTCCTAAATCCATGGGCTTGGAATGGTGTAACTCCACTTAAGAGTTGAACTGTACAAGTAGGGTTGCCAATCCCCAGGTGGGGGCAGGGGATCCCTCGGTTTGGAGGCCCTCCCCCTGCTTCAGAGTCATCAGAAAGCGGGGGGGGGGATATCTGCTGGGCACTCTTATTCCTTATGGAAACCGATTCCCATAGGATATAATGGAGAAGTGATCTGTGTGTATCTGGGGAGGCTGTTTTTTGAGGCAGAGGCACTAAATGTTTAGCATAGAATCCAGCGTCTCTCCCCAAAATACCCTCCAAGTTTCAAATGGGTTGGACCTGAGGGTCCAGTTCTATGAGCCCTCAAAGAAGGTGCCCCTATCCTTCATTATTTCCAATGGAGAGTTGTTGTTCAGTCGCACAGTCGAGTCCGACGCTTTGCGACCCCCTGGACCGAGTCACGCCAGGCCCTCCTGCCTTCCACCATCCGTCGAAGTCTGCTCAAATTCGTGTTAGTGACATCAGTAACGCTGTCCCGCCATCTCATCTTTTGCTGTCCCCTTCTTCTTTGGCCTTCTGTCTTTCCCAGCATCAGGGTCTTCTCCAGTGAGGGCTCCCTTCTCATTTGGAGGCCAAAGTATTTGAGCTTCAGCTTCAGCATCTGACCTTCCAGGGAACAGTCTGGGTTGATTTCCCTTAGGACTGACCGATTGGATCTTCTTGCAGTCCAAGGGACTCTCAAGAGTCTTCTCCAGCACCACAGCTCAAAAGCATCTCTTCTTCTGCGCTCGGCCTTCCTTATGGTCCAGCTCTCACAGCCATACATGACTACTGGGAATACCATCACTTTGACTATACGGACTTTGGTTGGCAGGGTGATGTCTCTACTTTTTATTATACTGCCCAGGTTCGCCATAGCTGTCCTCCCAAGGAGCAAACGTCATTTAATTTCATGGCTACAGTCACCATCTGCAGTGATCTTGGATCCCAGAAATGTGAAGTCTGTCACTACTTCCGTGTCTTCCCCTTCTGCTTGCCAAGGTGTGATGAGGCCGGATGCCATGATCTTTAGGTCCCTCTAAGTATGATGGCCAGCGCACTCTTTGCTATTATGTGCTATTATGCTTGTCACACCCTTGCTCCTGGCTCCACCCCCAAAGTCTACTGACTCCACCCCCAAGGTCCTCAGATATTTCTGGAACTGGAGTTGGCAGCCCTTAACTCGCTCCAGCAGGCTGAAGCCCTTGCATGTAGAAAACAAGGTCACAAGCTTCCCTCTGGCTTAACTGCCTTGGTGAACACGGGATCAGAGTGACCTTTTGCCGAAGAAATCTGGGAGGTGAAGAGCGCTTGAGCATCATCTTGCAACAAAGATGCAAGCATTGGAAGTTAAGAGTCTAGCAGGGGGGCTGCCCCATCCAGGATTGTGCTGGTGAATCACACAAAACCCCCCAAGCTTGTTTGTTTGTTTAAAATATGTATGAGCCATCTTTTGCGTGTACGAATCTTAAGGCAATGTATAAACATTAGATGAAACACATGAAATAAAATACATTAACAAATGTTAGAAACCAAGGTTTAAAAATCACAATTCAGGACTGCTAATAACGTAACCAAACGCAGTCCTAAATGAAACTGTGTGCTGCTGCTTGCTAAAGATCGAACAAGAGCCCCGTGGCGCAGAGTGGGAAAGCTGCAGTACTGCAGTCGGAGCCCTCTGCTCACGACCTGAGTTCGATCCCGGCAGAAGCTGGGTTCAGGTAGCCGGCTCCAGGTTGACTCAGCCTTCCATCCTTCCGAGGTCAGTAAAATGAGTCCCCAGCTTGCTGGGGGGAAAATGGAGATGACTGGGGAAGGCAGTGGCAAACCACCCTGTAAAAAGTCTGCTGTGAAAACGTTGTGAAAGCAACGTCACCCCAGAGTCAAAAACGACTGGTGCTTGCAGAGGGGACTACCTTTACCTTTAAAGATAGAACACCAAAAGACCAGGCACGCCTCCCTGGAGAGGTTGTTCCATAATTGTGAGGCTGCCACCAAAAAGGCTCTGTCTCGTGCCCCACCAAAGTTGCTTCTTTGATGGGATTAGGGGGAGGTGTTTGTGAGTGTCCTGCATTGTGCAGGGGGTTGGACTAGATGACCCTGGAGGTACCTTCCAACTCTATGAGTATCAGGGCAGCCTCTCCTTCCCTGCGTTCTTTATTCCTGGGCAGAAACAGATGGGAGAAGAGACTAGTCCAGGTTTCCACAGCAGACTGTCTTAAGAAGAAAGAAGAAGAGGAAGAAGAAAACTGCCAATTTATACCCAACCCTTCTCTCTGAATCAGAGACTCAGAGTGGCTTACAGTCTCCTATATCTTCTCCCTCCACAACCGCCCCTGTGAGGTGGGTGGGGTTGAGAGGGCTCTCACAGCAGCTGCCCTTTTAAGGACGACAACTGCAAGAGCTATGGCTGACCCAAGGCCATTACTTTTCTCCCTTTCTCATGAGAACTCGTGGGCATTCAATGAAATTGCTGAGCAGTCGGGTTAGAACGGATAAAAAGAAGTCCTTCTTCACCCAAAGGGGGATTAACACATGGAATTCACTGCCACAGGAGGTGGTGGCGGCTACAAGCATAGACAGCTTCAAGAGGAGACTGGATAAGCATGGGGAGCAGAGGTCCATCAGTGGCTATTAACCACAGTGTATTGTTGGAACTCTCTGTCTGGGGCAGGGATGCTCTGTATTCTGGCTGCTTTGTGGGGGGCACAGTGGGAGGGCTTCTAGTGTCCTCGCCCCACTGGTGGACCTCCTGATGGCACCTGGGTTTTATGGCCACTGTGTGACACAGAGTGTTGGACTGGAGGGGCCATTGGCCTGATCCAACATGGCTTCTGTTACGTTCTTATTCCAGCAGCTGCAAGTGGAGGAGTGGGGAATCAAACCCAGTTCTCCCAGATAAGAGTCTGCACGCTTAACCACTACACCAAACTGGATAGAAGATAAGGTATACATATTTAGGATTCAAGCTTGACTGGCAGCTTGGAAGGGAAAGCAGCTTCCTCAAAAGGGTGTGTCAGGTTTTGGGGCATCCGGAAAAGAGATGATCTGGCTTGGGGGGCACAGTGGCAGTTTCCTACACAGGCCCCACAGGAATTAAACCAAAGGGGGCTCCCATTCATTTCTGTGGAATCTGCCCACGGAAATTCCCTGGGGGGATTGTGCCCTGTGTGGACAAAAGAGAAGGGGGTGCCCACTGAATCGTCTGCCCGCCCTAGCGGATGAGCCATGCGGGCACCTGGCAGTGTCCTCGCCAGCCTCTGAGCGCCAAGAGAGCTGAGCAAACAGGTCTGCCGCCCTTCCGCTCTCTCCGGCATCTGCTGCCTCTTAAACCCTTGTTCGCCAATAAACCCGGAGCCCTCTGGATTAAGGGCTGGGCGGACAGATGCTGCCAGGCGTGACGGTTTGTCACAGCACAGCTAGGCGAGCGTGGATATGCAGCCGGAGAGGCTAGGCCCCTGGGGGCCCACACCAGCACTGCCAGTGGTGGAGCTGAGCCCCAGAACCTGTTGCAGGAGTGGTAGAGCGGCTGAGCAACAGGTGGGGGGGTCAAGATGTGCCCCAGCCGCTAAATGAAGGTTTGGGGGCAGCGGCTCTTCTCCTTCAGTCTGGGAATAACAGCTCTTGAGAGAATTGCTGAGAGCTGTGGTGGGGTGAAGTCCATAATGTAATAAGATGTCAGTGTTCACCTGGGGGTGTTGATATCACCACCAACACACTGCCCAAAAGAAAAGGGTTCCTTTTTTCCCTCTGGGCCTACTAATGTGGGGCACTTAGATGTTACCGATGGGGGCTATGCTTCCCTGCGGCTGTTGCAAGTTGGGGGCGGGATTCTGCCGGAGGGGGAAGGCCATGAGCCCCTTCTCCTCCCCCACCACCTTCCCAACCCAATTCAAGCCCTGGACGCCAGGTTTATATTTATATGCCGCCCACTCCGTGAGCGGACTCCGGGCGGCTAAGAGTCATAGTAAAAGAATGTAAATGCAATTCTAAAAAAAATAAAACACATATAAACAATTTAAAACTACATTATTAGGTGCTATAAAAAGATTCCATAACGAAGGCGGCTTCTCCATATCTCGGCTCCGTATCTCGTCCATAGAGGGAATCTGGCAACTGCACACACCTGACCGGCAGCCCTTGTGCCGATCCGATCCTGGACTGAATGCCTGTGTACCGCTGAAACCTGCAGCCTCCATTTTCAGGTGCTCACTTGCATGAGAAGAGCGGCTTATGCTCTGACTTCCCCCAAGGGCAGAAGGCTCCCGTCCCTTCCCATTTCCCCTGTACATACATCACCTGCTTGCCTGGTCCTTTTCACTGAAGATGCCAGGGGCAGAACTTGAGACTTCCTGTCTGCCAAACAGTGCTCTGTTTGTTGTTCAGTCGCACAGTCGAGTCCGACTCTTTGCGACCCCCTGGGCCAAGTCACACCAGGCCCTCCTGTCTTCCACCATCCTCTGAAGTCGGCTCAAATTCGTGTTTGTGACATCAGTAACACTGTCCAGCCATCTCATCTTTGCCGTCCCCTTCTTCTTTTGCCTTCTCTGTTTCCCAGCATCAGGGTCTTCTCCAGCGAGTGCTCCCTTCTCATTTGGTGGTCAAAGGATTTGAGCTTCAGCTTCAGCATCTGACCTTCCAGGGAACACTCTGGGTTGATTTCCCTTAGGACTGACTGATTAGATTTTCTTGCAGTCCAAGGGACTCTCAGGATTCTTCTCCAGCACCGCAGCTCAAAAGCATCTATTCTTCTGCGCTCGGCCTTCCTTATGGTCCAGCTCTCACAGCAATACATGACTACTGGGAATACCATCGCTTTGACTATGCAGACTTTTGTTGGCAGGGTGATGTCTCTGCTTTTTATTAAACTGCCCAGGTTCGCCATAGCTGTCCTCCCAAGGAGCAAACGTCTTTTAATTTCACGGCTACAGTCACCATCTGCAGTGATCTTGGATCCCAGAAATGTGAAGTCTGTCACCACTTCCATGTCTTCCCCTTCTATATGCCAAGGTGTGATGGGGCCGGATGCCATGATCTTAGTTTTTAGTGCTCTACCACTGAGCTATGGACCCTCTCCGTCTTGCAAGGCGAGAGATGGTGGTGGAGCAGTCTGGTGTCTTTTGCAGCAGCTGTGCGATTGCTGGAGCCAGGCTTCATTACTCACCCCTCCCCAGTGCCACAGCAGGTCCTTGCTTCTTGCCAGCCCACTCAAGGGTGTAAAATGGCTTCAGTCAAATCTCAGTGTCCACTTCCCCTCCCTGGCAGAACTCTGATCTCAGCCCTACCCTGCCAGGCAGGCGAGATCTGCCCTCCTGGCAAGACTTAAATACGGCTTTCTTTGCCATCCAGATGCTCCTTGGTCTGCCACCTTCTCCTTCTGCAAAGCCAAAGTGTTTGTTGAGTTTTAACTTTCATGGGCATAAGAAGATTCTTCCCTTCCCCCCTCAGCTCTGCGGTGTGTGGGATCCCCCCCTCCCCTCCGTCTTGGCACTTCTTAAACTGGCTAACATGAAGAAGACGACGACATTGGATCTATATTCCACCCTCCACTCAAGAGTCACAGAGCGGCTCACAATCTCCTTTCCCTTCCTCCCCCACAACAGATACCCTGTGAGGTGAGTGGGGCTGGAGAGGGCTCTCACAGCAGCTGCCCTTTCAAGGACAGAGTCTCAGAGCGGCTTACAATCTCCTATATCTTCTCCCCCCACAACAGACACCCTGTGAGGTGGGTGGGGCTGAGAGGGCTCTCACAACAGCTGCCCTTTCAAGGACAACCTCTGCCAGAGCTATGGCTGACCTGAGGCCATTCCAGCAGCTGCAAGTGCAGGGGTGGGGGATCAACCCTGGTTCTCCCAGATAAGAGTCCGCGCACTTAATGGCTACCCCAAACTGAAGGGGCAGTGCTGTTAGATCAGGGGTGGTCAAATGGAGGCTCAGGAACCACATGTGGCTCTTGCAGCTCCCACTGGCCTGTTGACTGACTTGGAGAATTTGAATTTGAAGTTGCTTTCTTGATACCTCTCCTTCCCTCTCCTTCCTCCCTCCCCCCTCCCTTTCTTACCTTCCTCCCTCCCTTCCTATATCTGACACTCATGTTTTACAGCTCTCAAACATCTGACATTTCTTCTATGCGGCTCTTACTTTAAACAAGTTTGGCCACCCCTGTGTTAGATTGTGTTGAATAATTTCAAAGCAAAATAAAGGCTTGCCTTCCTTCCCTCCCCCCCAACCAAGACGAGTTCTTTTTCTACTTGGGGTGAGTCAACAGCAGCTCCCAAGGCAGAATCTCTTAGAACAGGGGTGTCAAACATGCGGCCCGGGGGCCAAACCAGGCCCTCGGAGGGCTCCTATCAGGCCCCCGAGCAGCTGGCTCTCGCCTGCGTCCTTCTCCTTCTCTCTTGCTTCCTTCTTCATCTCAGCTTGCTTTGCAAGGCTTGCTCGATCGCACAGGAGCTTCAGAGCAAAACCTCTATTTTCTCCATTGGCTGAGGCTCCTCCCCCTCCTGGTCCCCTGGGGAAGGAAGGAAAGAGCCAGAGCTTCCTTTGCCCAGTTCCCTGGATCCCCTGGGAGAAATACAAAGAAAGCACCTTTAAGACCAACAAGTGCTAATGTTTTATTTTAAGCTGGGGGGGGGGGTTGTCTGTATTTGTCTGTGTCCTTATAAAATTTATATCTCTGCTACCTAATCTTTAATAGGCACACAGATGGCCCAGCCCGACATGGCCCAGCCCGATAAGGTCTCATTTATATCAGATCCAGCCTTCATAGCAAATGAGTTTGACACCCTTGTCTTAGAAGGTGTTGCAGGACAGAGACCCCAAGAGACCACCCAGAGGAAGCACCAGCTGTGAGACTGAAGGGCAGAGTCAGAATGGATTCTCTTTTTTCTTTCTGGAACCCCAGATGTCCAGGACTGAAAGGGTGTTTTGGGGAAAGGGGGTTAGGAAGAGGATTCCCTTCCCTCTCCAAACAGGAACAAGCCAGGCTGGACCAGCCAAGGGAGAAGTGCAGAAGTCTGAACTCCTGGCCTTCCTTTCCTCCTTCCCCAGGGAGAGGAAACCACAGATGTGGAATAAGGAAAAGGAATTGCAAACAGGAAAGAAAGCCCTTGGAAGGGAGCGGCCGTGCCCCCAGGGAACAAGGCCTGGTAAAGCCACACACAAACACCCTCACACAAACACAGCAACAAAATAGCTCCTCCTTTAACCCCCCCAACCCCTCTTTTGTGCTCAATTGCAGATGCCAACTTCCAGCTGGCAGCTGGAGACCTCCCACTATTACAACTGATCTCCTGGCAACAGAGATCCGTTCCCTTGGAGAAAACGGCTACTTTGGAAGGTAGATTCTATGGGATCCTACCCCACTGTACCCCTCCCCTCCCCAACCCCCCCCCTCTTCAGGGTCCACCCCCACAATCTCCAGGGATTTCCCAAGTCAGGGCTGGCCATCCCATAGCACCAGTTTGCTTGGGGTCACCTAAGCACCAGACTGCTCAGCCGGGGGGGTGGCATTCTGCCAGCTGCTGCCACCTCCCTTGGCCGCCCAGCGTCGGCTGAATATCTGCCTGATACCTCAGGGTGCCCTTCCCAGGCTTCCCACTTTCACTCTGCAAATAGAATCCTAGAGTTGGAAGGGGACCCTCATGGTCATCTAGTCCAACCCCCTGCACGATGCAGGAAACTCACAAACCCCTCCCCCTAAATTCACAGGATCCGCATTGCTGTCAGATGGCCATCTAGCCTCTGTTTACAATCTTCCAAGGATGGAGAGCCCACCACCTCCCGAGGAGGAAGCCTCTTCCACTGAGGAACCGCTCTAACGGTCAGGAAGTTCGTCCTAATGTTGAGCGGGAAACTCTTTTGATTTAATTTCAACCCGTTGGTTCTGGTCCTACCTTCTGGGGCCACAGAAAACAATTCCACAGCATCCTCTAGAGCTGGGGTGGCCAACGGTAGCTCTCCAGATGTGTTTTTCTACAACTCCCATCAGCCCCACCCATTGGCCACGCTGGCTGGGGCTGATGGGAGTTGTAGGCAAAAAAACATCTGGAGAGCTACCGTTGGCCACCCCTGCTCTAGATGGCAGCCCTTTAAGTACTTGAAGATGGTGATCATATTATCTCTTAGCTGCCTCCTCTCCAGGCTAACCCCTAGCTACATCCCGGCCCTGGGGCCAAATCTCCAGACCAAACTTCCCTGGGCCCCCCACCCCTTTGGGTGGGCTGCAGCCCCACTGGTGGTTCTGCTCAAGCAGAAGAAGAAGATATTGGATTTATATCCCGCCCTCCACTCCGAAGAGTCTCAGAGCGGCTCACAATCTCCTTTCCCTTCCTCCCCCACAACAGACACCCTGTGAGGTGGGTGGGGCTGAGAGGTCTCTCACAGTAGCTGCCCTTTCAAGGACAACCTCTGCCAGAGCTATGGCTGACCCAAGGCCATTCCAGCAGGTGCAAGTGGAGGAGTGGGGAATCAAACCCAGTTCTCTTAGATAAGAGTCCGCACACTTAACCACTACACCAACTGGCTCTCCAAACTGGCACAAGTCAATAGAGGATGTGTTATGTCTTGCATTCAAGTCTTCATGCACAACACAGCGAACGCTACAGAGGCGACCAGTGGAACCCCACTGGTCCCCAGATGTAGCTTGCTAATACGCTCCGCCAATCAAGATCTGTGGCGGGAAGTTTAACTGGCCAGGATTGGACCTGGCCAGACGGAGGGTTGTTCCGGGACATGTATATAATCGGGACCCGGCCCGCGTTCTGCCTCTTGTGATGTACTCGCCGATAAAGTATGTTGCCTTCAACACGTCTCGTCACTCAGTACATTACAGGATGGGAGCAAGTTCTCCAGTCAAGCCCACTCGGACAGCTGACTGCGTCGGCTGGTGCAAGAGAGGAATGGCATCCCCACAGTGGCACAGTCCAAGGCAGCGATAGGTGTGCCCAAAACACCTTGGATCAGCCCTGCCTCCGGTGGGTTGGCACCAAGCCTTCACCTTTCAGGAACAGAGGCACAGAGCAAAGTTTCCGCAGACCCCTGGCTGGAAGAGGCGCTTGCTTGTCGTTTGATGGAGATGGTGAATTTGCGACAGTGACGGCAGGCTTGTCCCTGAAAGCCTCAGCCCCGCCTAGTCCATTAGGCGATGGCATTGGCCTTTTTGTCATGATTAGCTTGTGCGAAGCACATCATGGCTGCACTCTCATAATGTTGCACTCCCGAGGCTGTTATTTCTCAGTAAACAGGAGACAGGCTCAGGCTGCAGCCCTTCGCACCGGCAGGTATGCCTAAGCAAAGCTCAATCTTGCCAAGGAGACATGAATTTGAGCTGTCCTTCCTGCAGCAGTTTCCACTTCCTCCTCTACATTAGCAGGCCCAAAGAGTCCCCGATGGACTTAGGCCAAAGCAGGTATCAAGGTTTAAAGGGTGGGGGGCTGGCTGGACCCCCCCTCCCTTTAAAGTGGTGGTCTGGTATCAAATAGCGGCCCTGTGGCGCAGAGTGGTAAAGCAGCAGTACTGCAGTACTGTGGTCTGAACTCTCTGCTCACGACCTGAGTTCAATTCCGGCGGAAGCTGGATTCAGGTAGCCGGCCTAAGGTTGACTCAGCCTTCTATCCTTCCGAGGTCGGTCCAATGAGTCCCCAGCTTGCTGGAGGGAAAGTGTAGAAAGTGACATGGTGGGGGCTTCGGGGGCCACACAATACGTGTGAAAGAGCCACATGTGGCTCCCGAGTTGCAGTTTGGCCACCTCTGGAGTAGTATCGGGGAGACACGGGTTTTAGGGTTGCTGGGTCTGTTAGAAAATACCTGGAGACTTTGGAGGTGAATCTTGGAGAAGGCAGGGTTTGGGAAGGGTTTAGTGGGGTGCAATGCCCTAGAGTCTGCCCTTCAAGGCAGCCAAAGGGTGATTAACATGTGGAATTCAGTGCCACAGGAGGTGGTGGCAGCTACAAGCATAGTCAGCTTCAAGAGGGGATTGGATAAAAATATGGAGCAGAGGTCCATCAGTGGCTATTAGCCACAGTGTGTGTGTGTGTGTGTATATATATATAATATATGTGTGTAATATATATATATATTGGCCACTGTGTGACACAGTGTTGGACTGAATGGGCTGTTGGCCTGATCCAACATGGCTTCTCTTGTGTTCTTATTTTCTCCAGGGGAGCTGATCTCTGCCAACTGGTGGAGATCAGTTGGAAAAGCAGGAGATCTCCAGGTCCCACCTGGAGGCTGGCAACCCAAGCTGGTGCCACGGAAGGTCACTGGGTGGCGTGGGCCCAGGCCTACCCTCTCTCGGCAGGCAGGGTAATTGTGGGGCGTCTGCGGAGAGGGGTGCGGGTGCTTCCCTGACTGAGTCCCGGCTCCCTGGGGTCGGCGCTCTCGCCTCGGCCTGCGATTCCGCCCCATTGAAGCAAGCGGGGTCGTGTGTTTTTACCCCCCCCCCGTTCTGTTCCCAGGCCCTCTGCACGCGCGCCGGCGCCCTCTCGCCGGAGCCAAGGCAGGAAAGTGCTGTGCGCAAAGCGCCGGGGGGCGTGCGTCCTGCTAAGCGCAGAGCGCAGAGCGCAAAGCGCAGAGTGTGGCCGGCCAGGCCTCCCCCTCCCCGGCGGCAGGGCTGCGGCGGGACCCGCCTCCCTCTCCTCCTCCTCCGGAGCGGCGGCAGCGGCTGCAGCGGGAGGGGGCCGGCCGGAGAGGCGGGGCGCGGTGGCGGCTCCGGCGCGCCCGGCCATGGGGGAGCCGCTGCTGCTGCTGCGGCGGGTGGAGGCTGCGTGGAGGAGGCCAAGCTGCTGCTGCTGCTGCTGCTGCTGCCGGCGGCGGCGGTGAAGGAGCGCCGGCCCCGCCTCGCCTCCCTTCCGCAGAGAGGCGGCGGCGGCAGCGGCAGGAGGAGCGGCGGCGGGGGGGATGCTGCGCTGAGGGCCGGCCGGGGCTCGCCGCTCGCCCGCTCGCCATGGGCAAGGACCAGGAGCTGATGGCGGCGGTGAAGGCGGAGGACGTGGGCGCGGTGCAGAAGCTGCTGCAGAGGCCCAAGGCCGGCAAGGCCAGTGAGTGCGGCGCGCGCGACCCCCCCCCCCCTTCTGCGACCCCCGCGGCTCCCCCCGGAGGCGCCCAGCCCGGGAGATGCCGCGCGCCAGGAGGGCCTCCAAGGCGCACCCGGGCGGGGCGGGAAGGGGGAGGGGAGGGGAGGAAGGGGTTACGGCTGGGGAGGGGAGGGGGGGCTCCGCGCTGCTTGCAACTCGCGAGGAGTGCCTCTCTCGCCCGCCTTCCAGCGCCTGGCCCGCGGGGAGGGGGGAAGCGCCTGCAACGCCGGGCACCCGCTTGGAGACGCGGGCATCGCCAGGCCCTGCCTTGGAGCCAGCCCTGCAGCCGCCTGCCCGGCCCAGGCCCCGGCCCCTGAACCTGGGACGGGAGGAAAGGAGGGAGGGAGAGCTCGCTTTCTAGGAAAGGCGCTGGCGGGCCCCCCTTCCCCTTCAAGCTTCTCTTGCCCAGATGGAGGTCCTCCCCCCCCCCGCCGCCGCCGGGGATGCTTCAGGGAGGGGCTGCCCCCTTGCACGGGGCGGGGGGGGGAGCCAAGGCTGGTGTTCTGGCATCCAAGGGCTCCTGGCTTTGCCAAGAGCACCTGGCAAGCGCTTGAGGCTGCTGCAGAAGGCTCAATTGGGGGGCTGGTGGCGGGGAGACCAGCACAGCCCCCTCCCGTAGGGCTTGGCGGTGGAGGGTCCCCAGGGGAGGCCGGGCCAGGAGCGGAAGCATTGCAGAGGCTTAGCTGCCTTTCCCTTGGGCATGAAACAGCCTCCGCTGCCCATTTCCGGCACTGCCCCCCTTTGGAGCAGCCAGCCTGGCTCTTCAGCTCTTCCCCGGGGGTCTCTGCGGCTGCTGGGGTGCCAGGTGCCCCTCTGCCTCGTTGGCACCCAGAAATAGGCTCCTTTTGCAGCCAAGGCCCGCTGTGGGCTGCCTTGCCTGCTCCTCCCCTCCTGCCGTGCCGTGGTGGGTCGAGGGTGCCACGCCGTGTGGCAGGCTGATTTGGGGCGAGCGCGGTTGTGCCTGCATTGCCAGGCTTGTGAACCGAGAGTGTGTTGGAGGCTGGTGGGGATTGCCTGGCTGCGTTTGCAGCAGCGTCTCCGTGCCTGGGCTTTTCGGGAGTGCTGAGGGTGCCTGCAGTTCCCTTGGCCCCGGGACAAGAGCTTCAGAGACCTGGGTGTGATTGCGGGCGACGCAGCCTTGAATCTGGTGTGTCCCACCCCCTGGGCAACTGCAGCTATCATGGCTGAGGACTCCTCTTGAGTAAGGTTTCCAGAAAAAGCTTGGCCCTCACCGGTGTTCCCTCTAAGCTGTGGGGTCTTATGAGCAAAAATTCTACTTTGAGAGTTACCGGCATTAAAGTTGTGAGCTGCTGCATAAATTATTGTGCTCTGAGGCCATTTTTCTGGAGCGAAGACAAAAAGGTGTGAGCTGGAGGCTATAAAACTGTGAGCTAGCTCACGCTCACTCAGCGTAGTGGGAATGCTGGCCCTGACTCTTGTCTCCGTATTTGAATTCGGGGCAGTATTTCACATTCAGGCTGCTGCGAAGGATGGCTTTGGGGCCCACTGTGTGCATCAGAGGCTTTAAAATGCATAGTATGTGAACGCACCCTATGTGGGTGTCTTTGGGTGCATTTATTGGCGAGCGGAGGTTGCCTGTCGCTTCCTGTGGAGTGCCTGTTCAGTGACAAGCCAGAGTTTGCTGCCAGAAACCTGTGAAATGGTTTGCCCTGCGGTTGTACTGGGAAAAAAAAAAATCAGGGATGGGGAAATGGACAGAGATTGCCCCCTCAGTTGCAAGAAGAAGGCTATGGACAAGTATCTGTCTTCCTGGCGATTGGTGTTTGCCCTGGCACTCTGAGAGCTGTGTCCATCCTCAGGGTCCTGCCCAGCTGGAAAGTTGGTTCTTTGAGATAGTGACACAATTTTTCAAGACTCCTGCGTCAGACCAGACCATGTGTTCTTATAAGGTGCACTATTTGGTCATTTGGGGGCCACTTCAGCACGTAAGGTTTGAGGAGGCCACTGTTTGCCTTGGGGTGGAAGATCCTGTCCCTTGCGTTTGGCAGGGAGACCCCAAAAAGGGGCACTGTCTGTAGCGTGAAGTTGCAGCTCAGATGTTCGCTTTGCTGTCGTCTGCCTTTGAGTGGCAACCCAGGACTTCTGTGATGGTCTCCCATCCAGGCACTAACCAGGGCTGTCCCCTGATTAGCTTCTGAGACCTGATGAAATCAGAGGCTGTGGCTCAGTGGCAGAGCCTCTGCTTGGCATGCCGAAGGCCCCAGGTTCAATCCCCGGCATCTCCAGTTGAAAGGACCAGGCAGGAGGTGACAGGAAAGACCTCCGCTTGAGACCCTGGAGAGCGGCTGCCAGTCTGAGTAGACAATACTGACAATTCAGTAGAAGGCAACTTGACAGGTTCTTCACCGGAGCTAAAATTTGCCTGTGCTCTGCAACCTTGTTTGTATTTGTTTTATTTTTATCCCACCTTTCCTGCAGAGAGCTCAGGGGTGATGTATGTAGTTTTTCCGCACTTCATCTTAATCTGTGAGCACCCTGAGGTAGGTTGGGCTGAGAGAAGGCCCCTGGTAACCTAGCCATCTTAGTGTAAGAGCAGAATTTGAACATGACCACCCCATTAAAAAAAGTCTGCCATGAAAAAGTTGTGAAAGCAATGTCACCACTGAGTTGGAAATGACTGGTGTTTGCACAGGGAATTACCTTTTACTTTCTCTCTCTCGTCTTAGTTTAGTCTCAGTGCCACACGGGATGTCTGGGTATGAGTTTCCTAGTGGGGAAAGAAATGCACTTTGTATATGTTCAGGCGCACTCCTACCTATTCTTTCCTGAGTTCTGGAAGCGACCTACCTGACGAAAGGGGGGTGGGGAGAGTCGATTTCCTTTCTAATCAGTGTCTTTGGGCTGCTGGTTGTGGATTTCATTGATTCCCTCTAACCCCAAAGTTGTGATTTGTTTGAGGACTGGAGGTGTCACAGAAGTGCAGTTCTCTGTAATGCAAAGCATTTATGATATACATACTTGACAAGTATCGATCAACATACTTTTCCTCCCATTTTTCTAAAACGCATTTTCTGCTGAGTATATAGCACTTTCACTGTTTTGAGGGAAGAACGGAAAATCTTCCAAAATCATACTCACTGGTGCTGAATTCCTTCCCTGCTTTACTCTGCCATACCAGATAAATCTGTCAAAAGCAAGGAACTGTTTCCCCTCAGCATTTAAGGAAAGGAATTAGAGTCTCTTGGCCCTGTTGCAAAGACTTGGCGGAACGATCTTTGCATTAGCGGAGGCTGCCCGTTATGCCTCTGTATCAGTCACTGTTCTAGGCCCTTCTTCCAGCAGAGAGGCACTTCTGAGAAACCGTTTTGCTGGGAAGCCCAAGGGTTGGGTGCCGTTTGCTTTTCTCACAGCCTAAACAAAGCATTTAGAGAGACGCGTGGTTCCAGATTCCTATTTTAACTCAGGGCAGGTGGGGTGGGGAATCTGCCTCCCTGAAAGCTGTTCTAATAAGAGCATTTCCGGTTTGCGGGACTCTGCTGTGATTCATCGTCTTCTATGCAGCAACAGGCAAGGCCTCTGCTATCCCCAAGCTAACTTCAGCTTCCCAGCTGCATCTTCTATATTCAATGGTGGATGTGGGCGCAGGGCCCAGATCCTGTCTCTGCTTAACATCTTGGTGTTCCAGCAGTTCAGGAGTAACCCCCCCCCTTTTTAATTTCTTTATTTACTTTAGATTTGCATGCCCGCCCACTCCGCGAGCGGACTCTGTGCGGCTAACAGTCACAATAAAAACAATTCATATTACAGTTATAAAAGAATAAAAACATATAAACAATTTAAAACTACATTATTAGATGCTATAAGAAGGAGAACCGGGTTTGATTCCCCACTCCTCCACTTGCAGCTACTGGAATGGCCTTGGGCTAGCCATAGCTATCGCAGGAGTTGTCCTTGGAACGGCATCTGCTGTGAGAGCCCTCTCAGCCCCACCCACTTCGCAGGGTATCTGTTGTGGAGGGGAGAAGAGAAAGGAGATTGTGAGCCGCTCTGAGTCTCTGATTCAGAGAGAAGGGCGGGGTATAAATCTGCAATTCTTCTTCTTCACGGTTTCTCCATGTCTCAGTTCTCTGTTCCATTATTACTCTATTAGCGGTCTTGCAGATGATAATTACCGTTTTCGCACACAGCTTACCTTGCAGTCACAATCCTGTTCCCTCCGCAGCGTCCGGTCGGATTTCGCACCATCTGCGCCGGAGTTATAGGAAGTGCCGCGGCTTCTGTGTAGCAAACGTAAACTGGGTTTTAGCGGTTTACGTTTGCTGCGCAAAAGCCGCGACACTTCCTGTAACTCCAGCGCAGATGGTGCGAAATCTGACTGGACACTGTGGAGGGAACAGGATTGTGACTGCGAGGTGAGCTGTGTGCGAAAACGGTCATTGTTCAGCAACTTAACAGTGGCAGCCTCCTCCAATGTTATGAGCAGGTTGAAAAAAATTTGGTTTTGGAGGCCCTGTGGAATTGGGAGAGGTCCCGAAGGGCTCCTGTTGCCCCTGGGAGAGCATTCCATAACATCAGTGCTGCCACTGAACCTAAGAACATAAGAGAAGCCATGTTGGATCAGGCCAACGGCCCATCTAGTCCAACACTCTTGTGTCACACAGTGGCCAAAAAAATTATTTATACACACACACACACTGTGGCTAATAGCCACTGATAGACCTCTGCTCCATATTTTTATCTAAACCCCTCTTGAAGGTGGCCATGCTTGTGGCCGCCACCACCTCCTGTGGCAGTGAATTCCACATGTTAATCACCCTTTGGGTGAAGAAGGACTTCCTTTTATCCGTTTTAACCTGTCTGCTCAGCAATTTCATCGAATGCCCACGAGTTCTTGTATTGTGAGAAAGGGAGAAAAGTACTTCTTTCTCTACTTTCTCCATCCCATGCATTATCTTGTAAACCTCCATCATGTCACCCCGCAGTCGACGTTTCTCCAAGCTAAAGAGCCCCAAGCGTTTCAACCTTTCTTCATAGGGAAGGTGTTCCAACCCTTTAATCATTCTAGTTGCCCTTTTCTGGACTTTCTCCAATGCTATAATATCCTTTTTTGAGAAGGCCCTGGCTCGTGTAGAGCTTCGTCTGGCTTCCCTTGGTCTGCAAATGGAGAACAGATTTTGCCCTCCTGAACGCAGTGCTCTCTGGGATATGTATGGGGAAAGGCGGTCCCTTAGGTAGGCAGGTCCTCGGCCATACCGACATGTTGAAATGGATTCAGTACACAATAGGCAGTCCCTTGATCATGTTGTTTGGCGAATGGTTACCAGTTGCAACAACCCCCTGGAGCCATTGTTCACGGGGTGCCCCTTCCGGAAGGCCTCTTCCTTTAATTCCATTTGGGATAGCTTGGAAAAGAACTGTGCTGCTGGAGCAGTGCATCCCATCTGGTGAGGCCCAGCCCCAAAGTGGGTCACAGAGCCTGTGAAAGTGGGTCCCAGGCTTTTGGAGTTTTATTGATTTATGCACGCGTCGGGTTTTTTCGAAAGTGGGTCAGCATACCAAGTACACTTGAACTTGTAGGTTACCTGCTAAAAAAAAGGCAGGGGACCGCTGATCTTAGAGCAGGGCTTATCTTTGGAAGCTGCTGTTGCCGGGGCTTAGACCGGTGTATGCCTCTCTTTGTAGCTTCCTCCCTTGCCCCTGGATCCTAAGGCTGAGAGGTTGGTTGTGTCATGAAAAGGCACTCTGCACACGCTTCAGGACTTTCCCCATACTTGCTTTTTAAAAAATTGCTGGGCACCGTTTTGGTTTCCCTGTCTCGACAGCCAAGGTCCAGAAAAGGGGAGGGACCTTTTTAGTTGGAGATGCTGGGGACTGAACCTGGGACCTTCTGCTTCCCAAGCAGATGCTCTGCCACTGAGCCACAGCCCCATTCATGGCTCTCCAGGGTCTCAAGCTGAGGTTTTTCACGCCTCTTTGCCTGGACCCTTTTTAGTTGGAGATGCCAGGGATTGAACCTGGGACCTTCTGCTTACCAAGCAGATGCTCTACCACTGAGCTACCGTCCCTCCCCAGAGGCCTCAGCATTTGGGGAGTTTTACAGTTTTAGAGAACAATCCTAATCAAGTCTACTCAGAACCCTACTGAAGTCTATTCAGTGGGTCTTACACCAAGAAAGCATAGTTAGGATTGTACTCTTCGTTATTCACTAAAACGTTCCTAGATTTCCCCTTGCGCTCAGCGCTGTATTGAAGCAGTCTCCAAACAAGGTAGAACTGAGGCCATACATCATGTTCTCAGATGCAGCAGTCTTATCTTAAAAGCTATTCAGGTTGGTTTGGTTTTTAAAGAGGCACCTTAATGCGATATATAAGGAGGAAGGAAGAATATTCCTTTGGAACCTGAAGTCATTTTATTGGGTTATCTCAAATTTTAACCCTTCCCCCACCCAATATGGCACTGATTAAGAACATAAGAACATAAGAGAAGCCCTGTTGGATCAGGCCAATGGTCCCTCCAGTCCAACACTCTGTGTCACATGAGAACATAAGAGAAGCCATGTTGGATCAGGCCAATGGCCCATCCAGTCCAACACTCTGTGTCACATAAGAACATAAGAGAAGTCATGTTGGATCAGGCCAATGGCCCACCCAGTCCAACACTCTGGGTCACATAAGAACATAAGAGAAGCCATGTTGGATCAGGCCAGTGGCCCATCCAGTCCAACTCTCTGTGTCACATGAGAACATAAGAGAAGCCATGTTGGATCAGGCCAGTGGCCCATCCAGTCCAACACTCTGTGTCACATAAGAGAAGCCATGTTGGATCAGGCCAGTGGCCCATCCAGTCCAACACTCTGTGTCACATGAGAACATAAGAGAAGCCATGTTGGATCAGGCCAGTGGCCCATTCAGTCCAACACTGTGTCACACAGTGGCCAAAAAAAAATTATATATATATATATATATATATATATATATATATATATATATATATACACACACACACACACATACATACATACATACACACACACACACACACACACATATATATACACACTGTGGCTAATAGCCACTGATGGACCTCTGCTCCATATTTTTATCTAACCCCCTCTTGAAGCTGTCTATGCTTGTAGCCGCCACCACCTCCTGTGGCAGTGAATTCCACAGGTTCACTTATGGGATTCTTGGTTCACTTATGGGTACAGAAATGGTAATAACTGCGAGTGGGAAGATGAAATTCCCACCCAGAGGCAGCCGGCTGTATCCCTTTCGGCCCAATATGCTGCCGGCGGAGTAATGAACTGACAGAGATTTGAGAGAGAAGATTCCTGTAGTTTGGGTATGTTTAATGGCTGTTGGTTATTTGCTTCTTTTTGGAACTGCAAGATGGAACCCTTCCATTTTGCCTTCTTCGAATTAATATAATTTGTTCATTTCGTTGCTGCTTGTCTGTAAATTATATATGCGTTTGTACGTATGTTAATAAACAAGAAGAAAGCTGTAAATTGCAAACGCTATTCCCACACGCAACAATCCAATATAGATTTCCCCCAATAGAAATCAGCAAGAGTGCGATTGGCTGGCACCCCACAGGTCTGGGCCCCATTAGAAGCTCTCCGAAATAAGATGCAGTGAGTGAACAATGGGGAGGGGAGGACTTTGGGTGCATCTCTGTCAGATGCAAGGGCTGAAATGAGCTTGGAATTGGATGCAGCAGGCTCCACTTTTCCAGGGGAGAGACCCAGAAAGGGGGGGAGGGGGGGCGATTGCACAGATGATCACAGTTTGGCACAGACAGACTTTTATACAGAGAGATGACCCTATGGGTATGTGGGTCCCTGGCCCTAGATGCAGCCTATAGGGCTTTTAAAAGCTAAACCCAGCACCTTTATTTGAGCCTGGAATGGAACACACAGACAGTATTTCTGCTTTAAAGACCAACATAATATGTTGCTATAGTGCCCTGTCTTCACCTACAGGCTGGCTACTGCATTTCAAGGGCAGCCCCAGGTAGAGCTCATTGCGGTAGTCTAGTCTTGGGCGTGTGAACGAGGCCTTAGCTAGCTTTGCTCTAGCCCAGTGTGACTGCTCTTTTTCAGACCTCTGCATCTCTCGCAGCCTCCCTTCCTTGCTCTTTCGCAACAGGGCTGTGTGTGTGTGTGTGTTATCTCCATGTTGTGTTTTGAGTTCACATTAGTAGCAAAGTTTTGCTGGTGCCACATTCATGGCATGAATAGTTTAAAAATAATTACATGACAGGTACCAGCTTAAGTCAAAACAAGCCTGGCTTAAAACACACACATCTCTAGCCAACCCACGCACCACAGCCAACACACTCCAGCCAAACTACACCCACAGCCAACACAACAGGATAAGTGGACCCAGATCTGACATTCAAAACCAGAAGGGCTTGGTGGAACATTTGAATCCTCTACTGAATTCTGTTCCTGGTCTGAAATATATAAAACACACACATCTGTCTGTGTGTAGGTAAGTAAGTGTCCTCAAACAGAAAAGCTTCAAAGGGAGAATATGATGTGAACGTGCTGAATTAGGGATTCATCAGGAAATTTAACAGTCTCTCCCTGGGTTTGATTAAGGATTTGGTTCCCTCGCTATAATTCCAGATACTTAGTTCTGTTAGTCTGTGGCAGCAGAATAAAACAGAATTACTGCAGCCTTTTAAAGACTTAAAATTTCTTCCGGTACAAACTTTCATGAGCCAGAGATGACTTTGTAAGATGATACAAAAATAGGCCAGGAAGGTGTGTGTATGTGGAGGGGGGGGGTTGTTACAAAGACAGGCCAGTCCAAGGCAAAATTTAATCCAAAGAGCAATCACTTGAGTCAGAATGGATGTGAGACACTCAGCTGTTCTTAGATGGGCAAATTAAAAAAAAACTTAATGAAGAATGAACTGAGGTCAGCAGATACAGCAGGAAGCTATAGAAGTGCAGCTGGCGTAATTAACATCTGCCAGGGATGGGAAATGCAAGATATTAGCAGCTGTATTGAGTCAGGAATCCCAGGTTCCTATTAAGGCCTGGGTGGGGAGGTATATTGTCTTGAATTTGTTAATGAGCCCTCACTCAGCAATTTCACCCTGGAGACATGAGTCCAACACAAAACCATCCACTTAGAATTTGTTAAGGAAGCCTGGAATTCCTAACCCAATTATCAGTGCTAATACCAAATGCATCCCACCCCTTCCCAAAGTTAATTCCTTCAGCTACACCTCTGTAACCGCTCCTCGTATTTGCATTTCTCTTCCTCCTGTAACAGGTACCACAATTTGCCCCCCTAACAATAATTGCCTGTTGTCTATGCATCAGGTCTGACGCAGGAACTCTTCTCCTGGGATAAATGTTGTTTGGTTTTTTAAGCTGGCTGATTTATTCCCATTTTTATTTGCCCTCTTCCTTGAGGTGCTAATAGTCCACCGTGGCCTGGTATGTACAGGGAGAAGAGGTCCTTTGGGTACGTGAGCCCCAGGCTGTTTCGTTTGAAAGGTCAGGTCTTGAATGGATCCTGGAAAGAAACTGGCTGCTGGGGCAACTTCCCCAGACGTGCTGAGTCCTGACAAGCCTGCCTTGGGACTGTGGACCAGCAGTCCCCAAACTTTTTGGCACCAGGGACCAGTTTTGTGGAAGACAATTTTTCCAGGGACGGGGGAGTGGGGTGGGTGGGTTCGAGATGATACAATTGTGTGCTTTATTTCTAAAGTGTTTGGTGTCGTGGATAAGTGTGCGGACTCTTATCTGGGAGAACTGGGTTTGATTCCGCACTCCTCCACTTGCAGCTGCTGGAATGGCCTTGGGTCAGCCAGAGCTCTCTTATCTGGGAGAATAGGATTTGATTCCCCACTCCTCCGCTTGCAGCTGCTGGAATGCCCTTGGGTCAGCCAGAGCTCTCTTATCTGGGTGAACCGGGTTGGATTCCCCACTCTTCCACTTGCACCTGCTGGAATGGCCTTGGGTCAGCCAGAGCTCTCTTATCTGGGAGAACAGGGTTTGATTCCCCGCTCCTCTGCTTGCAGCTGCTGGAATGGCCTTGGGTCAACCAGAGCTCTCTTATCTGGGTGAACCGGGTTGGATTCCCCACTCTTCCACTTGCACCTGCTGGAATGGCCTTGGGTCAGCCAGAGCTCTCTTATCTGGGAGAACAGGGTTTGATTCCCCGCTCCTCTGCTTGCAGCTGCTGGAATGGCCTTGGGTCAACCAGAGCTCTCTTATCTGGGAGAACTGGGTTTGATTCCCCATTCCTCCACTTGCAGCTGCTGGAATGGCCTTGGGTCAGCCACAGCTCTCTTATCTGGGAGAACCGGATTTGATTCCCCACTCCTCCACTTGCAGCTGCTGGAATGGCCTTGGGTCAGCCACAGCTCTCTTATCTGGGAGAACCGGGTTGGATTCCCCACTCCTCCACTTGCAGCTGCTGGAAGGGCCTTGGGTCAGCCATAGCTCTCTTATCTGGGAGAACCGGGTTGGATTCCCCCCTCCTCCACTTGCAGCTGCTGGAATGGCCTTGGGTCAGCCAGAGCTCTCTTATCTGGGAGAACCGGGTTTGATTCCCCACTCCTCCACTTGCAGCTGCTGGAATGGCCTTGGGTCAGCCAGAGCTCTCACAGAGCTGTCCTTGAAAGAGCAGCTGCTGTAAGAGCTCTCTCAGCCCCACCTACCTCACAGGGTGTCTGTTGTGGGGGAGGAAGGGAAAGGAGATTGTTAGCCGCTCTGAGACTCTGAGATTCGGAGTGCGGAGCAGGATATAAATCCAATGTCGTCGTCTTATCACTACATTGTAATATATAAAGAAATAATTATACATCTCAAGGCCCGGTGGCTGACAGACCATGGAGCGGGACCCCTGCTGTGGACCAGCGGTAACTTCAAGCTTTCCTTGACAGATTGGGAGAGCGCCTCCCATCTTTGGAACCCCAGACACCGACTGCTCCAGGATTTCGGCATGCTCTTCATGGTTTAAAGACATCTCTGGAGAAAGTTCTGTTCCTTTGCTGGCTGGCAAGAGCCTGAGTGGGGCAAGGAGGGGTGTGAGGCTCCAGGCCCTCTGCCGCTGTTTGTCTGGGAAAGTGCTCTTGCACGCCAGTCTTGCGGTTTAATCCTTCCCCTTTTAATTGTCTTAAAGCTCTCAAGGATCTCTTTAAAGCTTTCCAAAGCGGCTTAGCTATGATAGGTGTAGCAGGAGAGGGCCTTACCTCTGTGCTTCTTTTATATGCAAGGGAATGCAAAGCTCTTAAGCAGTTCTTAAAAGGAGATTTCCCCTCCCCCCCCAAAAAAGAAAATCATTTTTGCAAATATTTTTGCAAATACCTTTGGGACCGCCTCTCCCCATATGAGCCTCACAGGATTCTGAAATCAGCAACTCAGCATCTTTTGGTGGTCCCAGGGATGTCTGTCTTGCCTCAATGAGGGCCAGGGCCTTCTCTGCTCAGGCCCCTATACGGTGGAATGAACTCCTGTCAGATCTGGGCCCTGTGAGACCTATTACAGTTCCACAGGGCCTGTAAGATGAAGCTCTTCTACCAGGCCTTTTAGTTGAGGTAGCGGGCATCATTTGTCACGTGCTTTGGGCCTCCCCCGTGTTCGATTATTGTGTTCTGATTCCTCTTTGGATCACTGTAGAGCAGAGGTGGCCAAACTGTGGCTCAAGAACCACACGTGGCTCTTTCACACATGTTGTGTGGCTCTTGAAGCCCTCACCGCCACGTTAGCCAGCTTGGAGAAGGGATTTGTCTCTTTAAATTGCTTCTCCAGGCCATGCCATCCTGTGGCTTGAAGAATGCATTTAAAGTTAAAGTTGCTTTCTTTCCACCTGTCTCCATCCCCCCCCCTTCCCCATCTATTTTCCTCCCTCCCTCCCTGTCTTGTGACTGTCATACATCTGAAGTCCACGTCTTGTGGCTCTCAAACATCTTATGTTTATTCTATGTGGCTCTTACGTTAAGCAAGTTTGGTTGCTTCTGCTGTAGAGATAGGGCTCTATGTTATGTTGTTTTAAATGTTGTTTTAATTGTTTTGATTGTGATGATGTTTCAACTGTTTACTATGATGTAAGCCACCCTGAGCCTGGTCTGCAGGAAAGGGGAGGATATAAATAGAATAAGATCAATTGAAAAATTATATATATCTATATATACATACATACCATCTACCTGTACGTAAATCCACTGGGCTGGTGCTGCAAGTGTTTGGGACAAGGTCCCCGGATTCCAGAAGCGCAGGCACCAGAGTCCTGGTTCAGCCAACCTCACTTGGTGCTTTGCAGAAATCCCCATTTCCTTCAAGTTGGGGTCAGCAAGGAAAGCTTTTTGGGAAGAATTCTGGCATGGACATAAATCTGATGTTTTAAAATTACAATAGCTGGAATCCACTGGAAGAACGTTTTAAACTTCCAGAAGCGTTCTGTTGGGGATTTAAAAGCTGTAGTTCTCTTACAGAGGGACTTCAATGGGAGATTTCAATGTGAAACTGATGCATTAGAATTCATTAACCAGCTCAAAACAAAGTCCTTCTCAGGAGCTGGAATGGGAACCTGTGATTCCTAACTCGGTAGAGGTGTTAATACCTTGCGTATTGTATCACATCCCTTACAGATGCTAATTACTTCGGCTAAACGTGTGTCATTTCCTGTTGTATCTGATTATCACATTTCATCCCTCGTGAACTACATTTTGCATTTTGCCTACCTCACAAAAATTGCATGTTATACAGCGAATGAAATGAGCTTTGAATCAGGACATCTGATTCTGGAATAAATTTTGTTCGTCTTTAAGGTGTCGCCAGAATCTGGTTTTATTCAGCAGTTTGGAGCGTCTCACATCCTTTCTGAGTGAACTGATTATTCTTTGGAATAGGTCTTGTTTTGAATCAAGCCTCTCTTTATTGTTTTATTTACTTCATTTACACCCAATTGGAAACCAAAGTTGCGTTCTCCTCTCCTTCATTTTATCCTTACAACAATCTTGAGAGGTGGGCTAGGCTCCGTGTGTGTGACTGGCCCATGTCCCCTCAGCAAGCTTCCATAGCAAAGTTAGGATTCGAACCTGGGTCTCCCCAGATCTTCGTCAAGTGCTCTTACCACTGCACCATAATAGCTGTTGTGTCTTTGTAGCATGCTCTCTCCCTTTCTCTGCCGTGTATAAACCAGCCTGATGGCTTTACAGTGCACCTGATGAAGTGAGTTTATGTTGGAATAAATTTCATTAGCCTTTAAGGTTCCCCCTGAGTCCTATTTTGTTGATGCCCGGACTTCCCTGCTTAGAGAGCTGCTTGCAATCAGATGCTAGCCCTGGTACCTAGGACAGAAGGAGTTTTCGAACTAGACTCCATTATTGGATGCAAGGGAATATGTATTGCATTTTTAAATTTGTATCCCTCTTTTCTCCCTAAAGCTGGGACTCAAAGCAACTTAGAATAATATTCTCTTCTCCCCCATTCTCCTGCAACAGCCACATCCCCATGAGATCGGCCAGGCAAAGAGTTTGCAGTGATCCTAAGGTCGCCTAACAAACTTTCCTGTCAGAGTGGGGATTCGAACCCAGGTCACCCGGGATCCTTTATCCACTACAGCTGGCTGGTTCCTGTTCGCTGTTCCTGTTCTTCTCCACATGGAGAAAAAAGTGAAGAGAAATGGCCATGGGAAATATGGCCAGAATGTTCTACTGCTGTTCTCCAGCTAGAGCACTGCCTCATAGGTTTTGGAGTCTTTTTTCTTTCCCACTGGAGATCTTGGCCGACTGCTGCTGACGCCTCCATTGCCAGATGTTGCTCGATGGTGTAGCAGAGTCTGCTTTGAGATTCCTTGATTTCCTGGGCAACTCAAATCAGCCTTAGTTGTGCGGAGTATCCAGCTATTGGCGTGGTTGTACCCCCCTCTACTTTTCTCTTAAATGGCGTGGACAGGTTCTTTCCTTTCCCCTTTCCTTCTTCAAAGGCATTTCATCTGCCGAGCTGAATAATGCAGAGGGTTATAAATATGTAAGCGTCTGGCTGCCTCGTCCTTTGGGGGTCTGGCCATTCATAAATGGCATGCAAGAGACGCTGGGATGCCACGACGCTTCCTCAGGCGGGGAGCAGAGAGGGGGCAGGTCACCCCACAGGTGGGGAGCGGTTGCCCTGTGAATTTGCCTGTTACCATCTCTCCAGGACCACCTTCAAAAGGCAGCTCCTGGGGCTTTAAGAGTTTCAGAATTATTTTGCTGGATCTGACCATCTCCCAGCCAGATGTTTCCAGCAGCTTGTAAAAGAATGCAGCTTCGGGTGTCTTAAAAAGTAGGCCCAGTCCACAAAAGCCAAAGCTACAATAAACAAGTGGATGTTCCACGGATCTCCTTTTGGATTAGAACCCAGGATCCTCCTTAAAAGTTAAAGGTGCAAGCACCAGTCGTTTCCGACTCTGGGGTGACGTTGCATCACAACATTTTCACGGCAGACTTTTTTATGGGGTGGTTTGCCGTTGTCTTCCCCAGTCATCTACACTTATTGTTGGAACTCTCTGTCTGGGGCATTGATGCTCTGTATTCTTGGTGCTTGGGGCGGTGGGGGGGGGCAAAGTGGAAGGGCTTCTAGGCCCACTTGTGAAGCTCCTGATGGCACTTGGGTTTTTTTTTGGGGGGGGGGGGTTGGCCACTGTGTGACAGAGTGTTGAACTGGATGGGCCACTGGCCTGATCCAACATGGCTTCTCTTATGTTCTTATGTGACACAGAGTGTTGGACTGGATGGGCCATTGGCCTGATCCAACATGGCTTCTCTTATGTTCTTATGTGACACAGAGTGTTGGACTGGATGGGCCATTGGCCTGATCCAACATGACTTCTCTTATGTTCTTATGTGCCACAGAGTGTTGGACTGGATGGGCCATTGGCCTGATCCAACATGACTTCTGTTATGTGACACAGAGTGTTGGACTGGATGGGCCATTGGCCTGATCCAACATGGCTTTTCTTATGTTCTTATGTGACACAGAGGGTTGGACTGGATGGGCCACTGGCCTGATCCAACATGGCTTCTTTTATGTTCTTATGTGACACAGAGGGTTGCACTGGATGGACCATTGGCCTGATCCAACAGGGCTTCTCTTATGTTCTTATGTGACACAGAGGGTTGGACTGGATGGGCCACTGGCCTGATCCAACATGGCTTCTCTTATGTTCTTACTTTACCCCCAGCAAGCTGGGTACTCATTTTACCAACCTTGGAAGAATGGAAGGCTGAGTCAATCTTTTTTTTTTTTTTAAACCCAAATTTTATTTGTAATATATGAAAACAATATCTTTTTCTTGCATCATTAATAATTTTTTTTTAATCTATCCCATATATTACTTTCTAACCACCCCTCCCCCGTTACTTGACCCCTGCCGGTGTTATATACTTAAAATACTAATATTTAAAGGTACCCTTAACTAATAAAAAACAAAGATTAATATTCTTCTTCCTTCTAAGACTTAATCATTATCAAAAATTGTCCAATGTCCTTTTATTTTCCACTCTTTTTGGAAGGCTGAGTCAATCTTGAGCCAGCTACCTGAACCCAGCTTCCGCCAGGATCGAACTCAGGTCGTGAGCAATGTTCCCTCTAAGCCATAGAGTCTTGTGAGCAAAAATTGTACTTTGTTTGCTACTGGCATGAAAGTTGTGAGCTACTGCACAAATTATTATGCTCTGCGGTCATCCTTCCTGAGCTAAGACAAAAATGTGTGAGCTGGAGGCTAAACATCTGTGAGCTAGCTCACACTAACTCAGCTTAGAGGGAACACTGGTTGTGCGCAGAGCTTGGACTGCAGGACTGCAGCTTATCACTCTGCACCACGGAGCTCTTATAGGATCCTCCTTGACTGAGTGCAAATGATTCTTCTCAGCGTGGCAAGGAGTTTTCTGGCCTCACAAGGTCCTGTTTGGCTCTGAGCTCCTCCTTCGAGAGGGAAAACATTTATTTGCATGTAGTTTTTCTTCCCTACAGAGACCCAGAGTGGCATTCAGCATTATTTCTGCCCTCCTCTATTTGAGACTCAGAACAACAACCCTGTGAGGCAGGTTGGGCTGAGAGACAGGCCCAAAGTCTTTTAATGAGCTTCCCTGGCAAAGTGAGGACTTGATGCCAGATCTCCCAAACTGTAGTACAGCTCTCAGACTGCACTGCGTCCTGTGGGAGCGAATAAAACAGGAGTCTAGCGATGCCTTGAATATTAAAATGTATTCCCCGCACATGAACTTTTGCAAGTTAAAGCTCGCTTCATCAAATGCATGGTGCGCACATCTATTAGGCACGATCCGGTGAAGCTGCAGAGAACAGAAGGGTGGGGGAGGGGAAGTGTTCTGAAACCAGATCCCTTCTCAAGAGCCGTCAATCACTTGGAGTGCCAGAGGACCACTCCCAAGCGTTGACGGATGGACAGGCGGGGAGGATTAACATGAAATCAGTCTGGTGCCGGGTGTACCACGACAAGCTGATCCCGGCTGCTCAGAAGGAGAGAATCGTGCCAATCTCAATTAGCATAATTTACGCAGAGTCACGGAATCCAGTTTGTCTTGTTGCATGCTTTGCACAAACTTCATTTCTTTTTCTTATATGGAAAAAAATGAATATACATTAAATGCGTCTTGCTCGGTGCTTGCGACATTGACGCGCAGAGAGAAGTTCTGCAGCCAGCCGTTGGAACATTTCTGCTTTGGGACTGTTGGTGGGTGCCTTTTCTCATTCCCACCATGTTCTGATGACCAGAGAGGACCAGGTCACATCACATGTGCATACTTTTTTGGATGTGGATCTATTGGATTTATATCCCGCCCTATACTCTAAATCTCAGGGTCTCAGAGCGGTCACAATCTCCTTTACCTTCCCCCCCGCCCCACAACAGACACCCTGTAAGGTAGGTGGCGCTGAGAGAGCTCTGACAGAAACTGCCCTTTTCATGAAGTGACAACTCCCATGCGTGAATGTACCCCGGTGTATAATTATAGCACACTTCAGACCCAGTTTGGTGTGGAGAGCCAGTTTGGTGTAGTGGTTAAGTGTGCGGACTCTTATCTGGGAGAACCGGGTTTGATTCCCCACTCCTCCACTTGCAGCTGCTGGAATGGCCTTGGGTCAGCCATAGCTGTGGCAGAGGTTGTCCTTGAAAGGGCAGCTGCTGGGAGAGCTCTCTCAGCCCCACCCACCTCACAGGGTGTCTATTGTGGGGGGAGAAGAGAAAGGAGATTGTAAACTGCTCTGAGTCTCTGATTCAGAGAGAAGGGCGGGGTATAAATCTGCAATTCTTCTTCTTCTTAATGGGACTGGGTTGTGGGTTCAGTTGATAATTAATCCAACCAAGACAGAGGTCCTGCACATGAGTCACAGGGGGCTAAAATCGGGCATCCGGCTCCCCACTCTGGATGGCACATCTCTTGCAACAGCTGAGAAGGTGAGGAGCTTGGAGGCGATACTGGATGCCTCCCTTTCTATGGAGGCCCAGATCACAGCTGTTGCATGCTCTGCCTTCTACCACCTTCGGCAGGGCAAACAACTAGCACCCTATCTGGCCCCTCGGGCCTTAGCTACAGCGATCCATGCGGGAGTCACTTCCAGGTTGGACCACTGCAACTTGCTCTACGCAGGCTTGCCCTTGAGGCTGATCCGGAAGATCCAGCTGGTGCAGAATGGGGCAGCACACTTGCCGTCTGAATCGCCTGTACAGGCGAGCAGTCGGCCGATGCTGCGCAGTCTGCACTGGCTACCAATCGAGTACCGGATCCGCTTCAAGGTTAAAAAGCCTTACGCATCCTGGGACCGGCATACCTGCGGCACCGTCTCTCCCCAGATGAGTCCCGGAGGTTGTTGCTTTCGACCAGTCGACGCCTTCTGACCATCCCTGGCACAAGGGACATCCGGCTGGCTTTTTCGGCCGTGGCCCCGACCTGGTGGAATCAGCTCCCTGTGGAAGTGCGGGCTCTACCGGATTTGTTCTCATTCCGGAGGGTCTGTAAGATGGAGCTGTTCCGCCAGGCCTATGGCTGAGGTGGGTGGACGTCCTTATCTTATTATTCCATATGAACATATGAAGCTGCCTTATACTGAATCAGACCCTCAGTCCATCCAAGTCAGTCTTCTCTACTCAGACTGGCAGCGGCTCTTTCTCCAGGGTCTCCAGCTGAGGATTTTCACGCCTGTTTGCCTGGACTCTCTTTAGTTGGAGATGCCAGGGATTGAACCTGGGACCACCTGCTTACCAAGCAGATGCTCTACCACTGAGCCACCGTCCCTCCCTCCAGAACTGTCCACTCAGACTGGCAGTGGCTCTCCAGGGTCTCAAGCTGAGGTTTTTCCTTGCCTGGACCCTTTTGAGTTGGAGATGCCGGGGATTGAACCTGGGACCTCCTGCTTACCAAGCAGATGCTCTACCACTGAGCCTCCATCTACATTGGCCTCCCTGCACTGATTGCCAGTTAAGCCACAGTTCAGTTACTTCAGAGGAGTAGGAATCGCAGCTCAGTCATGGAAAATGTGGACATCTCACTTCAGGAAGCCTTATCCCAGCCTAGGTGTCCAAAAGTATCAGCTGTATCAGCCCAGGATAGAACTGTGGTCTGATGGGCACAGAGCAGCTGGGGCGTAAGAAAAACCTGGGCCTTCCCTCTCTCCCTCCCTCCTCTTCTAGTGGGCGCGCACGTCCTCCCCCAGGAAGCCACTGTTTCCCAACCTGTCGGGCTCCTCTCTGCGCCCCCCTCTTCTGCGGCTGGCTGTCAGTTAATTCCAGGTTCCTTGATTCTACTTGATCGCTTTTAATAACTTCCTCCTCCTCCAGCAGCTGTCTTTAATGAAACCCAGAAAAGGCTGCAGAGTTGGAAGCGTCGGCGTGTCTCTGAAGTGGCTTGCCTAGTGTGTGTGTGTGGGGGGGTGGTGTGCAGGGGTGCTGGTGGGGATGGCCAAAGCATTCCCCTCTTCCTCCAGGCAGAGTCTGCCAGCACAGAGTGGGTGGCGCCGGCCACAGCACTGGACAGGAGCTTTTGAAGGTGGTCACAAATGTTGATATCAAAGCTTTTATGTCTAAAGCTGTAGAGAGAGGAGCCACATCTCTTCTTCGTCACCCTTATCCGTGGCTCCGTTGGCTGTTAAATGTGGGCACGGCAAGAGGGACACTAGTGGAATGGGCTTGCTTGCAAGGGTGGGGCTGCAAAGTGCCACGTGCTGCCCCACATTATGCCCCCAGTGTGTTGAGTCAATCTGTCAAGGAGTGGGAACGAAAGCTCTGGGTTGCCAAGGCTCACATTCTGGAGCAGGGGCGGCCGAAGTTGCTTGACCTAAGAGCCGCATAAAATAAACGTCAGATGTTTGAGAGCTACAAGATGTGAACGTCAGATGAGGAAGGAAGGAAGGAAGGAAGGAAGGAAGGAAGGAAGGAAGGAAGGAAGGAAGGAAGGAAGGAAGGAAGGAAGGAAGGAAGGAAGGAAGGAAGATAAATGGAGGAGGGAGTGGTGGAAAGAAAGCAACTTTAACTTTAAGTGCATTCTCCGAGCTGCCAGCTGGCTTGACTTGGCAAAGTGATTTAAAGAGAGAAATGCCATGTGTGAGCTGGCTGATGGGGCAGTGCGGGCTTCGAGAGCCACACCATATGTATGAAAGAGCCACATGGGAGGGATGGTGGCTCAGTGGCAGACCATCTGCTTGACAAGCAGGAGGTCCCAGGTTCAATTCCCGGCATCTCCAACTCAAAAGGGTCCAGGCAAATAGGCATGAAAAACCTCATCTGGAGACCCTGGAGAAAAAGCTGCTGTCAGTCTGAGTAGACAAGACTGACTTGGATGGACCCAGGGGGGTCTGATTCAGTAGAAGGCAGCTTCATATGTTGTGACCACCAACAGTGCTTTTTCAGTGGTGGCACCTCATGTGTGTGAATGTCATGTCCATTAAAGCCCTCCTCTGCACTCTTTTAGAACAAAACTGTTTGTTCTAACTGGTTGGGGAGGGACGGTGGCTCAGTTGTAGAGCTTCTGCTTGGTAAGCAGAAGGTCCCAGATTCAATCCCCGGCATCTCCAACTCAAAAGGGTCCAGGCAAATAGGTGTGAAAAACCTCCGCTTGAGACCCTGGAGAGCGGCTGCCAGTCTGAGCAGACAAGACTGACTTTGATGGACCCAGGGTCTGATTCAGTAGAAGGCAGCTTCATATGTTCTCATGTGGCTCCCAAGCCACAGTTTGGCCACAGATGTAATCTGGAGCTTCCCCTTATTTTGCTGCAACTCTATATCTGCCTTTTGAAAACCAGGGTGCCTTGGCAAGCATTGTGAAAGCTGGTGTGATCAGAAATGAAGTGAAGGGCAGAGCTCAAGTCCAGTAGCCAGATTTCCAGGATATAAGCTCCCTTTGTGACTTTGACTTATGAAAGCTTGTACCCTGTAAATCTTTTTTTTGTATTGTGTATATTGTGTGTGTGTGTTTGCACCTGGAAGTCATGTTGACCTGACATGGTGACTGGCCCCTACTGGCGGCCTGGAGGATATTCAGGGAGGTGGCTGAATAAAGCCTGCCCCTGCGTCCCAGCTCTGGTATTCCAAGGTGGTCTCCCATCCAAGTACTTGCCAGAGTAAGCCTTGCTTAACTTCTGAGATCTGATGAGATCGGGCTTGCCTGGGTTACAATCCAAGTCAGGGCATACCCTGGAATCTAGTTGATCTCTTATGTGTGTCAGGACTCGCACCTGAGTCTTCCAGTGCAGACCGACACAGCTGGAACCCAGCTGAAACTATCTTCACAGAAGCGATGTGAGAGAAAGGCTTCTCTGATCATTGAGAGATGGAACAGCTTCCCTGGAGTTTCACTGCCGGCTCTCTGGTGGAGACGGGGCTCCTTCTGAGGCGGTGGGTGCTCCCTGCAAGTGCCACCCAGAGCTGCTCTTGGCAGTCACAGTTTGTGGAGATCAACAGACCCGCTCCCTCATAATTTGCCCTATCCTTTTTAGCACAAGAGTCACTGAGCGACCCCCCTCCAGTCAGGATGGAGGCCTTTGTGGCGGATTGGGCCTGCCTGGCCTTAATTAGTGGTGAAGAGGAGCTGCTATTTGGGTTTTCCACAGTAGGCCTCAGCCAGCCATGCGCACGCATATGCAGCGGAGAAACTCTTGTGGGAACCCAGCCACCAATGGTTTTGGCAAGCGAGCCGTGCCTCGTGGGATGGGCCAAATCCAGCCTGGTTTCTCTCTCATGCAGCTGTGCTCTGGACAGGTGTGGGGGAGTTGGGTGTCCGTATGGTTAGCTGGTGCCCGGCACACCCCACAGCTTAATTTTCCTGTTGTGAGGATAGACTGACAGTTCATAAGAACATAAGAGAAGCCATGTTAGATCAGGCCAATGGCCCATCCAATCCAACACTCCGTGTCACATAAGAACATCAGAGAAGCCATGTTGGATCAGGCCAATGGCCCATCCAATCCAACACTGTGTCACAGAAGAACATCAGAGAAGCCATGTTGGATCAGGCCAATGGCCCATCCAATCCAACACTCTGTGTCACACAGTGGCAAAAAAAAAAAATTATATATATACACACACACACACATATACACTGTGGCTAATAGCCACTGATGGACCTCTGCTCCATATTTTTATCTAACCCCCTCTTGAAGCTGTCCATGCTTGCAGCCGCCACCACCTCCTGTGGCAGTGAATTCCGCATGTTAATCACCCTTTGGATGAAGAAGTACCTCCTTTTATCCGTTTTAACCTTTCTGCTCAGCAATTCCATTGAATGCCCACGAGTTCTTGTATTGTGAGAAAGGGAGAAAAGGACTTCTTTCTCTACTTTGTCCATCCCATGCATTATCTTGTAAACCTCTATCATGTCACCCCACAGTCGACGTTTCTCCAAGCTAAAGAGCCCCAAGCGTTTCAACCTTTCTTCATAGTTCACGTGGCATGTTCTCCGTCAGTGCCAAAGGAAGGGTTGGAGAGCGTTACTAGCAGTACTCCCTCTAAGCTGCGGAGTCCTGGGAGCAACAATTCCACTTTGTGAGCTGCTGGCACTAAAGTTGTGAGCTCCTGCATGGATTGGTTTGCTCTGGGGTCATTTTTCCTGGCCTCAGATGCAAATGTGTGAGCCAGAGGCTAAAAAGCTGTGAGCTAGCCCACGGTAACTCAGCTTAGAGGGAACACTGGTTCCTAGCAACTTTTATGATTCCTTGAGCACTTAAAGCTCTTCTTGAACACGATGCCTGGACTCTGTACAGCATTCCTCTAAGGCAGGGCATTGTAGTTCCTGGCTTGTCTTAATTTTCTAAGTCAGGGATGTCAAACTCATTCGTTATGAGGGCCGGATCTGACATCAATGAGACCTTGTTGAGCCGGGCCCTGTGTGTCGTAAAATGTAATGCCAGGTAGCAGAGATATAAACTTTTATAAAGTACACAAACCGAAAGGTGGTTTTGTTTTTTTTTTTAAAAAAATGCTTAAAACATTAGCACTTGTTGGTCTTAAAGGTGCTTTCTTTGTATCTCTCCCAATCAATCCAGGGAACTGGGCAAAGGAAGCTCTGGCTCTTTCCTTCCTTCCCCAGGGGACCAGGAGGGGGAGGAGCCTCAGCCAATAGAAGGAAGAGAGTCATGTCTCAGTAGCTCTGCTGTGTGATTGAGAGAGCCTGGCAAAGCGAGGTATTCCTCTCCCCCTCCTCCCCAAGGGAGGAACCTTAGCCAATGGAGGAAATAAAGGTTTTGCTCTGTAGCTCCTGTGTGATTGAGCAAGCCTGGCAAAGGAAGCTGTTTTGCAGAAGGAAGCGCGCGCGAGAGAGAAGGAAGCAGATGACAGCCAGTTGCTCAGGGGCCTGATAGGAGCCCTCCGAGAGCCTGATTTGGCCCTCAGACTGCATGTTTGACACCCCTGTTCTAAATGGTTCTTGGCAGAGACCCGGTTGGACTGCTGACTGTCCTGGACTCTCAGCTCCCCAAACTCCACCATCTTTCTCCAGGCCGGGCTTTCGGCTATGGTTGAGAGGCGACAGAGATGTTTCTCTGCATTTCTAGAATCTGTCCAAACTCTCATGTGTAAAATGTGCCACTGCTTCTCTTGTATTTGCAAGTGATGCACGCTGGGCCGAAAGGTGTCACTTGTGAAAATTCCTTCTGAGGTCCTTCTTGAGCAACGTAAAGAGCGTCTCCATGGCAACGGGAGAGGGCCTGTGGTGTCCAATTCCCCCCACCATTCCTGGTCCAAAGAAGATGATGATGATATTGGATTTATATCTCACCCTCCACTCCAAATCTCAGAGCGGCTCACAATCTCCTTTATCTTCTCCCCCCACAACAGACACCCTGTGAGGTGGGTGGGGCTGAGAGAGCTCTGACAGAAGCTGCCCTTTCAAGGACAACTCCTGCGAGAGCTATGGCTGACCCAAGGCCTTTCCAGCAGCTGCAAGGGGAGGAGTGGGGAATCAAACCTGGTTCTCCCAGATAAGAGAGCTCTGGCTGACCCGAGGCCATTCCAGCAGCTGCAAGTGGAGGAGTGGGGAATCAAACCCGGTTCTCCCAGAGAAGAGTCTGTACACTTCACCACTACACCAAACTGGTTGTCAAAGTAATGGTTGTGCTGGTGACCAGGAAGTGTTGACTATGCCACGGATTTAGGCCACCTGGGTGTGGTCTGTGGCTGATTCAAAAGGAGGAGAACCCATCCTCTTCTCAAGCTGGGTATGGATTTGGGACAGTCTTGCAACCAGAAGGCACCTGGCAGGTGGAGTTATTGCAGCACAGTGTCCAAGAGAATGTGGACTCCAGGCAGGGAAGCCAAGGGGGGGGGGACTCCCTAAGAAATAAACACACACAGACACACCCCACATCTAGAAATCTAGCTTGTCAAGGCAGAGACTTGTGAGAATATAAGAGAAGCACTGCTGGATTGGTCTGGAGCCCACCTAGTCCATCCTGCCTCACACAGTGGCCAACCGGAAGTTTCCGGAAGCGCTACAAGCCAAACCCCCCCTATTGTTGCCCCCCCCAGTGGCTAGTCTCCCTCTGGACATGAAGGTTTCTGCTGGCGATTGGAAGACAAACTTCTGCTCCTCTGTGTATATGCAGAGTCCCTTTGTGAGCTAGCTGTCGTCACCACAGGCTGAGGAAATAAATGCTGAAACTTCACTTAATTTTGCGTTGTGCAAAGGAGGACTTTCAGGTGTCTACCCCATGGGGTGACCCACAACTTCACGGGAAGGGGGGGGGGGACAGTTCTCTCCAGTTTCTTTTAATCTGCATGATTTTATAAACCTTCCTCATGTACCTCTGAACTCTCTTTCCTCTACGCTGAAAAGCCCTAAATTTTCCAAGTGTTCCTTTTTGCAATGGTGTTTCAGCCACTTGGCCACTTTACTTCTCTTCCCCCCCTCCCCAGCATTCCCAGCTCCTTTGCAACCTTTTCTTCTCCAGCTGTTTCCCACATCTGTTCTCTATCTCAAGATCACCTTTGGCCTCTGGGTCAGGAGGACCATAACATGTTTGGTCTCTGGTCTTTCCCTCCCATGGGCACGTCTGTGGGTTCTAATCCTCTTATGGCTACTAGCTGCGTTGACATAAGGAACCGAGTTCCATGTGCACAGACCCTTGTATGGCCTTCTCTTTCCTCTGCCCCACCGCCTCTTCCTGTTCTCCAGCAGCACCCAGAAATGCCTTCCTTGAGTCTCTCTTCTGTTCTAATGTTGGGCTCTCCAGGTGCCTCACCTTGGCTTGGAGGCACCTGCCTGTAAACTCACTTGTTCCTTGTTTGCCGCCTCAGCTGTCCTTCTTGGCATGCCCATTTCCCTCTCCGTCGCTTTGGGCCCTGCAAAGTTAGCATTTCTTCGCTCACTGCTTGGTTCTCGGTAGAGGTGACCCAGAATGTTGACACTGTTCTCTCCAAGGGACACAAGTCCTGCCAAACCAGATGCTTCTCAGCTCCTGTTGGTTTTGTGCTAGAAGTTAGTCTTAAATGTATTGACGGGACCACGGAGGAGAAACTAAGCCACAACAAAGAAAAAAGCTCTCCATGTAAAATACAATTCTAACTTGTTATAAATAATAAGTATCAAAATACAAGAAGGATATAAACAGTACACAGCATCTCAGTCATGCACAAAGTTAAAACCCTATAAGTTCCACAATGCTCCGACTGTCCTTATGTGGCTCAAAGATCTATATTACATAAGAACATAAGAGAAGCCATGTTGGATCAGGCCAACGGCCCATCAAGTCCAACACTCTGTGTCACACAGTGGCAAAAAATTTTATATACACACATACACTGTGGCTAATAGCCACTGATGGACCTCTGCTCCATATTTTTATCTAAACCCTTCTTGAAGGTGGCTATACTTGTGGCCGCCACCACCTGCTGTGGCAGTGAATTCCACATGTTAATCACCCTTTGGGTGAAAAACGTCCAACGGAGAACCGGTCCGCTTTGCAAGCCATTTCGGCTCTCTAATCCTTCTTCTAGGGACCAATCTTGTGAATTAGGTATAATTGTCTAGGTCCAGTAGTGCCAAATATTGTTCAGGTCAACCATGTAAATCCAGAATTCCTAACTTTCTCTAATTTTTGCGCATAATAGCGGGAACGCATAGTAAATGCAATCCTTCTCAGCAAAGCAGGCATTTCATTATGCGCGAAAATTAGAGAAAGCAGGAATTCTGGATTCACACGGTTGATGACTGAACAAGGAGGCAACATCAAGGGAAGGCCTCTGCTTCTATGCTCTGTTGTTGGCCCTCCAGAGGAACTGGCTGGCCCCTGTGTGAGGCAGGAGGCTGGACTAGATGGACCCTCCCTGGTCTGACCCAGCAGGGCTCTTCTGATGTTCTTCTCAGGGGAAGGCCTCGGCCTCTCTGCCCTGTTGTTGGCCCTCCAGAGGAACTGGCTGGCCCCCGTGTGAGACAGGAGGCTGGACTAGATCTGGTCTAATCCAACAGGGCTCTTCTGATGCCGAAGGGCAATCCAAAGGAACCGGATTCGGATTGCTATCTCCTGTGGAGAAGAGGGAATTGTGGCATGATTCTTGGGTCTGCCTGACCACTTGCAGCTGCCTACATTTTCTCCCATGCGTTGGGTGAAAATACGGGGCCCTTCTTAGCATCTGGCTGGCCTGCCAAAGATGGAGACTTCATTCTCCTTTGGAGGCAAAAGTTGTTTCTTAGCAAGAAGGCACTTGGAATCTGTAGGAAGAAGAGGAGCCTAAGAAACAATTGTCCTTCTTCTGACTGTAAGGAGGCCCTTCCATACTGGGAGCTGCATCAGACGGGTTGTATCTGCGCTGCTCTTCCCAGCCAGACACATCGCTTTGGCTGACAGCGGCCATCCAAAACACGGCCGCCATGTTTGCTTTCTCTCTATGTGACCATGGAAGGATGGGCACCAATGCCCCAGCACCAGCTGGCACGTCGAAAAGCAGGCATCTCATGGGAGAATAAATTGGGGGGCAGGCTGGCTGCCTTGGGAGCCAACTTATTGGAAGATTTTCCACTCGGTTTCCGGGGACTGTGAACTTTGGAAGCCAAGAGAGCAGAGTTGGGGAGAATGTTCAAATTTGGGTTTGCTTCCTTGCGACTAGAGCCCCGTGGCGCAGAGTGGGAAAGCTGCAGTATTGCAGTCGGAACTCTCTGCTCACGACCTGAATTCGATCCCAGCGTAGGCTGGGTTCAGGTAGGCGGCTCAAGGTGGACTCAGCCTTCCATCCTTCCGAGGTCGGTCAAATGAGTACCCGGCTTGTTGGGGGGAAAGTGTAGATGACTGGGGAAGGCAATGGCAAACCACCCCATAAAAAGTCTGCCGGGAAAACGTTGTGAAAGCAGCGTCACTCCAGAGTCGGAAATGACTCGTGCTCGCACAGGGGACCTTTCCTTTCCTTCCTGGCGACTGGGGAAGCTCTTCCAGGCTTTCCAACAGCAGAGTGGAAGCTGAGTGGGAAATTGCTTGCTTGGATTCTCAGGGCAGGAGAGCTGAGACTGCAATGGGTGTTTGTGCTGAATTTTGTGTATCGGTTGGAACTGGCCAGGTAGTTTTTCGGTTTTCACTCTGCAGGACGCTTTTGGCCCCTGAACAGGCTCCTTTTTCTTCTCTTCTGAGCTTTTGGCCTTGCTGAGCCCCTGTAGGTACTCAAGTCTTTTGCAGGCAGCTCTCTGGAGACCCTCTGGAAGGCCCGCTGCATCTGGGAGGGGCCAGGCTGAGCAGACCTGCAAAGCTGGTCTCTCTCCCCCCCCTGCCCCAATCGCCTCGTCCTCATTCACGGTTCTTTGGTCAGCCCTGTCTACTTGGAAAATTATGAGTCAGTTTCCAGAAATATCACAAATAAGTGATTTTAAAGACAGGAGGAGTTTTTGCGTATGTGCTGAGCGCTGTGGTGGTCAGCCATAAATCCAAGGATGCCTGTGCGCTCTGATTGGGGCTGGTGTTTTGCAGAGCACGGAGAGGGCCTGGAATGCGCTTGTGCAGAAAATAGCTCTCCGAAGGAGCAGAAAGCCAGAGCTGTGAGGGAAATCAAAACTGGCTCGGTGAGGCTGCGTCCATTCCAGCCCTCCTGCGCCCACCCTGCGGGGTCCGCGTCTCGAAATGCAGGCCACGCCGTGACTCAGTTCCGTGCTGTTGTCGTGAGGCGCTTGGCAAACCTGGGGCGTCTGTCAGAGGCAATGTTTTCAGAAGGGAGGCTGCCAACTCCGTCCCACTCAGTCAACAGAGGGGGAAGGAGGGAGGCCGCTGCGCCTCTGTTTCTAAGGAGACTCTCCCTGGGATGGGCTTGGGGGAGCCGAACTGTCAACAGCAGGAGCTGGGCTGCAGAAAGGAGGAGGATGCTGTGCTTCTCCAAAGCAAGCCCCAAGCCTCCCCCCCCCCCACCTTCGCCTGGCAGTGTGACTTCCCGGCCTCACCAGTGCTGCATTTCCACAGAGCAGCCAGCAGCTGGAAGCTGGGCAGACCAATTTGGGCCGTGCATTTGGGGCACCGTTAGAGAGCAACAAACTATCTGGATCCAGGCGGGGGCAGCCGTGTTGGCCTGAAGCAATAGGACAAAGACAGAAGAAGAAGAAAAAAAAGATATTGGATTTATATCCCGCCCTCCACTCCGAAGTCTCAGAGCGGCTCACAATCTCCTTTCCCTTCCTCCCCCACAACAGACACACTGTGAGGTAGATGAAGATATTGGATTTATATCCCGCCCTCCACTCCGAAGAGTCTCAGAGCGGCTCACAATCTCCTTTACCTTCCTCCCCCACAACAGACACCCAGTGAGGCAGGTGGGGCTGAGAGGACTCTCCCAGCAGCTGCCCTTTCAAGGACAACCTCTGCCAGAGCTGTGGCTGACCCAAGGCCATGCTAGCAGGTGCAAGTAGAGAAGTGGAGACTCAACCCCGGTTCTCCCAGATAAGAGTCCGCACACCTAACCACTACACCAAACTGTAGCACCTTTAAGGCCAACCAAGTTTTATTCAGAATGGAAGCTTTCGTGTGCTGTGTTTATAGCGCACAAAATCTTATATTCTGAATAAAATGCTGTTGGTCTTAACAGGGACTCCAGCTTCGTTCTATATCTGTCGTTTGATTATTATCATTCTCTTCCCCTCATTTCTGTGACTTTAAAAGGTAAAGATATAGGTCGTCTCCTGTGCAAGCACCAGTCGTTTCCGACTCTGGGGTGACGTCGCATCGTGACGTTTTCACGGCAGACTTTTTTACGGGGTGGTTTGCCATTGCCTTCTCCAGTCATCTACACCTTCTCCCCAGCAAGCTGGAGACTCATTTTACCGACCTCGGAAGGATGGAAGGCTGAGTCAACCTTGAGCCGGCTACCTGAGCCCAGCTTCCGCCGGGATCAAACTCAGGTCATGAGCAGAGAGCTCGGACCGCAGTACTGCAGCTTTCCCACTCTGCGCCACGAGGCTGCTTCTGTGACTTTACAGCACTTTATTATTTTTTTCCAGAGGGTCGCTGTGTTGCTCTGCTGGAGAAGAAACAGATTTGAGACTTTCAGAACACAAGCTTTCGAGAGTGAAAGCCCTGCTTCCCCCTTGGAGACATCATTGGTCTCTAAGGATCTACTGCTCCCAACTCTAAGCGTATTATTATTATAGATAGTCACAGTCAGATATTTTTTTAAAATGTAAATGTTTATTGAATCATTAAAGATTGTATAACAAGCACAAGGAAGCGTCGCATAGCTTGAAGACAGCATACACCAAAATAGGCTATCGTGGACATAGTATCATACAGCAGTGAATCATTGTATTGGCAACACAAAAGCCCCTGCAAGAATGGACCATAAAATTAAGTGGAAACACAGCTAGGTAATACCAATAACAAGGAATATTAAAGGATACATACAAACCTATGTTGTTACTCCAGTAGAGCTGCAGAGTGCTGTGGCAGATAATACTAGAAGAGGGAGATGCCGTGTGCGTGGGATTATAAATAGAGCATTTTTAAGTGTAGGAGATTGTGCTGAGAGAGGTCTGGGGAGGAGATGTTATCAACAAAAGGGAAAAGAAAAACAAGGGAAAGAAACTTAACCCAAAAACTGGAGTAAGAGACCTAAAAGGGAGGGACGGTGGCTCAGGGGTAGAGCATCTGCTTCGTAAGCAGAAGGTCCCAGGTTCAATCCCTGGCATCTCTCAAAAAGGGTCCAGGCAAATAGGTGTGAAAATCCTCAGCTTGAGACCCCGGAGAGCCGTTGCCAGTCTGAGAAGACAATACTGACTTTGATGGACCAAGGGTCTGATTCAGTATAAGGCAGCTTCATATGTTCATATGTTCAAAAGGTTAATATGCAATTAAAGGGCTGAACATTAAAAACAAAATGTAAAAAAATCATAACATACATGCATTTATTGCAGAAAGCTAAAACCATTTAAGGGCCCTTCATAAGCCTCTGTCCTATGTAAAATCATAAAACCTCAATGGGAACCCACTCAACTTGACCTGATTCGTTTCAACCTAGATTGGTCTTCTTAAGAGGTCAGAAAGGTCAGTACACATATTGGCTCATAATACAGAACACAATAAAACAATAGAACAATGCTGGAGCACAAGGAAATTTGGTGAAGTGACAAAGGCTTAGAGAGATATTCTTGAGGCCTCTTGTTCTATAGCCTTATGTCTTAATCAAGGGCATACCTATAGCATTCAGCGTTTTTTTTTGTATGCCACGTGGTCCAGAATTGATCAAGTAACGTCAGAGCCTATGTGCCAAGAGTTGTGTGGGATTGGATAAGTTTTAAGTTAATTTATTCGACAGCTTGTCTTTTATTAAAACAGGAATAATTTTAAAGCTAATCAATCCCGGTGCTTTTTGTCCTGAAGGTAGGAACAGAAGATTCACTGTTGGGTAGATTTGTTGTTTGTGACTCTGAGTGGGCGGGCAAGAGATGGCTCGTTGAAAAAGAGGTGAGAATTCAGAGCAGATCCTTGAAGGTCCGCAGCCGTGCGTCTCCCACAGGGCTTCTCTGCCTCTGTTTTTGGTTCAGAGATGGGGGTGGGGAGGGAAAGAAAGGGCAGGTTGGCACGCAGCTCTGTGCCCCATCTCCCCACTGCCAGAAACGCTGCTAAAGCTGCCTCAAACCAGTGCTAGGGCTGCCTTGTGCTATTCTCTTACTGCACGCAAGTTATTCCCACCATTTTCTTTCATACCACTGCTGGTCTGTGAGGCAAGGTGGTGTAGTGGTTAGGGTGTCAAACCAAGATCTGCAGGAGTCAAGTGGCACCTTTAAGACCAACCAATTTTTATTTAGAACGTAAGCTTTCGTGTGCTCTTAAGCACACTTCCATCAGATGAGAAAATGAGATGCCGGATTCCTCGTCTGATGGAGTGTGCTTAAGAGCACACGAAAGCTTACGTTCTAAATAAAAATTGGTTGGTCTTAAAGGTGCCACTTGACTCCATACTCATTTTAGGACAGGCTTGGGGGGGTGGGGTGGGCTTCTCAACCCAGGAGAGTGGCAGATAACAGGGTGGGTCCCCGCCGCACAGTCTGGGATGTCCGGGCCTCTTTTGTGTGAGCGGCCCTTGTTCGAACACCGCCCGATAAGAGCCCGTCCGTCGAGGAACAAGGAATGTAGGTCAAGTGGAGCTGATCGTTCCATCCTAGAAAGCAGCCGCGGAGAGAGGGAGAGAGGTTGGGGAGACCACGCAGGAGTTCTTTCCTCTCGGGGTGCAATAGGAGAGGGGGGGGCACCTGTGTGAATCTTTGCCTAGACTGATTTTAGACTGATAATCTTTGCCTAGGCTGATTTTAGGGCTGTGGCTGGATTTCACAGCCCTGTTGGTTGAAATCTCCAGTTTTGGTTCCACTCCTCTCTGGTGTGAATTGTAGCCGTCAGTCTTTTATTTTCACACGGCTTTCTGTTTTCTTGCGCTGCATTAATCCTGTGCAGTTTTATATGTTATTTTTTGCATCCGTGGGGCGTAAACGGCTCAAGAGAAGCAAAACTGGGAGTGCCGGCAATGAAAATGGGTTAGAAAAAAAACTCACCATGACCCCCTCCCCCAAAAAACAGAACTGGGAAAGGGGGCACGTGTAGATCCCTGGTAGATCTCTCGTGTGCTGACTGTAAAGGGCACAGACAAACACAAGTAAAGATTTTTTAAAAATTAAAATAAATCATGTTTAAAACATTAGCACTCGTTGGTCTTAGAGTGCTTTCTTTGTATCTCTCCCATGGGACCCAGGGAACTGGGCAAAGGAAGCTTTGGCTCGTTCCTTCCTACCCCAGGGGCCAGGAGGTGGAGGAGCCTCAGCCAACAGAAGGAAGAGAGGCTTGGCTCAGTAGCTCTGCTGTGCGATTGAGAGAGCCTGGCGAAGCAACCTCTCCCTCCCTCCCTCCTGCCCTCCCTCCCCAAGGGAGGAGCCTCAGCCAATGGAGAAAATAGGGGTTTTGTTCTGCAGCTCCTGTGCAATTGAAGAAGAAGAAGATGATATTGGATTTATATCCCACCCTCCACTCCAAAGAGTCTCAGAGCGGCTCACAATCTCCTTTCCCTTCCTCCCCCACAACAGACACCCTGTGAGGTGGGTGGGGCTAGAGAGGGCTCTCACAGCAGCTGCCCTTTCAAGGACAACCTCTGCCAGAGCTAGGGCTGACCCAAGGCCATTCCAGCAGGTGCAAGTGGAGGAGTGGGGAATCAAACCCGGTTCTCCCCAGATAAGAGTCCGCACACTTAACCACTACACCAAACTGGCTCTCCAAACTTGAGCAAGCATTGTAAAGTAAGCTGTTTTGCAGAAGGAAGCAAGAGAGAGGGAGAAGGAAGCAGACGGCAGCCAGTTGCTCGGAGGCCTGATAGGAGACCTCCGGGGGCCTGATTTGGCCCCTGGGCTAGATGTGTGACACCCCTGGGTTAAGGTTTCTAGACAAATTTTGGACCCTTGGTTGTATTCACCAGAGAATCCCCGCTTCCGTCCTTCTCACTTGTAAAGTACTTTCCTATTATGTGAAATCTTGAAAGCCAGAGAGAGGATGAACTTACATGTTTGTTGGGGGAAGTGGAGAGAAACTGGCTCCCCAATTGCATCAAGACAGAGAGGGGCAGTTGTTCCAAAACGCCTCTTGTTTATTTAACTTCAAATCCCAATGCAAATTCGTTGAAACGTATATCAGTCCGGTATGCGGCACACAAATTAACCGAATACCTAATTAGAGCGCACTGAAGTTTTATAAAGGATATATCCTGTTTATTCTGTCAGGTCCCATAAAACAGGGCGGTTGGCCGGAACAAGCAGGAACGAGAATAAATTCACACATTATTTATTTATTTATTTATCTATGACTTGTATCCCGCCCTTCCCACAAGTGGCTCAGGGCGGCTTCCAGCAATTGATCAACATAAAAATTAAACAATATTTAAATATATAAACCATTAAACATTAAAAACAGTTAAAACCTTAAAAACCAGTAAACGTTCCAAATACATATAAAACATAAAACAGAAGTCTGGCAAGCTACATTGAGTTCTCATCTTAGCTAGGTGTAGGCTAGCCGGAAGAGGGTTGTCTTACAGGCCCTGCGGAACTGGACAAGGTCCCGCAGGGCCCTCACCTCCTCCGGCAGCTGGTTCCACCATGTAGGGGCCATAACGGAGAAAGCCCTTTCTCTGGTGGATTTCAAGCGGGCTTCTTTTGGCCCAGGAATAGTGAGGAGATTTTGTGTTCCCGACCTCAGTACTCTCTGCGGAACATGTGGGGAGAGACGGTCCTTCAGGTAGGCAGGTCCCAGGCCATATAGGGCTTTAAAGGTAATAACCAACACCCTGTACCGGACTCGGTATATCACTGGAAGCCAGTGCAGGGTCCGAAGACCCGGCCGAATGTGTCCCCACTTTGGGAGACCCAATAACAGCCAGGCCGCGGCATTCTGCACCAGCTGCAATTTCCGAGTTCGGGACAGGGGCAGCCCCATGTAGAGGGCATTGCAGTAGTCCAACCTCAAGGTGACCGTAGCATGGATCACTGTTGCTAGGTCGTCGCGCTCCAGGAAGGGGGCCAGCTGCCTTGCCCGCCTAAGATGAAAAAATGCGGACTTGGCAGCGGCTGCTATCTGAGCCTCCATCTTTAGGGAAGGCTCCAATAGCACCCCCAAGCTCCTGACCCTGTCCGCCGCTGTCAGCGGCGCACCGTCAAAAACTGGTAGGGGGATTCCCCCTCCTGGCCTGCGGCGACCCAAGCAAAGGACCTCTGTCTTCGCAGGATTTAGCCTCAGCCCACTCAGTCTGAGCCACTCAGCCATGGCCTGTAGTGCCTGATCAAGATTTTCCGGGGCGCAGTCTGGCTGGCCGTCCATCAGTAGATAGAGCTGGGTGTCATCAGCGTACTGGTGACACCCTAGCCCGTACCTTCGGGCAATCTGGGCAAGAGGCCGCATGTAGATGTTGAATAACATCGGGGAGAGAACCGCCCCTTGGGGCACACCACAATCGAGTGTGCACCTCCGGGATAGCTCCCCCCCAATTGCGACCCTTTGTCCCCGACCTTCCAGGAAAGAGGAAAGCCACTGTAAGGCCAACCCCTGAATCCCCGCGTCGGCGAGGCGGCATGTCAGTAGCTGATGGTCGACCGTGTCAAACGCAGCCGACAGGTCTAACAGCATCAGCACCGCCGAGCCACCCTGATAATAATAATAATAACAATAATAATATTTTATTTTTATATCCCGCCCTCCCCGCCAGGCGGGCTCAGGGCGGCTAACAGACATGGGAGACCCATGATTCACATAAAACAACATAATGGACATGGGAGTCCCATGATTCGCATAAAACAACATAACAATTTAAATATCAATTACAAATAAGTTATTTAAAATAGATAAAACATATAAAATAGGTGCTAAGTGCTGTAATCATGATGTACACAAGATGGCTGGGTGTCTGCTCATTAGTTAATCAGGTTCTATCGCGAAAGCCAACTGAAAGAGAAATGTTTTGCAAGCCCTGCGGAATTGGTTCAGGTCCCGCAGGGCTCGCACCATCTCTGGAAGGTCGTTCCACCAACGAGGGGCTATCACCGAGAAGGCCTGCTCCCTAGTAGCCTTCAACCTAACTTCTCTTGGCCCAGGGATTGTTAGTAAGTTCTGAGAACTAGACCTCAGTGCTCTCTGGGGCACATATCCAGATTAAATACCCTTTTCTATCCATAGGAGCTAATGTAGCTGTCAATCAACTCTTGTGACGAGCATCTGACACACATTTCCGATGTACACAACAGAGCCCAGTCTTTTCTTTCTGTCTCTTAGGGTCAAGAAGATCATGAAAGATCAGGAAGAGCTGGGGTGACCCAGAATCCAGGAAGCTAAGTTCTGATACTTTATCTGTGTAGAATTTAATAGTGTATAAGCATTCCAAAAGGCTAAATTTATGGGAGGCAAAAGACCTGTGCGGCATTATCTGTACCAGGAAGGTCACATCACCAGAAGTGCCCCGAAGCCTCCTGGGAAACTGAACGAAGGTTCCAACTCTAGAGGCTAATTTACAATAGAAATGGAAATAGCGTCGGCTCAGGAGAGGGCTGAGGCTCAGTTCAGCCCTTATTCCACAACAATGTTCAGCCTTCAAGTCTTTGTAATCCCAAGTAACTCTGGCAGGAATTTGTGGGGTAGGGGTCCTGCCGGATTAAACTCTCACAGCAGCTGCCCTTTCAAGGACAACCTCTGCCAGAGCTTTGGCTGACCCAAGGCCTTTCCAGCAGCTGAAAGTGGAGGAGTGGGGAATCAAACCCGGTTCTCCGAGATAAGAGTCCGCGCACTTAACCACTACACCAAACTGGCTCTCCAAAGCCCCTCTTGCTAGTCAAGTCGGGCAAAGAGTGTAGTGGTTTGTGGGCACAGTTCAAAGTGCTGGTTTGCAACTTTACGTGGTTCAAGGCCTGGGTGTCTTTGCATGTGTGGCTTGGCAAAGATGGATAAATTTGAAAACTTCTGCTCTGGGCTGTGAAGAGTCTGCGTCAGGCTCACAAAAACTGAGGTCTAAAGAGGTCGTCTTAAGAGAGGCAGATAAAGAGAATTGCGGGAAGGGCAAACCGCTACGCGTGTTTCCGCATGCTCCCGTTCACACATGCACGGAAAGCCAGTGTTCTATTCTGGCCGCTTCTGCTGCACAGACGCTCTGTGGGCTTCGCCTTTTTTGTCCCGAGCTTTGCTGCCCGAGCTGTGAATGATCTGCCAATTTGCTGATGTCTTGCTAAGCTCCAATCGGTTCCTCCGCGCCAAGGATTCTTTGAAGGTGCCTTTGTGCGAGCGCAACGTCCCTAAAAGCCATTGGGAAGCATTAAGGAGATAATTGGCTGATACCGAACGGCCGATCTATATTGCAGCCAAAACAGGATCCCATTTGCAGTGGAGGAAAAAAGGCAGCAGGTCAGAGATCCTCCGTGGGGGAGGGGGCAGCTCTTATGCAGTTCAGGGAAGAGGGAGATGGACTTGTCGGCATGACAGAGGGAGGGGGGAGGCCGCTCTGGCCAAGCAGCTGGAGGGGAGAGAGCTCAAGCACTGTGCAGGGTGGAAGCGGGGGGGGGGGGGGGGACTTGGGACAGTGCAGAGATTGGCATCCATTGAAATCACAGCACTCATCGTTGTGGTTTTAAAAAGTGACTTTCTGGACCTTGCAGCTTGGGAGAATGTCTCGAAAAATGTGAAATATCAGGCACCGGACAGGACATGAGTGGTCCAGAGGTGGAACTTTCAGGCCTTTCATGAAAGAAGGAAAAACTGACACGTATTTGCATGAAGTTGGCGTGGCTTTTGGGTTGCCTGCTTTGGACGCTTTTGGTGTCTGCAGGCCCTGCTCCTGGGAACAGAGAGAATCGTCTGGGTTTATTTTCTAAATGTTGCCTCTCTCTCTCTCTCCTTTTTTTTTTTTTTAAAAACCCCATCTCTTGGGAAGGTAGTTAGGAAAGGCTAGACACACATGCTGTAGTGTAGGAAATGTTAGAAGAGTGTGCAAGATGGATGAACTGCAGATACTGTGCTTCCTCGCAAATCCTCAACCCCCTTAATCCTGCACCTTTCTCTTATTTCTTCACAACATTTAGATCTCACCAGAGCCAGCTGTAAGCTAATGCAGAGATCTCTGTTCCCTTTTTTCCTACATGGAGTGGAAAGGTCTGAAAGTTTGTCACTTTTGCAGAATTTGTTAACCAGGAGCTCAGGAAATCTGCAACGACCAAGTCCTATGAGGAAAGGTTGAAGGAGCTGGGCATGTTTAGCCTGGAGAGGAGGCGGCTGAGAGGTGATAGGATCACCATCTCCAAGTACTTGAAGGGCTGTCCAAGAGAGGATGGTGTGGAGTTGTTTTCTGTGGCCCCAGAAGGTCGGACCAGAACCAAGGGGTTGAAATTGAATCAAAAGAGTTTCCAGCTCAACATTAGGAAGAACTTCCTGACCGTTAGAGCAATTCCTCAGTGGAACAGGCTTCCTCCTTGGGAGGTGGTGGGCTCTTCTTCCTTGGAGGTTTTTAAGCAGAGGCTGGATGGCCATCTGACAGCAATGAAGATCCTGTGAATTTAGGGGGAGGTGTTTGTGAGTTTAGAGTGATTCCTCAGTGGAATAAGCTTCCTCCTTGGGAGGTGGTGGGCTCTCCTTCCTTGGAGGCTTTGAAACAGAGACTGGATGGCCATCTGACAGCGATGAAGATCCTGTGAATTTAGGGAGAGGTGTTTGTGAGTTTCCTGCATTGTGCAGGGGGTTGGACTAGATGACCCTGGAGGTCCCTTCCGACTCTATGATTCTGTGAATGACTGGCTGGAAGGAGCAAGGCTTTTCTTGGTCCCAGGTTCAAGAGGTCATCATCTTATTTGAAGAGGGAAGTGTTTTACAGAGTCCTTTCAGTGTACACTCTACCGTGTAGTGTGCTTCTCTAAATAAGTTAACTAATTCTTAATACATTCCTGTAAAACAGACTGGTAGGGATGCCAGCCTCCAGGTGGGGCCTGGGGATTACAGCCATCTCCAGAGACTACCGAGGTCGGTTCGCCTGGAGCAAATGGCTGCTGAGGGGAGCCTGTGGGGAAAGCTGTCCTCTCCGGGCTCCACCTCGAAATCTCCAGGAGTTTCCCAGCCTGGAGCTGACAACCCTAATCTGACAACCTTATCTTCAAACCCCTTCCAACCCTCCCAGCAATTAACACAGAACAATGGTCACATTCAACAGCCAGTTTCCTTATCACTACCCTTCCAGGAAGCCCCACCAAACAATGGGCACATCCACAAACCAATTGCCCTTTCATCACACCCCCTCCAGCCTACAAATAGCAGCTCTCCAGCAGCCCTGGCCCCACTCAATGCACAGCAGCCAAGAAGGTCAGAGCGCCTGCTCCGGCTGCAACGCCACTGAGGATGTTCTCCGCAGCTGAGAACGAAACGTCTGGAAGGAAAACTTTCTCCAGTAGAACACGGCACTTGATCCCGAAAGACTCTACAAACCCTAATAATGTTACCAGCCGTGAAAACCTGAAATCTTTGATAACCCTAATCTGTATTATGATCCTTGTGTTGCAGACTTGAGGAGTGGGTGAGGGGCTTTGGTGGCAGTCAGAAACGGGCCTCCCAGATGGCAGCTGCACCATCCCCTCCCTCTGCTTCCACCAGTGATGGGGGGGAAATTCCCTATAAATATTTGATGCCGCGATGCAGCTTCTCTCTCTCTCTCTCTCGCGCGCAGGCGGCTTTGGCAATGGACTGTCTGGGGGCAGAGCTTGTGTTCTGCAGGCTAGCCGGGCTCCTCCTCCGCACGAGTGATAACTCTTCTTTGGCTTCTCATGACTGCTCGGTCAGGTGGGCCACCTTTGTTGCTGGGGGAGTGGGGGCTGAACGACAGTGGCCCCCCCATGGCAGTGGAGACTCTCCGGGCGGGCATTCTGCTTGCTTCGGGTTGTTTCTGTGCTGCCCAGTCCCTGCTGACTTCTGCAGCCCCGCTGGGTTCCAGGCAAGAGACGATTCAGAGGTGGTTTGGCACTCCCGGGTCGGTCCTGCTCAGTGTCCTAGATCTGGTGAGATCGAAGGACTTTGCTTGCTTTGCCCTGCTCACTGCATCTCCCCTCCCTCCAAAAAAGCCCCACTTTTGAGAGCAACTTTGGTGTAGTGGTGAAGTGCGTGGACTTTTATCTGGGAGAACCAGGTTTGATTCCCCACTCCTCCACTTGCAGCTGCTGGAACGGCTTTGGGTCAGCCATAGCTCTGGCAGAGATGTCCTTGAAAGGGCAGCTTCTGTCAGAGTTCTTTCAGCCCTACCTACCTCACAGGGTGTCTGTTGTGGGGGGAGGAAGGTAAAGGAAATTGTGACCACTCTGAGATTCAGAGTATAGGATGAGATATTAATCCAATATCGTCGTCATCGTCTTCATCTTCATCGGCTTTAATCCTCTGCAGAAATTCAGGCTGTCTTTTCCCCCCCTGTTCACCTGTCCTAATAACAAAGGATCCTGATTTTGGAATCTCTGTGGAGCAGTTGTCTTAAAGGGAAGAGACGGTGGCTCAGTGGTAGAGCATCTGCTTGGTAAGCAGAAGGTCCCAGGTTCAATCCCCAGCATCTCTAATTAAAAAGGTTCCAGGCAAATAGTCATGAAAAACCTCAGCTGGAGACCCTGGAGAGCCGCTGCCAGTCTGAGTAGATGGGACTGACTTTGATGGACTCAGGGGGGGTCTGACTCAGTAGAAGGTAGCTTCATATGTTCATATGTTCAAGAGAAGCTCAGCTGAAAACCATAAGAACATAAGAGAAGCCATGTTGGATCAGGCCAATGGCCCATCCAGTCCAACACTCTGTGTCACACAGTGGCAAAAAAAGCTGCTTCCATATTTGAAAGGCCCCATCTTTGTTCCACAAAATAGCAACCCCATAGGAGTGGGATTGGGTGCCCGGTGAGAACATTCGATTAGGCAGAGGGCCGAGCCTTCCTTCCTTCCTCCTCCTCCTCTCAGGTGGATCCCAAATCAATTTGGGTCCTGCTGACATTTCACGGCCCCTTCTGGTTCTTGGCCTGTTTGCAAACCTCTCTCTTCTTTGGAAAGTTCTTCTCCGCGAGGGGGGCTGCGCCAAGCGAGGTCTGTGTTTGCTTCCGCAGTTTCCAATGGGAAGTGATGACAAGAACAGATGTTCCTTTCTCAGTGTGAAAACATTGTGTGGAGCCAACGCTTGTCTGCCGAAGGAAGCCTCGGACTTGGGGCTGGGAGCCAGGTTTGGATTCCGCCTGCAAAACAAGGGTCCTCGGTTTGGGTTCCTGGTGGTTCAGCAAATTCAAACCTGTTTTTTTGCCTTCTGTTATATCTTCAGGAAATTTTGAGCTATCCAAAGTCTACCCCAAACAGGAATACTGGTGCTTGGCTAAGCCGTATTTGGCCAATGTGGGCAGGGGACTCAGGGGTTTTTTTGTAGCAAGAACTCTTTTGCATATTAGGCCACACCCCTCTTAAGTAGCCTATCCTCCAAGAGCTTGCAGGGTTCTTCATACAGGGTCTGCTGTAAGCTCTTGGAGGATTGGCTACATAAGGGGTGTATGGCCTAATAGGCAAAGGAGTTCTTGCTACAAAAAGAGACCTGGCAGGGGCAAAAATATTTGTGCAGAGGGGTTCACAAACACACTCTCTCTCACCTGTACGTTCTGTTGTACACTTCAGTAAATATAATGTATCTTGTACTTTGCCTGTTGAGTCCAGCAAGCTGGGCTTCCCGGGGTCTCTGCTTAAGTTGATCCGCTGGGAAATTCTCCCCTGCTCTGCACTGACACAAAAGCTTTGAAAATCCCCCTGGAATTACATCAAGAGAATGGTCAGATTTGAACACCGAGTGAAGGGATGTCCGTCTGCATCACCCTGAAGACAGAAGAGGCCTCCCAGCTCTGCTTTTAGGGCTTCTTGGCAACCTGACAGTCCTTCAGACATTTAGGTTTCCCCAACTTCAGGGTGTGACTTACTTTCTTGGGCCAAGGGTACGGATGCCAGCCTCCAGGTGGGACCTGGGGATCCCACAGAATTCCAGCTTATCTCCAAACTACAGAGATCAGTTCCCCTTATCTTTGGAGGGTGGACTCTAGAGCAGGGGTGTCAAACATAAGAACATAAGAACATAAGAGAAGCCATGCTGGATCAGGCCAACGGCCCATCAAGTCCAACACTCTGTGTCACACAGTGGCAAAAAATGTTATATACACACATACACTGTGGCTAATAGCCACTGATGGACCTGTGCTCCATACACTGTGGCTAATAGCCACTGATGGACCTGTGCTCCATACACTGTGGCTAATAGCCACTGATGGACCTGTGCTCCATATTTTTATCTAAACCCCTCTTGAAGGTGGCTATACTTGTGGCCGCCACCACCTCCTGTGGCAGTGAATTCCACATGTTAATCACCCTTTGGGTGAAGAAGTACTTCCTTTTATCCGTCTTAACCTGTCTGCTCAGCAATTTCATCGAATGCCCACGAGTTCTTGTATTGTGAGAAAGGGAGAAAAGTACTTCTTTCTCTACTTTCTCCATTCCATGCATTATCTTGTAAACCTCTATCATGTCACCCCGCAGTCGACGTTTCTCCAAGCTAAAGAGTCCCAAGCGTTTCAACCTTTCTTCATAGGGAAAGTGCTCCAGCCCTTTAATCATTCTAGTTGCCCTTCTCTGCACCTTCTCTAAAGCTATAATATCCTTTTTGAGGTGCGGCGACCAGAACTGCACACAGTACTCCAAATGAGACCGCACCATCGATTTATACAGGGGCATTATGATACTGGCTGATTTGTTTTCAATTCCCTTCCTAATAATTCCCAGCATGGCATTGGCCTTTTTTATTGCAAACGCACACTGTCTTGACACTTTCAGTGAGTTATCTATCATGACCCCAAGATCTCTCTCTTGATCAGTCTCTGCCAGTTCACACCCCATCAACTTGTATTTGTAGCTGGGATTCTTAGCCCCAATGTGCATTACTTTGCACTTGGCCACATTGAACCGCATCTGCCACGTTGACGCCCACTCACCCAGCCTCAACAGATCCCTTTGGAGTTCCTCACAATCCTCTCTGGTTCTCACCACCCTGAACAATTTAGTGTCATCCGCAAACTTGGCCACTTCACTGCTCACTCCGAACTCTAAATCATTTATGAACAAGTTAAAAAGCATGGGACCCAGTACCGAGCCCTGCGGCACCCCACTGCTTACCGTCCTCCACTGCGAAGACTGCCCATTTATACTCACTCTCTGCTTCCTATTACTCAGCCAGTTTTTGATCCACAAGAGGACCTGTCCTTTTACTCCATGATTCTCAAGCTTTCTAAGGAGCCTTTGATGAGGAACTTTATCAAAAGCTTTCTGGAAGTCAAGGTAAACAACATCTATCGGGTCTCCTTTGTCCACATGTTTGTTCACCCCCTCAAAGAAATGCAACAGGTTAGTGAGGCAAGATCTTCCCTTGCAGAACCCATGCTGAGTCTTCCTCAATAACCCGTGTTCATCAATGTGCCTACTCATTCTGTCCTTGATAATGGTTTCTACCAACTTTCCCGGTATTGAAGTCAGACTGACTGGCCTGTAGTTTCCCGGATCTCCTCTGGAACCTTTTTTAAAGATGGGGGTGACATTTGCTACCTTCCAGTCCTCAGGAATGGAGGCAGATTTCAATGAAAGATTACAGATTTTTGTTAGAAGATCCACAAGTTCAACTTTGAGTTCCTTCAGAACTCTCGGATGTATGCCATCCGGACCCGGTGACTTATTAGTTTTTAATTTGTCTATCAGTTGTAGGACCTCCTCATTTGTCACCTCAATCTGACTCAGGTCTTTCAACACCCCTTCCAAAATTAGTGGTTCTGGGGCGGGCAAAAAGTTCTCGTCTTCTACAGTGAAGACGGAGGCAAAAAATTCATTTAGCTTTTCAGCCATTTCCCTATCCTCCTTCAGTAATCCTTTTACCCCATGGTCATCCAAGGGCCCCACTGCCTCCCTGGCTGGTTTCCTACTTCTAATATATTTGAAGAAAGTTTTATTGTTGGTCTTTATGTTTTTTGCAATATGCTCCTCATAGTCCCTTTTTGCCTGCCTGATCACAGTCTTGCATTTGATTTGCCACAGCCTGTGTTCCCTTTTACTAATCTCACTTGGACTGGTTTTCCACCGCTTAAAGGAGTCCTTCTTACCTTTTACAGCTTCCATGCAGCCATGGGGGCCGAATCAGGCCCCCGTAGGGCTCCTATCTGGCCCACGAGCAACTGGCTGTCATCTGCTTCCTTCTCCCTCTCTCTTGCTTCCGTCTGCATCACAGCTTGCTTTGCCAGGATTGCTCAATCACACAGGAGCTACAGAGGAAAACCTGTATTTTCTCCATTGACTGAGGCTCCTCCCTTGGGGAGGAAGGGGGGAGGAATAGCTTGCTTTGCCAGTCTCTCTCAGTCACACAGCAGAGCTACTGAGCCAGGCCTCTCTTCCTTCTGTTGGCTGAGCCTCCTCCCCCTCCTGGTCCCCTGGGGAAGGAAGGAAAGAACTAGAGCCAGTTCCCTGTATCCTATGGGACAAATAAAGAAATTTAAGACCAAGTACTAATGTTCTAAGCATGTTTTAAGGGGTTTTTTTTTTTTAAAAAAAGCTTTGTGTTTGTGTCCTTTATAAAGTTTATATCTTGGCTAATTAATCTTAACATATTAATAATTTAAAATTAAAATTAAAAAAAATAAATCTTAAAAATGTGAGCCGTGGCTTAACTGTTTTAATTTTAAACTGTTTGAACTGTTTTGTTTTCAACTGTTTTGATTGTTCTATTATGTTGGAAGCCGCCCTGAGCCCACTATGGGAAAGGGTGCCCTATAAATCTACGGAAATAAATCAATTAAAATAAAATAAATAAATAGGTACACACCTGGCCCAGTCCGGCCCGACAAGGTCTCATTTGTGTCACATCTGGCCCTCATAACAAATGAGTTTGACACCCCTGTTCTAGGGCATTGTACCTCACTGAGGTCCCTGTCTCACCCAGGCTCCACCCCCAACTTTTCCAGAAGTTTCCCAACCTGGATCTGGTGCCCCAACCCCGAAGGATGCCAGCCTCCAGCTGGGACCTGGGGATCCCCTGGAATTTCAGCTCATTCTCCAGACTGCAAAGATTAGTTTCCCTGGAGAAAATATTCTGTGGCCTTGTCCCCCACTGAAATCCCTGTTCTCCCCAGGCTACACCCCCAAATCTCCAGGAATTTCCCCGCCTGGATCTGGCAACCCCATCCCCCCATCCCCTGCCGACCTGGCACTCCTAGGCTGGGGGTGAGGACTGTGTGCCCATACCTGCCTGCAGCTTCCTCGCCCTTCCAGCTTCCTCGCTGTTACCTTTTTGGAAACACATTAGCCTTCAAAGAGGGCGAAACCAGCAGAGCGGGCCTGATCTCCCTCCACAGAGCGCTAAATGCCTCTTCAGTGTTTGGTCCCACAAGACAGATTTCGGCTGAATCCGTTCCTTGCCTGCAGCTCCATTCTCACATTTGGCCCCTCTGGGAAGCGGTGCCACGCGATCCGTTCGCACTTCTTGACCTCCACTTCACCTGCCAACCACTCTGGGCTTCACCATCATGCTCTCGTGATGTGTTTGCAGTGTTGTCATGCTGCTCCCAACTTACAGCGACCCGATGAAACAATAGATCCAGGTGGGCAGCCGTGTTGGTCTGAAGCAACAGAACGAAGCTGGAGTCCAGTCGCACCTTTTAAGACCAACAAAGTTTTGTTGAAAACGTCAGCTTTTAGAAGAGCCCCGTGGCACAGAGTGGTAAAGCTGCAGTACTGCAGTCCGAGCTCTCTGCTCACGACCTGAGTTCGATCCCAGCAGAAGTTGGGTTCAGGTAGCTGGCTCCAGGTTGACTCAGCCTTCCAGCCTTCCGAGGTGGGTCAAATGAGTCCCCAGCTTGTTGGGGGGGGGGAGTGTAGATGACTGGGGAAGGCTGTGGCGGAACCGGCCCGATTCTGCCTTCAGGCCCGGTCCCGTCAGCTTCCCTATGGAGTCGCCAACTCCTGGAGGGAGCTATCTCTCCTCCTGCCCCTTGGGCTCGCTGCCACCACCTGCTCAGTCCCGGGGTTCAGATTGAGAGGAACAGGACTCCCAATCCCCCTCTCCAGCTATGAGGCTAGGCCTCAAGGTCCTCTGCCACCCTGCACTTGGGTTTCACAGAGACCGCAGCGCTTCTTTGGGGCACCCCTGGAGGATTGGCACCTTATCCAACTGCATGCCTTCCCCCTTCTCCGGGGCCCCCTTCCCAACACAGCGTGGTCTAAAGCGGTTTGGGGATCTATGTGGTACAGAGATTGCCAGTATTTAAAACAGAAAAAAAAACATTTATTTAAAAGAGAAAAATATAGGAAAAGAAAAACAACCCCAAAACAGTTGCATTTACAAAATTAGCACAGCATAACAAAGAACAGCAAACAGCATAACAAAATAAAGGTGGTTTTTAAACGCATCGTACTGTCCCTGGTCTATACTTGATCTGCCTAAGAGAATGACTTACTTTGTCTTACTGCCTGGAGCCTCCCAGGCAGGAGCCCACAGGCAAGCAGCCTCCCTTCCCGAGCGCCTGCTGCAAACTGAGAAACTCTTCCTGCCTAGCACATGGCAAGAACAACAGCCCTTCCTGCCTCTCTAGGAGACTTTCCCCCTAGCGTTGTTGGTTTGGCTCTGGAAGGGAGGGGGGGAGTGAGGGGAAGGCTACACAGCCTGCTGAATGGATTTACTGATCCCTGCCTTTTTGGATGAAGCACCAACACTCTCAGATGGCGTTTCTCCACACGTCCCCCTCCTTAAATTCTGAGCCGGAGGGGTTGCCTCCTACAGAGGTGACCCCGTAGCAGAATCCAAACAAACAAGGAGAAACCCATTAACCAAAATATTACACAAACATTACACAAACATTCAGGTATTTCTCCAATAATACACAAAGTCCAGCACCCTAGGTGCTCATGTCCTTTCTGGACAAAACGTTGCATGCTGCATTCAGAAGGAATGTCCAGTCTTTAAGATGTACTCCTCCGTCTCCCAGGACCACCTCTGGAGTTTGGTGCTCTCCCTCCGTTGCTGCTGTGGCTGGGGTGAGTGGCCCATCAAAGGAGCAAATTCCTGGCCCCACATCTGAGGTTGGAAACTGCCCAGTTCCCACACAGTTGCTCCTTCTTTATCCCTCATTGGTGGAATGTTCCCTCTGTCCACTCTGACCTCCCAGAAAACTACCTCTGGCGCTCCAAACAATTGCTGTCCCAGCTTCTTTTTGTCTCCTTCCTTCCTACCTATATGCACCACCATGGACCTCACAGAGAATGGCTGTGGTATATTCACCTGCCCCACTTGAACTGCCTTTCCCATTTTCTCCATAGCCCCCACACAGGTAGCATCGTCCAGGTCATCCACAATCATATGGGGTCCCTCCCATTCCACTTTCCGTTCACCAGTATGAAGGGGCAGGAAAACCATTACCCTATCCCCTGTCTCCGCTTCTGAGAACTCCACTTTCTGGTCCCTTGCCACCTCACACAGTGGATCCAGCCTAGGGTCACTTTGAACCTCAGACAGGAACATTTCTGGCTCCCCCAGACTTCCTATCATCTGTTCCTTCAAGCCACCCCTAGTCCCACTGTTTCCAGAACACCCAGCCAAAGTTTGATCCGGGTTCTCCACCCCCTCAGTTGGTTTTTCAGTGTCAGCCAACTGAGCTCCTTCCTGCCTGGAAGACTCCACAGCATCCTGCTGCCCTTGCGGAAATTGGCACCCCTCTTCCCATTGGGCACACCCTCCTGCAGGGTTTGAGACAGGCTGGTCCTCCCCCTCCCTGGTTAGTGGTGAGGTGGCTTCCCTAAAGTTGTCCTCCTCCCCCCACCTTCCCCTGAGGGTTTGGCTTGGGTTCTCAGTCCCCTCGGTTGGTTTTTCAGCACTACCCAACTGACCCCCCTCTTGCCTGGAAGGTCCCACAGCTTCCCAGGACTCCTGTCTGCCCTGCTTCAAGACAACCTGTTCTGAGAGCGTCTCGGACGATCCCACTTCCTGATCCACAGCTACTTGGTGAACCGGTTCCAACCTAAGGCCGCTCCGGACCCCCTTCTGGAACCGCTCCCGTTCCCCCAAGCCTTCAGCTATGTGCTCCTCTGAGCCCACATTAGCCTTGCTGCTCTCAGAACCTCCTGTGAAATCTCCACTCTCCACCTCGGTCTCTTCAGCTTGCACATCCTTTACGCTAGACAGGTTCCCTTCCTCGCTAGGAACATCCACAGCCTCTTGCTGCACTTGGGGAAAGCTACACCCCTTCTCCCCTTGAGAACACCCTACTCCAGGGCTTGAGACAGGCTGGTCCTCCCCCTCCTGGGTGACTGCCCTCTCTTCGTCCTCAGTAACCTGGGCTACCTCCCCCTCCCTGGTTGGTGGTGAGGTGGCTTCCTTAAAGTTGCCTCCCTCCTCCCACTTTCCCCTGGGGGGTTGGCTGCGGGGTACAGCCTTGATAGAGTACTGGCCAACCAACAAATCCCGGCCCAGTAACACTGGAACTGTTTGTTCCTTCATTACCCCACATTCAGAATAGGATTTACCTTCTTGTGGAGCCAAACCCCTGAACTGCTTTCGGGAGTGGTCTGGCCCCAGTTTAAACCTTTTAAATACAGTGGCTTTATAGGCCGCAAAAGTTATCCCCCCATCTTCCATAGGCATGCTGTAATAGATGGCTGAAAGCTCTCCAGTCAGGTTGCTACAGAGGTAAGACATATAGTCCTCCTCTGCAATCCCCCACTGTTTGGCTGCCCTCTCAAAGTTGGAGAGGTATATGGAGGGGTCTTCTCCCTCATGGTACACTGCAAAGTCCTTGGGGGTGACTTGGATCTCTTTGCTTAGTTCAGCTTCCATACGTAGCACCTCAAGCTCATGGCGACGTTGCTCTTCCCGCTCCCGTCGGTGGATCTCAGCTCTCTCTCTTTCCTCCTGTCTGCGGAGCTCTGCTTGTCTCAGCTCCCTCTCTCTTTGTCTTTCCTCTCTCTCTCGTTCCTCCTGTCTGCGCTCTTGGTACGCCTTGGTACGTATTCTTGCCAGTTCCAACCGTAGCCGCAAGAGTTCTTCTGACTGGGTGGGGAACACTTTTGCAAGTGCCCCTGCATGCTGATGATACTCCAAAAGGAGGTCTTTCATATCTACTACAGTCATGTTGTCACACTCCAGCTTGTGCTTTGCACACTCTTCCTGGAGCTGTGGCTTTGTCATCTTCAGGATTTCCAGCATCTTAGCACGCTCCATCCTAACTAGCTAAACTTTCCCTACTCCAGTTGACCCGAAAATAAAACAAAACCTCTGTTGCTTTCTCTGGGTGCTTGCACGTATCAAAAAACAAAAAATGCCTGGCCAATCAAGTTCTCTGTTTGTTCTTATCCCACCGCTGCCGCCAAGTGTGGCGGAACCGGCCCGATTCTGCCTTCAGGCCCGGTCCCGTCAGCTTCCCTATGGAGTCGCCAACTCCTGGAGGGAGCTATCTCTCCTCCTGCCCCTTGGGCTCGCTGCCACCACCTGCTCAGTCCCGGGGTTCAGATTGAGAGGAACAGGACTCCCAATCCCCCTCTCCAGCTATGAGGCTAGGCCTCAAGGTCCTCTGCCACCCTGCACTTGGGTTTCACAGAGACCGCAGCGCTTCTTTGGGGCACCCCTGGAGGATTGGCACCTTATCCAACTGCATGCCTTCCCCCTTCTCCGGGGCCCCCTTCCCAACACAGCGTGGTCTAAAGCGGTTTGGGGATCTATGTGGTACAGAGATTGCCAGTATTTAAAACAAAAAAAAAAACATTTATTTAAAAGAGAAAAATATAGGAAAAGAAAAACAACCCCAAAACAGTTGCATTTACAAAATTAGCACAGCATAACAAAGAACAGCAAACAGCATAACAAAATAAAGGTGGTTTTTAAACGCATCGTACTGTCCCTGGTCTATACTTGATCTGCCTAAGAGAATGACTTACTTTGTCTTACTGCCTGGAGCCTCCCAGGCAGGAGCCCACAGGCAAGCAGCCTCCCTTCCCGAGCGCCTGCTGCAAACTGAGAAACTCTTCCTGCCTAGCACATGGCAAGAACAACAGCCCTTCCTGCCTCTCTAGGAGACTTTCCCCCTAGCGTTGTTGGTTTGGCTCTGGAAGGGAGGGGGGGAGTGAGGGGAAGGCTACAAAGCCTGCTGAATGGATTTACTGATCCCTGCCTTTTTGGATGAAGCACCAACACTCTCAGATGGCGTTTCTCCACAAAGGCAATGGCAAACAGCCACATAAAAAGTCTGCTGTGAAAACGTGATGCGGCGTCACCTTAGAGTCAGGAAGGCTTGGTGCTTGCACAGGGGACTGCCTTTTTAAAAAGCTTTTGTGTGCTAAAAGCACACCATCAGAAAATGCAATGGGGTACAGTTAGCAGTGCTACATATAGCTTGTGGGTAATTCTCTGATTCTGACATGTTTATTACCTTTTGCTGTGTTCCCACACAACTATACTATCCAAACCGTTATTCTTTCAGTTTGTTAATTTCACTCTTTTGCCCTTGGATTCTAACTTTGTACCATTTTGCCCGCTTAACCACTACCCTCAAGCTATATGTAGCACTGCTGACTGTACCCCATGGCGCAGAGTGGTAAAGCTGCAGTACTGCAGTCCAAGCTCTGCTGACGACCTGAGTTTGATCCCGGTAGAAGCTGGGTTCAGGTAGCCGGCTCCAGGTTGACTCAGCTTTCCAGCCTTCCGAGGTCAGTAAAATGAGTCCCCAGCTTGCTGGAAGGAAAGCGTAGATGACTGGGGAAGGCAATGGCAAACCACCCTGTAAAAAAGTCTGCCGTGAAAACGTGAACGCTACGTCACCCCAGAGTCAGAAACGACAGGTGCTTGCACAGGGGACTACCTTTAACTTTTTTTTAACTGTACCCTATTTCGTTGTCTGATGAAGTGTGCTTCTAGCACACAAAAAGCTTACATTCTAAATCCAGCGTTGTTGGCCTTAAAGGTTCCAATGAATTAATTCTCTCCAAAATGTCCCCTTATTAGCAGCCTGGCTCAGGTTTTGCAGACTGAGGGCTCTCCTGCCGACCTTGACTGGGTCAGTCCGTTTCCTGTCAGGTTTCCCTGCGCTGTGGCCTTCCGCTCTTCCTTCCATCGCTGCCTTTCCCAGTGACTCTCGTCTTCTCCGAATGTGACCAAAATACCATGGCCTCAGTTTGGCCGTTTGACCTTCTCGGGGTAGAGTTCAGGCTTGCTTCGATCTAGGACCCACTTCCTTGTCTTTTCGACTCTCCGTAAAACTCTCCTCCAATGCCACATTTCAAAGGAATCCATTTCCTTCCTTCCTTCGTTGTCCAATTTTCACACCCCTGCATAGGGATGGGAACAAGATGGCATGAATTAACTGGGCTTTGGGGGCCAGAGGCACAGCCTTACACGTCAAGATCCTTCCTAGCTCCTTCGCAGCGGCCTTTCCAGTCCCGAATCTTCTACTTTCTTGGGTGTCATTTCTCTTTGAGTTGATGACGGAGTCGAGGGAAGAGAAAACCTTGAGCAATTTCCTTGCTGGCCTTCAAGTGTGTAAATTCCCCAGCAGGCAGGACTTTTATCTTCTTGTTGTTCCGCTGTCATCTTCCTCAGGTGCTTCCTGCTTCAACTTTCATCAGGAGTCCTTTTAAGTCTCGTTAGGGGACTGGTTTTAAAAAGCAGAAACCCTGAAGCGAGGTCGTCGTGTTGGGCCCCCAGTGAGTTCTGCCATGGGGGGTGGTTTTTGGCCACTGTGTGACAGGGTGTTGGACTGCATGGGCCATTGGCCTGATCCAACATGGCTTCTCTGATGTTCTTATGTGACACAGAGTGTTGGACTGGATGGGCCATTGGCCTGATCCACCATGGCTTCTCTGATGTTCTTATGTGACACAGAGTGTTGGACTGGATGGGCCATTGGCCTGATCCAACATGGCTTCTCTGATGTTCTTATGGGACACAGTGTTGGACTGGATGGGCCATTGGCCTGATCCAACATGGCTTCTCTGATGTTCTTATGTGACACAGAGTGTTGGATTGGATGGGCCATTGGCCTGATCCAACAGGGCTTCTCTTATGTTCTTATGTGACACAGAGTGTTGGACTGGATGGGCCATTGGCCTGATCCAACATGGCTTCTCTGATGTTCTTATGTGACACAGTGTGTTGGACTGGATGGGCCATTGGCCTGATCCAACAGTGCTTCTCTTATGTTCTTATGTGACACAGAGTGTTGGACTGGATGGGCCATTGGCCTGATCCAACATGGCTTCTCTGATGTTCTTATGGGACACAGTGTTGGACTGGATGGGCCATTGGCCTGATCCAACATGGCTTCTCTTACGTTCTTATGTGCCACAGAGTGTTGGACTGGATGGGCCATTGGCGTGATCCAACATGGCTTCTCTGATGTTCTTATGTGACACAGAGTGTTGGATTGGATGAGCCACTGGACTGATCCAACAGGGCTTCCTTTATGTTCTTATGTGCCACAGAGTGTTGGACTGGGTGGGCCATTGGCCTGATCCAAGATGGCTTCTCTGATGTTCTTATGTGCCACAGAGTGTTGGACTGGATGGGCCCTTGGCCTGATCCAACAAGGCTTCTCTTATGTTCTTATGTGCTACAGTGTGTTGGACTGGATGGGCCATTGGCCTGATCCAACATAGCTTCTCTGATGTTCTTATGTGACACAGAGTGTTGGACTGGATCGGCCATTGGCCTGATCCAACAGGGCTTCTCTTATGTTCTTATGTGCCACAGAGTGTTGGACTGGAGGGGCCATTGGCCTGATCCAACATGGCTTCTCTTATGTTCTTATGGGGGCTGTGGGGCCCAAAAACTTCACCTGGTGGCAATGCCAGGGGGCATTGGCTTGGGGAGGCCTTTGGTAACACCCCCCACAGCCACAATTTTCCTGGGACCCATGTTGTGCCTCTTTTGAGCCATGCCAGTTCTTCCCCAGCTCCCATGCAGTGTCTAGTGGGGAGTGGTATAAGAAGAGGGGGGGGGGGGTCTCTAGAAATAATTTTTCCTGTAGGCCTTGAGAATTTGTGTCTTCACAGTGCTGAGTTCATCTCCCCCCAGCTCAGAATTTCCCAGAATTCTCCTTTCTCCTTATCCTGCCCATTCCCTGGGAATCCTTCCGGGTAATTGGTTCCCTTGGGATCCCAGGCCTCCTATTGGGTTAGAGGTCTGCTGTGCTGGCTGGCCAATGGGGTTCCCCGTCTCCTTAATCACAAAGGGGGTACTTGGGGATATGGGGAGGTGGCTAGATGTATTTGCTGGATCTGACTTGACTGGGAGTCAAGGCATTTTGGGGGGCGGTTCTTACGTTTTGGGGCGCACATGTCGTTTTCCTTGGCAAGTTTTCCATCCTCTTCCTCTCCCGGTGGTCGCACTTCAACCCTTCTTCCCCCTTCCTGGTGCTTCTTCCAGCCTGTGATGAGTCAACCCCCCAACCCTCCCCCATGCAATAGAGGCTCCCCCCCTGGGCTGGGAGGCATTGATTGAGCCTTCCAAACTGCAGCCTTTCCAATGATGGATGGCTTGTACCGGCTGCGTCCCTGGCTGCCAGACAGGATGCAAGCCGTAATGAATGAGGCCTCCTCTGTCAGCAAAGTCCTCTGGCCTCTCTGCCTCGTGTTCCTGGACTGCCCGGAGGTTAGGGGGTCCCTCTTGGGCCCACTGGCTGCTGGAGGATTAACCCTCCTGTCTCCGAAGGAAGGGGGGCTCTTCTCTCTGGCTGAATGCACGACCCAGGGTGGGTGGAGAAGGCGCATCCAGAGAGATGCTCAAAGCAGTGGAGCTGGTCCTGGACCCCCAGGGGGTGCTGAGGTTTCTGGGCCCTGCTCTGCTCAGCTCATCCATCTCTCACTCCCCACACACGCATCTCTCCTGACCCCATAGCCTGTCCTCCTGCAGCTGATCCAAACCCAGATTCCCGCCCCACAGCCTCGTGTGTAGTTTTGGTCATGCACATGAAGCAGCCTTGTCCTGGAATCAGACCTTTGGCCTGGCAAAATCAGTGTTGTCTGCTCAGGCTGGCAGCCGCTCTCCAGGGTTTCGGGCGGAGCTCTCTTCCCCATCCCCTCCTGCCTGGTCCTTTCAACTGGGGATGCTGCCAACTGGGGATTGAACCTGGGACCTTTTGCATGCCAAGCAGAGGTTCACTGAGTCACTATTGTAATTTCCTCCTTCCTGGTTTTCTACTTCGGTTGACAGCAGCTCTCCACAGTCTCAGGCACAGAAGTCTTTCATATCACTTACTACCTGATCCTTCCTTCCTTCCTTCCTTCCTTCCTTCCTTCCTTCCTTCCTTCCTTCCTTCCTTCCTTCCTTCCTTCCTTCCTTCCTTCCTTCCTTCCTTCCTCCCTCCCTCCCTTCCTTCCTTTACTTCCTTCCCTTCCTCCCTCCCTTCCTTCCTCCCCTCCATCCTTCTTTCCTCCCTCCCTTCCTTTACTTCCTTCCCTTCCTCCCTCCCTTCCTTCCTCCCCTCCTTCCTCTCTCCCTTCGTTCCTTCTCTTCCTCCCTCCCTAAGAGCCAGTTTGGTGTGGTGATTAAGTGCATGGACTCTTATCTGGGAGAACCAGGTTTGATTCCCCACTTCTCCACTACAGCATGTTTTTTTTATCACTGCAGGTGTGCAATGAAGCCAGATTTAATATTATCCACATTAACACTTTCCCTCCACGGTTTGTAAGAAAGAGCTGCTGAGGTCGTGTGCCGTCAATGCTGAAGTTTCTAGTCCTCATGGAAGGTTTCTTCCAATGTGTGTCTGCCAGGGTTTCTTCTCTGAGAGCAGGTGGAAAAGAAGAGTTGTGGTACAATCTGTAGCACTGGGAGGGGGGGGGGGTGTGCTTCTGCAGAGACATGTAAATGCCCCACTGGGTGAGACGCTTGGTCCATCAAAGTCAGCATTGTCTTCACAGACCAGCAGCAGCAATCCCAGGTCTTCAGGCTGAGGCCTTTCACATCCCCCACTGTCTGGTCCTTTCAACTGGAGATGCCGAGGCTTGAACCTGGGACCTTCTGCATGCCAAGCAGAGGCTCTGCTCCTGATCCGTGGTCCCTCCTTCCCTTGTCCTTTTCTGCAAAGCTCAGAGGCAGAGCTGGCCATTCCACTAGGCAAGTTAGGCGTTTGCCTAGGGCGCCGGCCCTGGGGAGGGCATCAAATTAGGCATCCCCCACCTAACTTTTTGTTTGAAAACATTTGCTGCTGAGCACTAACTCAGAGTCCCTGTCAGCTCTGGGTGGAGAACTACCTGGAGATGTGAGGGTTGGAGCTTGGAGAAGGTGGGCCTTCAGCCAGGTACAAAGCCATGGAGTCCCCTTCCAAACCAGCCATTTTTTCCAGAGGAACTGATCTCAGTTGCCCGGAGAGCGATTGTAATAGCTGGATATCTCCTGGTCCCACCTGTAGCTTGGCAAATCTAGTTGTACCAGGATGTAAGCATCTCTCTGCTGATTTAAATGGTTGGTTTCTTTGAGGTTTTGTGTGTGTGTGTGTGTGTGTGTGTGTGCGCGTGCACCTGGAAGCCATGGTGACAATTCATCTGTTTTTGAAAATTGGTTATCAGTGCGGGAAGGGGGGGGGGGGTTAGTCTTGCCTAGAGCACCAGATAGTCTCGGACCAGACTTGCTCAGAGGAGACTCTTGTGAAGAAGAAAGAAGAAGACTGCAGATTTATACCCTGCCCTTTTCTCTGCATCAGAGACTCAGAGCGGCTCACAATCTCCTTTATCTTCCTCCCCGCCACAACAGACACCCTGTGAGGTGGATGGAGCTGAGAGAGCTCTGACAGAAGCTGCCCTTTCAAGGACAACTCCTGTGAGAGCTCTGGCTGACCCAAGGCCATTCCAGCAGCTGCAAGTGGAGGAGTGGGGAATCCAGCCCGGTTCTCCCAGATAAGAGAGCTCTGGCTGACCCAAGGCCATTCCAGCAGGTGCAAGTGGAGGAGTGGGGAATCCAGCCCGGTTCTCCCAGATAAGAGAGCTCTGGCTGACCCAAGGCCATTCCAGCAGCTGCAAGTGGAGGAGTGGGGAATCCAACCCTGTTCTCCCAGATAAGAGAGCTCTGGCTGACCCAAGGCCATTCCAGCAGCTGCAAGTGGAGGAGTGGGGAATCAAACCCTGTTCTCCCAGATAAGAGAGCTCTGGCTGACCCAAGGCCATTCCAGCAGGTGCAAGTGGAGGAGTGGGGAATCAAATCCGGTTCTCCCAGATAAGAGAGCTCTGGCTGACCCAAGGCCATTCCAGCAGGTGCAAGTGGAGGAGTGGGGAATCAAACCCTGTTCTCCCAGATAAGAGAGCTCTGGCTGACCCAAGGCCATTCCAGCAGGTGCAAGTGAAGGAGTGGGGAATCAAAGCCGGTTCTCCCAGATAAGAGAGCTCTGGCTGACCCAAGGCCATTCCAGCAGCTGCAAGTGGAGGAGTGGGGAATCCAACCCGGTTCTCCCAGATAAGAGAGCTCTGGCTGACCCAAGGCCATTCCAGCAGGTGCAAGTGGAGGAGTGGAGAATCAAACCCGGTTCTCCCAGATAAGAGAGCTCTGGCTGACCCAAGGCCATTCCAGCAGCTGCAAGTGGAGGAGTGGGGAATCAAATCCGGTTCTCCCAGATAAGAGAGCTCTGGCTGACTCAAGGCCATTCCAGCAGCTGCAAGTGGAGGAGGGGGGAATCAAACCCGGTTCTCCCAGATAAGAGAGCTCTGGCTGACCCAAGGCCATTCCAGCAGGTGCAAGTGGAGGAGTGGAGAATCAAACCCGGTTCTCCCAGATAAGAGAGCTCTGGCTGACTCAAGGCCATTCCAGCAGCTGCAAGTGGAGGAGGGGGGAATCAAACCCGGTTCTCCCAGATAAGAGAGCTCTGGCTGACCCAAGGCCATTCCAGCAGGTGCAAGTGGAGGAGTGGGGAATCACAGCAGGTTCTCCCAGATAAGAGTCCGCGCACTTAACCGCTGCAGCAGGCAGGTCACAGGTGGTCTCTGCCTTTGTGTGCTGGACCTTGACTGTGAGAGGGGCTTTGTGGCTGGATTTTCCCTCTCTCCTCCAGCACCAGAGTTCCTCCTGCCTGCTCCTTGGCTGGCTCCCCCCTTCGCTGGAGCAGAGGGCAGCAGATCAGAGGGTCCCTGGCACAAAGGGAGCCTCAGTCCGGCAGCCAGCAAAGAGCAAGGCTAATCTGCCTGGATTATATAATGGTTTTTGCCAGAGGGGCCGGTCTTGGCCTCCTCCCTGTCCATCAGCGTGGGGCTCCTGCTGCCCCACGAGGCCTTCTCGGGCCAGAAGAGAAGCTTGGCCTGTTTGCAGAAGAGCTCTTGTTTTTCCCTGCCGGCCTCTCGGTCCCACCCGCTCTGGAAATGCTCATCTTGTCAGCCACGGAGCCTGTAATTTTCTTTGGCAGATCCAGTGGCCTCCTCTTCCCGCCCAGCCCCCCAACGCGTGCGCACACACAACACACACACACAAAACACACACGCACACACAGCCTGGAAGCCCAGCTGTCTCCTGCCAGAACAGTGAGGTGGGACGGCTGCCAGTTCTCCAGATGTGCCAGAACTATCAATCAGGCTCCGCCAGCGAAAGGAGGCATCCCGAGATTTGTGTCTTCTTCCTCTTGGAAAGCTCAGTCCAGATGGCGGCTCTGCTCCGTGCCTCGTCCCTCGCCCGCGGCGGGCACGGGGATGGGCACCTGCGGGCTGGGCCCATGAATCACCCCAGGCTTTGCTCGGAGACTGTTCCCCCCCCCCGCCCCAAAACCAGGCCTACGCCCTGGAACAAGGGAAGATGTCGCCGGCCTCTCTCCTGCATTGCAGAGTGCCTTTCGTTCCCCATCGGCTGCCCGTGCAAAGGAGTTTGGAGCAAGCGGACAGACGCCTGTTCTCTCTGAAAGTAGCAAAGGAGCTCAGGAAGGAGAGACGCTCTGCCCCCTCTCTCTTTTTTTAGCCAAGCTGGCTTTCTAGTTGCAAGGAGTTCTTGACACGGGAGAGTGTTCTGCAAAAGAGACCTCCCACTGTCTGGGGCCACACCACTCATACCTCCTGCAGGCGTGAGCCAGGCAGTAAATATGTGGAATGTTCCTAAGGACAAGCCCTGAATCACTCCAGGTGGCACCAACATTCCGTCTTGGCTTCTCCGGGAATGTGTAGACTTTGAGACTTTTCCCTGCTTAAGTTCTCTGTTTTTCTGTGCTTGCACAGAAACAGTGTGTCTGTAACAGCGGCTGAGGGAGGGTCCCCAGGGAGGGGTTTCCCCCGCCTTTGGGGAGGGCCAGGCAACCCTAGGAGGAGATGGAAAAGCCACCCTCGGAAAGCTAGAAGCAGAACCCCTTGCTGCACTCCTGGATATAGCTGTAAATATTTATGTGCGTGTGTGTGTGTATTTGTCCCTGTATCTGTGAATGTTCTAAATTGGGGGCTTGGGGAAGGGCCCCGGGGTGGGGTATTCTTTGCCTCTGAGGGGGATCTGGCAACACTAAAAGGAGATGCCAAAGCCACCCCCAGATAGTTGGGGGCTATACCCCTTCGTCAGTGGACCTCCGATGAGAGCTCTCTCAGCCCTCTCCTTCGCCTCACAGGGTGTCTGTTGTGGGGTGAGGAAAGGAAGGAGATTGGAAGCTGCGGGGTTTTCTTTGTAGAGAAAGCCCAGCAGGAACTCATTTGCATATTAGGCCACACCCCAGCATCACCATTGTTTTGCGCTTTGCTTTCTTTGTAGAGAAAGCCCAGCGGGAACTTATTTGCATATTAGGCCACACCCCCTGGCACCGCCATTGTTTTGCGCGGGGCTTTCTTTGTAGAGAAAGCCTAGCGGGAACTCATTTGCACATTAGGCCACACCCCAACATCACCATTGTTTCATACAGGGCTTTTTGGTTTAAAAGCCTGGCAGGAACTCATTTACATATTAGGCCACACCCCCTGATGCCAAGCCAGCTGGAACTGCTCAAAAAAAGCCCCGGGAAGCCGTTCTGAGTGAAGGGTGAGGTATAAATCCAAACTCTTCCTCCTCCTCTTCAAAGCTGCCCTTTTCTCTAGGGGCTTTCTCTGGTCTGTAGATCTGCTGCAATTCTGGGAGATCTCCAGGCCTCCCCTGGAGTTTGGCAACCCTGCCTTGGCTGCATGCAGACACAGCCTCCCGAAAGAGCACTCGCTTGGGGCAGCCTGACCTGGCTCAGTTGCGATCAGCCCGCAGCCATGCCTGCGGTTCCCTTGCAAGAGGCCCTCCCCTCTGCCTCCTCTAGGCGTGTGCAGAAGCAGGGCTCCACCAACGGCTCTCCCCCCTCACGAAACCCAGCCTCCTCCTCTCTGCCTTCTTCTTAGCAGCAGTGGTTGTTGACGGACGGACGTGGGCATGAGTCATGCCCAGCTCAAGCAAAAGCCTCGTTCAAGGGTCGCTGGAGCAGCCAGCAGCCTCTCGTGCGGGGATGGAGGCCGGTTTCTCATTCGGCTCTCTCTGGCAGGAAGGACCTTGTTGCTGCAGCCCACATTTTGCTTCAGGGGTGAGGAACTCTGTCCAGCGTAAATCCAGGAGGAAACCTGTGCAGCAGGCTTTCCCAAACTGGCGACAGTCTGTTGTGCTGGCAACGTTTGACTGGTATTCTCCCAATCACAACCCCAGGCCCTGCTCTTCGGGCTAGAGCTCTGTGGAAAACAAGGTGCCCCTGCCCACAAGCAGAGTGCTTTCTCCTGGCAGGGAGAAGGAAGGCAAACATCTGGGCATGAGTGTTCAGGGTGGCCCTGATTCTGGCCGCCGAAACTCCCCTGCCGGCGCGCGGAGTCGCAGAAAGCAAGCGAAGCCACCTTCTGTTGCCCCAGCAAAGACTGTCACTCAGCTGGAGAAGCTGTCGTCAGCTAATCACGCTGAGTTTTAATTAAATCTCCCATCGTTTCCACGCCGGCGAGGCACCGGTTCGAAATGCAAGGATGTGTTTTCCTTGTCTTCTCGTGGGATGCCGCAGGTGCCATTGCGAAAGGAACGTTCCTTCTTTTGCAGGGTTCGCAGACAGAGGCTGGCCCAAATTGGGGAGGGGCGGGTTTTGGCAGCCCCAAGCAGCTGCCCCTTGCGGGGGGAGCCACCCCACCCCCTCTTACCTGGGCATCTCCAGCCTTCGCCCCCATCCTCTGAGCATGTTCCCTGCATCAACTTCCTGTCCACGGGTCTTATCTGCAGTTCACAGTCCAGTTGTCCGTTTTATTTATTTATGTCATTTGTACTCTGCTCCCCGCCCCCCCAACCGAGACCCAAAGCTGCTCATAGCAGTCTCCTCTCTTCCGTTTTATCCTCACAACATCTCTGCGAGGTAGGCACGGCTGGGAGTGTGTGACTGGCTCGCTTCCGTGGCAGAGTGGAGATTTGAACCTGGGTCTTCCAGATCCTAGCCCAGCACTGTAACTGCTACACCATCCTGGATGGTTTCAGCGTCTCAAGCTGTTGTCAAATGTATTTATATCTTTGATTAATAGCCTGCCTCTCTCTATAAGATGGATTGCAAAACTGGAAAAAAGACGCCATGGGACAGTATGGGGCATACAGCAAACAAGCACATAAAATGGCATAAACAAACAAAAAAGATTGTAGAATGAAAGTAGAAAGCAATGTAATAAAACAGCGTAATGCCTATAATAAACCTTGCAAGATTTTTTTAAAGGTATAGGGACAGCGGTGGCCAAATTTGCTTAACGTAAGAACCGCATAAAAATAAACATCAGATGTTTGAGAGCTGAAGAAAATGAATGTCGGATGTTTGAGGGAAAGAAGGCAGGCACGCAGGCAAATAGATGAAGAAAGGGAGAGGTGGAAAGAAACCAACTTTAACTTTAAATGCATTCTTTAAATGTAGGAGAGCCAGTTTGGTGTAGTGGTTAAGTGTGCAGACTCTTATCTGGGAGATCTGGGTTTGATTCCCCACTCCTGCACTTGCAGCTGCTGGGATGGCCTTGGGTCAGCCATAGCTCTGGCAGAGCTGTCCTTGAAAGGACAGCTTCTGGGAGAGCCCTCTCCAGCCCCACCCACCTCACAGGGTGTCTGTTGTGGGGGAGGAAGGTAAAGGAGATTGTGAGCCGCTCTGAGACTCTTCGAAGTGGAGGGTGGAATATAAAAATAACATCTTTTTTCTCTCTAAATCGCTGGCTGGCTTGGCTTGGAGATTTAAAGAGACAAATGCCTTCTCCAAGCCAGCTGACAGGGCAGTGGGGGCTTCAGGAGCCACACATTATGTGTGAAAAGGCCACATGTGGCTCCCGAGTCACAGTTTGGACACCCCAGGAATAGGACATAGAGCAAACAAGGGCAAAAAGCAGTGTAAACTAACAAACAAAATTGCCTAATGAGAGTAGAAAGATGTTATAAGACAGCATGATACCTGCAATAAACCATGCAAGATTTTTTTTAAAAGGTACCCTAATTTTTAAGAGGCATTAGTTAGAACTCTGTTCATTTTGTCAAGCTGCCCTGCTGAACAATTACCTTATGCTATGACTTTAATTTTTAAATTAAAAAAAACCCCCCTTATTTGTAAATTTCCGACTCTGGGCTGACGTTGCTTTCACAACATTTTCACGGCAGACTTTTTACGGGGTGGTTTGCCATTGCCTTCCCCAGTCATCCACGCTTTCCCCCCAGCAAACTGGGTACTCATTTGACCGACCTCGGAAGGATGGAAGGCTGAGTCAACCTCGAGCCAGCTACCTGAATCCAGCTTCCGCTGGGATCGAACTCAGGTCGTGAGCAGAAAGTTCGGACTGCAGTACTGCAGCTTTACCACTCTGCGCCACGGAGCAATTACAGAACAATAAACTCCAAAATTTACAGCAAATGCAACAAATTGACAAGGTCCAAGGACTTCCAGGTAGTTTCGGTTGCAGCTTCCTGGCCCTCCTCTTCCTTCCTGGCCCTCTCAGCCTTTCCCTGGTTCTTCTTTGCAGCCCCCTCTTGCTGAAGAGCCCCGTGGCGCGGAGTGGTAAAGCTGCAGTATTGCAGTCCTAAGCTCTGCTCACGACCTGAGTTCGATCCTCGGCGGAAGCTGGGTTTTCAGGTAGCTGGCTCCAGGTTGACTCCGCCTTCCATCCTTCCAAGGTCGGTAAAATGAGTCCCCAGCTTGCTGTGGGGGAAGTGTAGAGGACTGGGGAAGGCAATGGCAAACCACCCCGTCAAAAAGTCTGCTGTGAAAACGTGATGCGACGTCACCCCAGAGTCGGAAACGACTGGTGCTTGCACAGGGGACCTTTCCTTTCCCTTGCTTCCTGGGGGTTTGGTAGGCAGAAAAGCTCCAGCTCTGACCGTGGCGTCTCCCACTCCAGCTGAGAATGGTCTGCCCCGAAGGAGGCCCCAGAGAGCAGCTGCAAGCCAGAGTAGACAAGCCTGAGCTCGGTGGATCGGTGCCTTGGCTCCGTACCTGGTTGCTTCCCAAAATTGGGTCCAAAATTGGCCTATGTTTTTGCCTTGGCCTTTGGCTCTCTGCTTATCGGCATGTTGGAGTCCTGCCTTTTCTGATGCAAAGGAAGCCAGAGAGCATGGCTGTATAGTCCTGTGAACAGAAGAACACAAGAGAAGCCCTGTTGGATCAGGCCAATGGCCAATCCAGTCCAACACTTTGTATCACACAGTGGCCACAAAACCCAGGTGCCATCAGGAGGTCCATCAGTGGGGCCAGGACACTAGAAGCCCTCCCACTGTGCCCCTCCCCCAAGCACCAAGAGCATCACTGCCCCAGACAGAGTTCCAACAATAGGCTGTGGCTAAGAGCCACTGATGGACCTCTGCTCCAGATGTTTATCCAATCCTCTCTTGAAGCTGGCTATGCTTGTATCCGCCATCTTTTGTGGCAGTGAATTCCAAGTGTTAATCACCCTTTGGGTGAAGAAATTCTTCTTTTTATCCGTTCTAGCCCTACTGCTCAACAATTTCACTGAATGTCCACGAGTTCTTGTATTGTGAGAAAGGAAGAAAAGTGCTTCTTTCTCCACCTTCTCTGTCCCATTCATCATCTTGTAAACCTCTATCATGTCACCCCCTCAGTCAACGTTTCTCCAAGCTAAACAGCCCTTTGAACCTTTCTTCATAGGGAAAGTGTCCCAGAGGAGGGGCAATTGTGGCTCAGTGGCAGAGCCTCTGCTTGGCGTGCAGAAGGTCCCAGGTTCAATCCCCGGGACCGCCAGTCAAATGGTTCAAAGAGCAGGTGGTAGGAAAGATCTCAGCCTGAGACCCTGGAGGTCTACTGCCGCTCAGAGCAGGCAGGAGTAACCTTGACGGACCAGGGAGGGTCTGATTCAGTCAAAGGCAGCTTCATGTGCTTACGAGAAGCCTCATCTCAGCTTCCAAGCTGGCTGCTCGGCTTCGGTTTGGCTTTGCGCCCGGCGTAGCTGGAGCAGCACTGAGTCCCCGCATCTGCAGCCGTATATCTTGGAGGCGTTTTATTTCCCTGCAGAACAGCCTGCCCCCCCCCACCTCTGCTCTGCAGCCATAAACCTTCCCTGATTAACTTCTCTGGTAGCGGAGACAGGCTGGCCGTCCCCTCCGTGATTATAACATCCCCCCACACACACTTCCAGCAGCAGCCGTGGGAGCTGCTGCCTCCAGAACTCTCTGTCTGCTGCCTTCCTCGGGAGTGAGAAGTTAGCCACCGGGGTGGCCCTTTTAGAAGTGCTGAGTGGGTTCCCAAGCGAAGATGGCTGCCCACCCCACGTGTGGAAAGTAGGGTTGCCAGATCCAATTCAAGAAATATCTGGGGACTTTGGGGGTGGAGCCAGGAGACTCTGGGGGTGGAGCCGGGAGCAAGGGTGTGACAAGCATCATTGAACTCCAAAGGGAGTTCTGGCCATCACATTTAAAGGGACTGCACACCTTTTAAACGCCTTCCCTCCATTGGAAATAATGGATAGGGGTTCCTTCTTTTAGGGCTCATAGTATTGGACCCCCTGGTCCAATCGTTTTGAAAGTTGGCAGGTGTTTTGACGAGAGGCACTGGATGCTATGTGGCAAATTTGGTGCCTCCACTTCAAAAAACAGACCCCTCCAGGGCCCCAGATGACCGCAGATCAATTCTCCATTATACCTTATGGGACCTGGAGTGCCCAACAGGCATTGCCCTCACCCCCCCCACTCCCGCTTTCTGATGACCCTGAAACGGGGGGAGGGCCTCCAAACCAGAGGATCCCCTGCCCTTACCTGGGGATTGGCAACCCTAGTGGAAAGAGGCCGGCCTCGTTTTGGTGGCTGTGTCTTCATGGGCCGGATCCTGTCTCTCCGGGGACCCCTCTCAACACCACCTTCAGTGCGGTCTGCAAACACTACTGTCAGTCGCCTGCTTAGGTTGTTCTCCCCCCCGGGGGTGGCAGAAGACCCCTCTTGCCGAGAAGGAACTCACATTGCAGCCTGTGTGGCCTCCCCTCCCTCCCTGCCGCGTGTCCTCATCTGACCTCCTCCTAGCCCTTTGGCCAGCGGCTTCTTCCCCGATCTCAAGTGCCAGTCGATATCTGCGGTTGTGTGACACAGGCCCTTGGCAGTGTATCCGCCTCTCCTCTTCAGAGCTCAGGAGAGAGGCAGCCGCTCACAGTGTTGGGGGAGCATCCGTGCCTTTCCTGAGTCGGTGGGAGGGGGGGGGGCAAGAAGGCCTGCTACTTTGCAGAGGGTCTCGGGCGCCCAGCTTTGAAAAGTAAGCTGCCCAGGCCACTGTGGAAGCTACCCTGCAAGGTCGGTGTCATGGAGAGGGAAAAGAGTTCGATGCAAAGAGAACTGGGATGCCCTCTGGTCAGATGCTGGTACCCTCTCGATCAGGGGTCATTTTGTAGAAAAAGAGATGCCAGAGCTCACAAGCACAATTGGTTTGCATATGCCGCACTCCCTTGACATCACCGGAAGGTGGACTAAATTCTCTCCACTCAGCTTACAATGCTTATGGAATTATAATTGTCATCATAAAACTGATCTCCCATCCAGGACTCCCTCTAAGCTGCAGAGTCTTGTTGGAGAGCTAGTTTGGTGTAGTGGTGAAGTGTGCGGACTCTTATCTGGGAGAACCGGGTTTGATTCCCCACTCCTCCACTTGCAGCTGCTGGAATGGCCTTGGGTCAGCCATAGCTCTGGCAGAGGTTGTCCTTGAAAGGGCAGCTGCTGTGAAAGCCCTCTCCAGCCCCACCCACCTCACAGGGTGTCTGTTGTGGGGGAGGAAGGGAAAGGAGATTGTGAGCCACTCTGAGACTCTTCAGAGCGGAGGGCGGGATATAAATCCAATATCTTCATCTACCTCACAGGGTGTCTGTTGTGGGGGAGGAAGGGAAAGGAGATTGTGAGCCGCTCTGAGACTCTTCGGAGTGGAGGGCGGGATATAAATCCAATATCTTCATCTACCTCACAGGGTGTCTGTTGTGGGGGAGGAAGGAAGAGGAGATTGTGAGCCACTCTGAGACTCTTCAGAGCGGAGGGCGGGATATAAATCCAATATCTTCATCTACCTCACAGGGTGTCTGTTGTGGGGGAGGAAGGGAAAGGAGATTGTGAGCCGCTCTGAGACTTTTTTTGGAGTGGAGGGCGGGATATAAATCCAATATCTCCATCTACCTCACAGGGTGTCTGTTGTGGGGGAGGAAGGTAAAGGAGATTGTGAGCTGCTCTGAGACTCTTCGGAGTGGAGGGCGGGATATAAATCCAATAACATCATCATCTTCTTGTGAGCAACAATCCTACTTTGTAAGCTACTGGCATTCAAGTTGTGAGCGAGCCATTTGGCTACTGCATCAATTAGTGTGCTCTGGGGCCATCCTTCCTGAGCTAAGACAAAAAAGGTGTGAGCTGGAGGCTAAAAAACTGTGCGCTAGCTCACACTAACTCAGCATAGAGGGAGCAGTGCTCCTGTCATACTTTTGGGAGACCAGGCGGCCCCTTTGGGTCAGAGGCATCTTCCTGGGGATGTTCGCTGGGGGTGAAGGCTCCCCCAAAGCGGCTGCCTGCTGGGGCAGCTCCTTCCAGAAGGGGAAGGCTTTGGCAGAGGCTCTATGGCGTGCACCCTTTCTCGTCCCCCACCTTCTGCCTTCGCTTCAGCCTGCCTGGAAGGCAGAAAAGCTTTCCCTTCTTCCTTTCTGTCAAGGCTTTCAAAGGAAGAAAGAGACACAGAGAGAGAAGCTCTGTTGCTTCTTTTTTTTCCCTAAAGGCCTATTAAAAGACCCTTTGCCTGCTCAGAGAACAACCCCTCTCACTGTGCTCCCCGCCCCCCCCCCCAAAAAAAAATCTGTGCTGCAGCAATGAGATCGACCGCAGTTGAAGCACGTCTCAAAAACCGGCAGTGACGTGTGGAGAGCCAGAGAGCCCATTTTTTAAAAATATCAGCTTATGAAAGGTGGAGGTGGCAGGGAAACTGGGTGGATGGCTGTCGGAAGACCAGTCCTCAGATGGGCTGAAGGGATGTTCGGGCCTGTTCTGCTGGGTGGAAAGGAAGATGCTTTTCTGCTGTTTTTAAAAAGAAGACCCTGAACAGTTCTAAAAGATCAGTTTTGCAGCAGCTCTAATCCATGTGCAGAGTCGCTCAGTGGCAGAGCATCTGTTTGGCGTGCAGAAGGCCCCAATCTCCAGCATCTCCAGTTAAAAGGACCAGGCAGGAGGGGATGGGGAAGACTTCTGCCTGAGACCCTGGAGAGCAGCTGCCAGTTTGAGTAGGCAATATTGGCACGGATGAACTGATGCTCTTATTCAGTATAAGGCAGCTTCATGTGTCCAGGCGGAGTTTATGCCTCAGTGGCAGAGCCTCTGCTTGGCATGCAGAAGGTCCCAGGTTCAATCCCCGGCATCTCCAGTTAAAAAGGACCAGGCAGGAGGTGATGGAAAAGACTTTGACCTGAGACCCTGGCTCACTGGCAGAGCCTCTGCTTGGCATGCAGAAGGTCCCAGGTTCAATCCCCGGCATCCCCAGTTAAAAAGGACCAGGCAGGAGGTGATGGGAAAGACCTTGGCCTGAGTCCCTGGCTCTGTGGCAGAGGCTCTGCTTGGCATGCAGAAGGTCCCAGGTTCAATTCCTGGCATCTCCAGTTAGAAAGGACCAGGCAGGAGGTGATGGGAAAGACCTTGGCCTGAGACCCTGGCTCTGTGGCAGAGGTTCTGCTCGGCATGCAGAAGGTCCCAGGTTCAATCCCCGGCATCTCCAGTTAAAAAGAACTGGGCAGGAGGTGATGGGAAAGACCTAGACCTAAGACCCTGGCTCACTGGCAGAGCCTCTGCTTGGCATGCAGAAGGTCCCAGGTTCAATCCCCGGTATCTCCAGTTAAAAAGGACCAGGCAGGAGGTGATGGGAAAGACCTCTACCTGAGACCCTGGAGAGCTGCTGCCAATCTGAGTAGGCAAGACTGACTTTGGTAGACTGATTTGTTATAAGGCAGCTTCATGTATTTGGACATAGAATTTGGAGAATTAGGGGGGGAAATGTTAATGTTTGAGGGTGGGGCAGTGGCTCAGTGGTAGAGTATCTGCTTGGCATGCAGAAGACCCCAAGTTCGATCCCTAGCATCTCTGATTGAATAGGATCAGGCAGGAGGTGATAGAGGTTTACAAAATTACGCATGAGACAGAGAAGGTAGAGAAAGAAATACTTTTCTCCCCTTCTCACAATACAAGAACTCATGGGCACTCAATGAAAGGAAGGAAGGAGCAGTAGACTTAGAACAGATAAAAGGAAGTCCTTCTTCGTCCAAAGAGTGATGAACATGTGGAATTCACTGCTGCAGGAAGTGGCGGCTACAAGCATAGGCAGCTTCAAGAGGGGACTGGATAAACATCTGGAGCAGCGGCTATTAGCCACAAGGTATAGTGGGAGCACTCTGTCTGGGGCAAGTGTTGCTCTGTATTCTTGGTGCTTGAGTAGCAAGAGTGGGAGGGCTTTTGGAGTTCTGGCCCATGGGGTGGCCTTCCTGATGATACCTGGTTTTTTGTCCACTGTATGACAGAGTGTTGGACTGGATGGGCCATTGGCCTGATCCAACAGGGCTTCTCTTATGTGACACAGAGTGTTGGACTGGATGGGCCATTGGCCTGATCCAACATGGCTTCTCTTATGTGACACAGAGTGTTGGACTGGATGGACCATTGGCCTGATCCAACATGGCTTCTCTTATGTTCTTATGTGACACAGAGTGTTGGACTGGATGGACCATTGGCCTGATCCAACATGGCTTCTCTTATGTTCTTATGTGACACAGAGTGTTGGACTGGATGGGCCATTGGGCTGATCCAACATGGCTTCTCTTATGTTCTTATGTGACACAGAGTGTTGGACTGGATGGACCATTGGCCTGATCCAACATGGCTTCTCTTAGGTTCTTATGTGACACAGAGTGTTGGACTGGATGGGCCACTGGCCTGATCCAACATGGCTTCTCTTATGTTCTTATGTGACACAGAGTGTTGGACTGGATGGGCCATTGGCCTGATCCAACATGGCTTCTCTTATGTGACACAGAGTGTTGGACTGGATGGACCATTGGCCTGATCCAACATGGCTTCTCTTATGTTCTTATGTGACACAGAGTGTTGGACTGAATGGGCCATTGGCCTGATCCAACATGGCTTCTGTTATGTGACACAGAGTGTTGGACTGGATGGGCCATTGGCCTGACCCAACATGGCTTCTCTTATGTTCTTATGATGGGAAAGATCTCAGCCTGAGACCCTGAAGAGCAGCTGCCAGTCTGAGTAAACAGTACTGAATCTGAAGGACCAGTGGTTGGATTCTTCTTCACCCAAAGGGTGATTAGCACATGGAATTCAGGAGGTGGTGACGGCTGCCAGCATAGATTCAAGAGGGAATTGGATCAACATCTGGAGCAGAGGTCCTTCAGTGGCTATTAGCCACAGCATATTGTTGGAACTCTCTGTGTGAGGCAGTGATGCTCTGTATTCTTGGTGTTTGGGGGAGGCTAACAGTGGGAGGGCTTCTAGTGTCCTGGCCCCACTGATGGACCTCCTGATGGTGCATGGGTTTTTGGCCACTGTGTGACACAGAGTGTTGGACTGGATGGGCCACTGGCCTGATCCAACATAGCTTCTCTTAGATTCTGTATAAGGCAGTTTCATGTGTGTTCCATTGAACCTGGCACCAAAAAGAGAACATGGGTATCTTCCCCTGCAACCGAGATCCCACCGCAGAAAAGTTGTCCCCTCCAGTTTGGGGTAGTGGTTAAGTTTGCAGACTCTTATCTGGGAGAACCAGGTTTGATTCCCCACTCCTCTACTTGCACCTGCTGGAATGGCCTTGGGTCAGCTGTAGCTATCGCAGGAGTTGTCCTTGAATGGGCAGCTTCTATGAGAGCTCTCTCAGCCCCACCCACCTCACAGGGTGTCTGTTGTTCAGGGGGGGATATAAATCCAATATCTTCATCTACCTCACAGGGTGCCTGTTGTGGGGGAGGAAGGGAAAGGAGATTGTGAGCCGCTCTGAGACTCTTCGGAGTGGAGGGCGGGATATAAATCCAATATCTTCATCTACCTCACAGGGTGTCTGTTGTGGGGGAGGAAGGGAAAGGAGATTGTGAGCCGCTCTGAGACTCTTCGGAGTGGAGGGCGGGATATAAATCCAATATCTTCATCTACCTCACAGGGTGTCTGTTGTGGAGGAGGAAGGTAAAGAAGATTATGAGCCGCTCTGAGACACTTCGGAGTGGAGGGCGGGATATAAATCCAATATCTTCATCTACCTCACAGGGTGTCTGTTGTGGGGGAGGAAGGGAAAGGAGATTGTGAGCCACTCTGAGACTCTTCGGAGTGGAGGGCGGGATATAAATCCAATATCTCCATCTACCTCACAGGGTGTCTGTTGTGGGGGAGGAAGGGAAAGGAGATTGTGAGCCACTCTGAAACTCTTTGGAGTGGAGGGCAGGATATGAATCCAATATCTTCATCTACCTCACCGGGTGTCTGTTGTGGGGGAGGAAGGGAAAGGAGATTGTGAGCCGCTCTGAGACTCTTCAGAGTGGAGGGCAGGATATAAATCCAATATCTTCATCTACCTCACAGGGTGTCTGTTGTGGGGGAGGAAGGGAAAGGAGATTGTGAGCCGCTCTGAGACTCTTCGGAGTGGTGGGCGGGATATAAATCCAATATCTCCATCTACCTCACAGGGTGTCTGTTGTGGGGGAGGAAGGGAAAGGAGATTGTGAGCCACTCTGAGACTCTTTGGAGTGGAGGGCGGGATATGAATCCAATATCTTCATCTACCTCACAGGGTGTCTGTTGTGAGGGAGGAAGGGAAAGGAGATTGTGAGCCGCTCTGAGACTCTTCGGAGTGGAGGGCGGGATATAAATCCAATATCCTCATCTACCTCACAGGGTGTCTGTTGTGGGGGAGGAAGGGAAAGGAGATTGTGAGCCGCTCTGAGACTCTTGGGAGTGGAGGGCGGGATATAAATCCAATATCTCCATCTACCTCACAGGGTGTCTGTTGTGGGGGAGGAAGGGAAAGGAGATTGTGAGCCACTCTGAGACTCTTTGGAGTGGAGGGCGGGATATGAATCCAATATCTTCATCTTCTTCTTCTCCACGGTCACTCCCTGCCACATCTTTGCAGGCACCGGCTCCTAGAGGGGGCTTCCTGTGAAGGTCTTAAATGTTTGGACTGGGTCGTGAGCGAAGAGGCAGACCTTTCATTCTCTCCTCTCAGGCCGTTCCAACCTTTAAAGGTCAGAAACAGCTTTTTTGAATTGCACACGAAAACCTCCTGCCAGGCCGTGCGGATAATTTCGAAGGGGTTTAATGTGATCAGATCGCTGCGTCCCAGTTAAATCCTTCGCTTGCTGCGTTCTGAGCTGGACGCAGCTTCTGAACAGCCTTTGAGGGCAGCTCCCTGTGTTGCATATTGCAGTAGTCTAGCCATAATTTTACCAGGTCCAGGGTGAATGTGGCAGGGCTGTGTCTGCTGCAGCCACTGAAGCTGTTGGAGTCCCCCAGATGGTATTTCAGCCTCCTAATAAGCCTTGGATCTAAATGAGGCATTCCCCCCCCTTCTTTCCCCCACCCAATGTGCTTGCTCTCTATGGAGGTGTGCAAGACCAACCAGAGAAGGCAGAAAATCCTCCTGTGGAGACGTCAAACCACCCACCTACGGTGACTTGTGTGGGCTGAGCTTTCTGTTAGCACAAGGCCGATGTGGACTTTGCATTGAGCTGAGACGGGGGAGACAAGACTATTGCAGGTGCCCATCATGAAGCTGCAACGAATTTCTACCCCCTAAATTTTCCTCCGGTTAACTAATTATCATGATGGAGGGGTTGGGGGTTGCCTGAGACCAGCAAGTCTCAGGCAAACCTGAAGCAAAATCGTTCCTTTGTAGCTTTTGTAAGGATTGTCCTACATCTCACTCTGTCCGTCTCTGGGACCAGCTTCAATTTGCCTTGGAGGCCAGGCGGGGAAGGGAAGAGGGGCGTTAACCCTTCACCCTCCATTTGGTTTTGCTATTCAAAATGGGCTTTTCACATTTCTATGTAGATATTTTTAAAAAGCACTTTAACCAGGGGTCATTTTGCAGAAAAACAGGTGGTGGAGCTCATCCAGGGATTGTTATGCAGCTGCACATACTATTCAATGGACAAGGAGGTGGAACTCTCAGAAGGAGGAGGTGGAGCTCTCAGAAAGGTTCAGGAGCTGTGCTCCTGTGAGCTCCCACTGAATCCGAGGCCTGACTTTAACTAAAAGCGTCGCTTCTGGAATCCAGTGAACCCTCCTTTGAAGGCTATGTTGGCGTTCCCCAGTAGCAATGAGTCCCACAAGCTCACTACAAGTTGTTTGGTCTCTCTGGTGGCTCTCAGGTTTTTGGGGTTCCCCTCGTCGCTGTGTCTTGAAGTCCCCCCTTCCTTCTCTTCTCTTTTGCCAGATTTGGTGCTTTCCAGAGGAAAAAAAGGGGAGTGGGGTTTCTTCTGCCCCTGCCCTACAACCGTCCCACAGAGCTCCCCTCGTGTCCCTCCCTGGGGGCCGTGTCTTTCCCCATGCACCTCTCCTAGCCTGTTTTTATTGTCTCTGGGGAAGCGTGGGTGGGAAATATGATTATTGCTCTCTCCCTGGCCGTCGATAAGGCTCTTATAGGCTCCCAGCAGCCAGAACAGAAGGGGAGGGCAGCTATTTTGGTCGCCTGGCTTTCCCTGCCAATTCACAGTGTTTTCTGTCACACAAACCCAGCCCCTCCCTTTCCCTTGCGTTCCCGTCATGAAAATACTCCTTTTTGAAAAAAAAAAAAACAAGGGAAAAAGACAAAGATCTCCACTCACACACACACACGCACGGAGAGGGCGTCTGGCACCAAAATAGAAGCCGGTTAGCAGCATGGGTGCGGGGAGAAATACAAGCAATTCTTGGCACTTAGAAAGGGTTTCACGGAATGGTGTCTCTGTCAGGCTGGGGAGGGAGGCGAAGTGAAGAGGATTGTGGGTATCTAACCAGGTGATGCCCTGGGCGGTCTGTGGTCAACCTAAGGCCCCCCCAATGGGGAGATTTCTCCTGATGGGAGAGGGGGGTTCTTGTCTTGTAGCACCAGCTGCTAAGTGATAGCTCAAAGAGCCTGTTTGTGTTAGTGCACAAGAGGATGGGAGTGGGTTTTTTTTGGGGGGGGGGGTGCAGTGCCCAGGTAGTGAGAAGGCCTTGAAACACAAGCTGTTTCTTTCGGTGTTGAGCTTCAAAAGCAGAACACAGCTTTTTCATCAGAAGTGACGCTGTTCAACAAATGGATAGACAGCCTCCCCACTCCCGAAATAAATAAGCAGAAAGCAGTCCTGATTTTAATTGCAGTAACCAGATTAACAGTAGCAGCAAAATGGGCAGACGAGAATTCCCCCACAATCAAGCAATAACAAACACAAACCTGAGATTGTCTTATCGTGATTCAGATTGCACATAATATCTCAGTATGACCAATAGGAAACTAAATTAATAACAACCTGGTTCCCCCCATTGAACTATATGGGGGGAAATAATATGGACATATGTCCATATTAAGCTGCCTTCTACTGAATCAGACCCTGGGTCCATCAAAGTCAGTCTTGTCTACTCAGACTGGCAGCGGCTCTCCAGGGTCTCAAGCTGAGGTTTTTCACACCTATTTGCCTGGACCCTTTTTTGGAGATGCCAGGGATTGAACCTGGGACCTTCTGCTTACCAAGCAGATGCTCTACCACTGAGCCACCATCCCTCCCCATATTAAATTAATAACACCGTCCCTCTCCAAATTAATAACAACCTGGTTCCCTCCATTGAACTATATGGGTGGAAATAATATAATTCCTAAGAGCCCTTAGTATAGATCTGTGTTATATTTTTAATTCCTGGTATTTGTTTTTATGTTGATTAAATTTTTGCGATTTTTGATCACAGTATAACAACTCTATCAATGCATTGTGTGTTGGCGCAGATAAAGAAGACATAATATTGTACGGAGCTGGAAATTTAAGGGGGGTTTTTTTCTAAAAAGCGGGGGAGGGCACTAGAAGTTCCATTTCTTGCCCCCCCAGGCATCTTCTTCTTTCCTAAAACCACTGTGCCCCCTCCCAGACCCAATCCACAGAAAAAATCTAGTCAAATGGCTAACCCCAAGGGAGACCAGCATTCGGTGCCCTTGCTTCTCCCCACCCCGACCCCCAGCCGCCCAGAACAGGGTGTATAGCAGCGAGAAGGAATTTTGCACATGCTCAGAGGCACCATAATGGAGAAGGAGCCCCTGAGAGCGGGAGCCAGTGGACTCAAGGTCTCGCCATTCACAGAGGCTTCCTGGTGCATATGTGTGCGCTCGCTTTTGTAATTTACAAAAGGAAAGATTTAATCCTTTATGTTAGCCGCACGGGGGATGATAAACGGAATATGCTTTTAAAAAAACAATGTCAGAATCTGCTCTGTGCTTTCAGGCAGGGTGGGAATTGGCACGATTGACCTAGCAGAGAGAATTCTGGGAAGAGCTTAGGAGGGTCCGCGTCACCGGCTTCCAGGAGGTAGCCAAGTGGGTCACGGAAACCTCCCCCTGTTTGCAGGCCTTCGGGGAGGGGTGGGGGGTCAGCAGCTGCTGCCTTGAAGCTCCTGGCACTGCTGGGTGGAGCTCTAGGCGCCTGCAGGGAGAGGAATCCATTTGACTGTCCGTTGGGCAAGATGGCGGCACAAATGGGAGGGGAGGATTCCTTGCATCCAGCCCGGTCATTCCTTCTGGGAGAGAAGGTTGCATTTGTGTGAGGAGAAAAGCTGCGAGAGCCACTGGCTTGTCAGCCTCTTGACGCATCCTGGGTGCTGTTCAGGGTGGCAGGCCGGGCAGAAGGCAGAGTTGCCCCCTCCAGATGCCCTCGTTTCCCATGCACGGATTGGTTGCCTCTGTGGGAGCTGAGCCGCTCTGAGTTCCCCACTCCCTGGTCGCAAGGCAGGGAAGCCCTTTCCTGGCTGGGCCTGGGTGCACATCCTGGCGAGTGTTTGCCCACAGCAGGCTGCTTGTTTGCCATCTCCGTCAGTCAGTGGCAGATGGCTGCCCGTCTCCTCCCTCTTCCCCCCCTCTTGCCTGCCTGCGTGTGCTGCTCCAGGGAGAGAGAGCACTGAAAGGGTGGAGCAAAGCAGTTTCCCTCCTTCTTTCGACTGTCTCTCCTGCTCTCCCCTCCTTCTTAGGGCCTGGGAGAGATGTTTATACCCAAGACAAACTGGTGCAGGGGCTGGGTCAGAGAAGCGAAGTAGGGAGGCGAGCCAGTTTTCAGAGGAAAGCCATTAAGGGGACCTCGGCCAAAGCAAGATCCTTCCTAAGATCAGAGCAATGGATCCTTCTCGAGATTTGCCATCCTTCAAGTGGATTGGCGACCAGAGTGAGACCCACGGATAGAAGCGGCAAGGAGAGAAGCTAAGCCTCCATGTATACTGTCGAGATAGGGGGTGGCCATGGCTCAGGAGCCACACGTGACTCTCCCACATGTATTGTGCGGCTCTCGAAGCCCCTGATGCCCATTCAGCCAGCTTGGAGAAGGCATTTCTCCCTTTAAACCCCTTCTCCATGCCAAGCCAGCCTGCAGCAGCTTGGAGAACACCTTTAAAGTTGCTTTCTTTTCACCTCTCCCTCCCCCAAATCTGTTTTCCTTCCTTCCAGCTCTCAAACATCTGGCATTTATGTCTTGCAGCTCTCAAACATCTGACGTTTATTCTGTGTGGCTCTTGTGTTAAGCAAGTTTGGCCACCCCTGGTCTAGATACCTAATAAGAATTTCTTAATCAAGTAAAGACCATAGAAATAGAAAAAAATCTTAAACACCTATTATTAAATCACAATATGCGTTCATACAAAATTACAAACAGAACAGTACATTTTAAAGGGAAAGCGACAGTCAATTCTCATACAGTTCACAATCCAACAGATAAGTCCAGATCCTTTTCTTCCCAGGTTGACTGTTCACTTCTCCCACTTTATGTAGATATTAAGATGGACTTCAGGATGCAGAAAAATATGCTCCGGTCTGAAAGAAGGTTCTTCAATGTGCAATAATTTCCAATATTCTCTCTACAGGCTGTGCAAGCTAAACGGGCCTCACGGGATGTTTAGAGCTTGCTTTCACCCAAAAGGGCTTTATCCAAGCTTTAATACATGTCAGCACACTTCCAGCCAATCCAGCGTTTCAAACTCTTACACTTCCCATCAAGGTTTCAATTCTACTGTCTCCTTTAACTGGAGACAGCCAGGATTGAACCTACAACCTTCTGCGTGCATCTCTGGCCTCCTGAATTCATCAAGAAGACTTTTCTACCGCAGGCACAGAGACACCAAAACCAGGGCAACTGCATTTATGGAGCCAGCCTGCAGGAAACACAGAGGCAGAGAGCTGGAAGGGACCTCAGCGGTCATCTAGCCCAACCCCCTGCACAAGGCAGGAAATTCTCAACCGCCCCCTCCCCCTTCTCCTGCTCTGAGCCCAGAAGGTCCTTGTGAATTCCCTGCATTGTGTCTGGAGGTGGACTAGGTGACCCTTGAGGTCCCTTCCAGCTAAATTTTTCTGTGTTTCTTGTCTGGCTGTTCCTGTGGCCAGGCTGGGCATCTTTGGCTCCTGTCCTCCTCATCTTCGTTTCCTGCCTGAACCCCCACACCTTTCCTCTCCCCCTGGCACTGCCAGGGCCGCCTGGGGGCTGTGTGGTGCCCACGCCAGACGTGTCCTCCACCTCTCTCGGCTCTTGTGCCGTGGTGCCAAAGACGTTGAAGAAGGCAGCCAGCCCGGTTAATGGGCAGCTTTGTTAACCGCTCGAAAACTCAGTATGCTTTTGGCTGCGGCGCGAAACCGGCAACGAGACCTCTCCGCCTCTTTTTGTGCCCAATTATCCCAGGGTATTAGCAGAAGAACGAGGCCTTGTCTTGCAGGAAGGAGGGTGGGAATCCTGTGCCAGAACCCATTCCCTGGGTGACATTGGCATCACTGAAGGGGTAAGGGAAGCTCTCAGATTTTATTTTTGTTTCTGCCAAGTGGCCCCCGCCCTTGGTATCACCAGTTAAAGAACTGGGTTGACAAAACAACCGTGAAAAACACTGTTTGTGCAGTCATTTTAATTTTTGTGGATTTCAGGAAGGCAGGCAGAGATTCTGAGTAGGTTGGCCAGACTCCAGAGGAGCACATAAGAAGAGCCCTGCTGGAAGAGATCCAAGGCCCATCTAGTCCGGGATTCTGTTCACACAGTGGCTGCCCAACGGCCTCTAGGAAGCCCACAAACAGGTAGACAGTGGCAGCCATCGTCCTGTCCCCTCTGCTCACCGGAAACGGAAGACGTCCATCATGACTAGTAGCCAATCAAAGCCCTGTCCTCCATGAATTTGTCCACTCCCCTTTGCAGACTTCCAGATTGGCGGCCATTGCAGCATCCTGTGGCAGGGAGTTTCCGCAGTTTAAGCATGTGGATGGTATTTCGCTTGGAATGCTGTGGACAGTTCTGGTCACCCTATTTCAAAAGAGACATTCCAGAGCTGGAGAAAGTGCAGAGGAGGGCAGCTAAAATAATTAAGGGATTGGAGCACCTTCCCTAGGAGGAAGGGAATGTCCTGATGGCCACAGGATTTAAACAGCTCGGAAAGGGGATTAGACAGATCCATGGAGGATAATCAGTGGCTGCTAGCCATGGTGACGGAAGGGAACCAACATGTTTCAGAGGTACTAAACCTCTGAGTCCCAGAGCCAGGAGGCAACATCAGAGGAAAGCCTCGGCCTCTCTGCCCTGTTGGTGGCCCTCCAGAGGAACTGGTTGGCCCCTGTGTGAGACAGGAGGCTGGACTCGATGGACCCTCACTGGTCTGATCCAGCAGGGCTCTTCTGAAGGATTCAGCCTCTCTGCCCTGTTGTTGGCCCTCCAGAGGAACTGGTTGGTCCCTGTGTGAGACAGGAGGCTGGACTAGATGGACCTTTCCTGGTCTGATCCAGCAGGTCTCTTCTGATGTTCTTCTCAGGGGAAGGCCTCGGCCTCTCTGCCCTATTATTGGCCCTCCAGAGGAACTGGCTGGCCCCTGTGTGAGACAGGAGGCTGGACTCGATGGACCCTCCCTGGTCTGATCCAGCAGGGCTCTTCTGATGTTCTTATGAAGGATTCAGCCTCTCTGCCCTGTTGTTGGCCCTCCAGAGGAACTGGCTGGCCCCTGTGTGAGACAGGAGGCTGGACTCGATGGACCCTCACTGGTCTGATCCAGCAGGGCTCTTCTGAAGGATTCAGCCTCTCTGCCCTGTTGTTGGCCCTCCAGAGGAACTGGTTGGTCCCTGTGTGAGACAGGAGGCTGGACTAGATGGACCTTTCCTGGTCTGATCCAGCAGGGCTCTTCTGATGTTCTTCTCAGGGAAAGGCCTCGACCTCTCTGCCCTGTTGTTGGCCCTCCAGAGGAACTGGCTGGCCACTGTGTGAGACAGGAGGCTGGACTAGATGGACCTTTCCTGGTCTGATCCAGCAGGGCTCTTCTGATGTTCTTCTCAGGGGAAGGCCTCGGCCTCTCTGCCCTGTTGTTGGCCCTCCAAAGGAACTGGTTGGCCACTGTGTGAGACAGGAGGCTGGACTAGAAGGACCCTCACTGGTCTGATCCAGCAGGGCTTTTCTGATGTTCTTCTCAGGGAAAGGCCTCGACCTCTCTGCCCTGTTGTTGGCCCTCCAGAGGAACTGGTTGGCCCCTGTGTGAGACAGGAGGCTGGACTAGATGGACCCTCTCTGGTCTGATCCAGCAGGTCTCTTCTGATGTTCTTCTCAGGGGAAGGCCTCGGCCTCTCTGCCCTATTATTGGCCCTCCAGAGGAACTGGCTGGCCCCTGTGTGAGACAGGAGGCTGGACTCGATGGACCCTCCCTGGTCTGATCAGCAGGGCTCTTCTGATGTTCTTATGAAGGATTCAGCCTCTCTGCCCTGTTGTTGGCCCTCCAGAGGAACTGGCTGGCCCCTGTGTGAGACAGGAGGCTGGACTCGATGGACCCTCACTGGTCTGATCCAGCAGGGCTCTTCTGAAGGATTCAGCCTCTCTGCCCTGTTGTTGGCCCTCCAGAGGAACTGGTTGGTCCCTGTGTGAGACAGGAGGCTGGACTAGATGGACCTTTCCTGGTCTGATCCAGCAGGGCTCTTCTGATGTTCTTCTCAGGGAAAGGCCTCGACCTCTCTGCCCTGTTGTTGGCCCTCCAGAGGAACTGGCTGGCCACTGTGTGAGACAGGAGGCTGGACTAGATGGACCTTTCCTGGTCTGATCCAGCAGGGCTCTTCTGATGTTCTTCTCAGGGGAAGGCCTCGGCCTCTCTGCCCTGTTGTTGGCCCTCCAAAGGAACTGGTTGGCCACTGTGTGAGACAGGAGGCTGGACTAGAAGGACCCTCACTGGTCTGATCCAGCAGGGCTTTTCTGATGTTCTTCTCAGGGAAAGGCCTCGACCTCTCTGCCCTGTTGTTGGCCCTCCAGAGGAACTGGTTGGCCCCTGTGTGAGACAGGAGGCTGGACTAGATGGACCCTCTCTGGTCTGATCCAGCAGGGCTCTTCTGATGTTCTTCTCAGGGGAAGGCCTCAACCTCTCTGCCCTGTGGTTGGCCCTCCAGAGGAACTGGGTGGCCACTGGGTGAGTCAGGAGGCTGGGCTAGATGGAACCTCCCTGGTCTGACCCAGCAGGGCTCTTCTGATGTTCTTATGAAGGATTCAGCCTCTCTGCCCTGTTGTTGGCTCTCCAGAGGAACTGGCTGCCCACTGTGTGAGACAGGAGGCTGGACTAGATGGACCTTTCCTGGTCTGATCCAGCAGGGATCTTCTGATGTTCTTCTCAGGGAAAGGCCTCGGGCTCTCTGCCCTGTTGTTGGATGGAATGGACCCTCAGTGGTTTGATCCAGCAGGGCTCGTCTGATGTTCTGGTGGGTGGTGGCCTCTGGTTAAGCGAGGTGGGATGTCAGGGCCTCCTTAGGAAAGCAGAAAGGGACAGGATCGTCAGTTAGGTTTGTATTTCCTAACAAGATGATGCTGTCATGTTATCTGGATCCAGCAGGTTTCCGTTCTGATAGTTTTGCTAAAGAATTGATTTAAACATGATCATAGTGTGGAAAAAGCATCTGTCCATGGAATTTTGCATTCACACAGCTTCTCCTTCAAACTGGGTTGACCCTCTCAGAGAAGCTGCAAATGAAGCTGGGCAACCTGGTTCTGAAGAACAAGACTCAGTGGAGGCTGAAGGGCTAAACTTCTTCTGCACAGCCCCAAGGCAAATCGAGGCCTGCTACAGGAGTCTGAGGCCTGATTGATCCGCTGCAGTGGCTAGGCTACAGGCCTGAGACTGGGATGACCCAAATTCAAGTTACCACTCAGGAGAGAGGAGCCGTGACTCAGTGGCAGAATATCTGCTAGGCTTGCAGAAGGTCCCAGGTTCAACCCTGGCATCTCCCATTAAAAGGACCGGTAGCTGGGGATGGGAAAGTTCTTTGCTTGAGACCTTGGAGAGCCACTGACAGTCTTATTAGTCAAGGCAAACCTGGAGATTCAGGTACTGCTGGGTGACGTGGTAGCCCTCATTCTGTTTCAGCCTAGCTTCCCTTACAGGGCTGTTGTGAGAGTATAGTATAGTAGAAAAGAGTGCAGATTTATACCACACCCTTCTCTCATAATCAGAGCTGCTTACAATCTCCTATATCTTCTCCCCGCACAACAGACACCCTGTGAGGTGAGTGGGGCTGAGAGCTCTCCCAGAAGCTGCCCTTTCAAGGACAATTCCTCCGATAGCTGTGGCTGGCCCCAAGGCCATTCCAGCAGCTGCAAGTGGAGGAGTAGGGAATCAAACCTGGGTCTCCCAGTTAAGAGTCCACACATTTAAAAGGTAAAGGTAGTCCCCTGTGCAGGCACCAGTCGTTTTCGACTCTGGGGTGACGTTGCTTTCACGTTTTCACGGCAGACTTTTGACGGGGTGGTTTGCCATTGCCTTCCCCAGTCATCTACACTTTCCCCCCAGCAAGCTGGGTAATTTTACCGACCTCGGAAGGATGGAAGGCTGAGTCGACCTAGAGCCAGCTAAAAACTCAGATCGTGAGCAGAGGGCTTTGACTCTAGTACTGCAGCTTTACCACTCTGCACCACAGGGCTCTTCCACACACCTCTCCACTACACTAAACCGGCTCTCGAGGAGAACGATGTGTGTTTTCCTTGGAAGAAGGGCAGGATACAAATGGGTTCGTATGTTCGCTATTCAGGGCATTAAAGAAACATTTGCCCATCTTTCCAAAGACCTCCGGTTGCCGTTGCTTCTTCGAGGTCAGGGTCTGATCCGCCACAACCTCTCTCTCCTCCCTCCTGCCCGCTGTGCCAATTCAGCTGTGCAACCTCTGGGTGAACACGTAGCACCTCAAAAGTGTCACTGGGAACAAAAGCCTTGAAAACAAAGGGAGGGGGCATCTCTCCAGGGAGCCCTGATTTGGTTTTATAAAAGCCACTTTGGGTGTTAAATGGAAGGCAATTATTAGCCGCTGCTAGGGAATTAAGCCTTCCTGCATAATAATCTATTACGCGTTCATCTTCTTGCGTGCGTGTGTGTCTGTTTTAAAAAACGGTGTTAGTGGGTTTCCCCTTTCCTCCTGAAGAAGCATTAATGCTTATTAGGCATTGCCCGTCTGTGGGATTACGAGCAGATAAGGTGTGCAGAGGCGGGAGTGCGGCGAGTTGTAGTGATGCGGGTGCTACGAGCCTCTTGATGTTCCCGGACCAGGCGGCAGATCTGTTTGTCAAATCTCCCCGGCCGAGGATGAATAATTCCGGCATCTCTTGATTGCTTGAGGGGGGGGGCTATTTTTAGGCCTCATCAGGGGCACATTGTTCCAGCCTGCTACAGCAAAGGAGATGCGTGCGGCGCTGAGGCAAGAGGGTTTCCAAAATGGGGCCACCGGTCGCGTCCTCTGGGTGGACAGTTGAGCAGTGGCTGGCCTGGAAATGAAGGTGAATGGGGAGAGGTGGGGCAGATGCCGTGCCCCCAGCGGGAGAGGTGTTCCCATCTGCTTGGCTCCGTGATCCCTGGCCTCCTTTGCAGGGCTGTTGTTGCGAGGACAACGGAGTTAAGAAAATGAAAAATAACGGAGCTGCTCAGTGAAGCGGCTTGTCGCCATCTTGCCTCCTTCTCCATGAGGACAACTCAGATGGCGCGTCGTCTTAATTAGGGACACCATTCCATTCGAGGAGGGGGAGCCCAGAACTTGATAGTGAAGCACTTTGCCCTCCCTCCCGCTTCAGGATCATCAGAAAATGGGGGGGGAGGGAAATGCCCGCTGGGCACTCCATTATTGCCTATGAAGGCTGATTCCCATAGGGTATAATGGAAAATTGATCTGCAGGTATCTGGGGCTCTGGGGGGGGGCTGTTTTTTTAGGGAGAGGCACCAAATTTCCCGTATAGCATTTGACGCTTCTCCTCAAAACACTCTCCAAATTTCAAAAAGGTTGTACCAGGGGGTGCAGTTCTATGAGCCCCAAAAGAAGGTGCCCCTCTCCTTCCTTCTTTCCAGTGGAGGGAAAGCCTTTAAAAGGTGTGCAGTCCCTTTAAATGTGATGGCCACAACTCCCTTTGGAGTTCAATTACGCTTTTCACAACCTGGCTCCAGGCTCCACCCCCAATATCTCCTGGCTCCACCCCCAAAGTCCCCAGATATTCCTTGAATATGACTTGGCAACCCTAACCCTGCGTTGAAGTTCTCAGAAGGCTGCTATTCTGCTTGGCTCTGGCCTTAGCTGGGCAAACTTTCTCGCTGCTGCGACCTGGGTCAGCACCAAGCAGATCCAGCAGTACCATTTGCTTCAGCCGGACCCCAAGGTATTTTATTGTCCCGCTCTTCCCCTGCCAGGGCCCCTGTATAAATCGATGGTGCGGTCTCATTTGGAATACTGTGTACAATTCTGGTCACCGCACCTCAAAAACGATATTATAGCATTGGAGAAAGTGCAGAAAAGGGCAACTAGAATGATTACAGGTTTGGGACACTTTCCCTATGAAGAAAGGTTGAAACGCTTGGGGCTCTTTAGCTTGGAGAAACATTGACTGCGGGGTGACATGAGAGAGGTTGACAAGGTTATGCATGGGATGGAGAAAGTAGAGAAAGAAGTCCTTTTCTCCCTTTCTCACAATTCAAGAACTCGTGGGCATTCAATGAAATTGCTGAGCAGTCGGGTTAGAACGGATAAAAGGAAGTCCTTCTTCACCCAAAGGGTGATTAACATGTGGAATTCCCTGCCACAGGAGGTGGCGGCGGCTACAAGCATAGCCAGCTTTAAGAGGGGATTGGATAAAAATATGGAACAGAGGTCCATCAGTGGCCACAGTATATATATATATGTGTGTGTGTGTGTGTATACATACACACATATATTGGCCACTGTGTGACACAGAGTGTTGGACTGGAGGGGCCACTGGCCTGATCCAACATGGCTTCTCTTATGTTCTAATGTGACTCAGAGTGTTGGACTGGATGGGCCACTGGCCTGATCCAACAGGGCTTCTCTTATGTGACACAGAGTGATGGACTGGAGGGGCCACTGGCCTGATCCAACAGGACTTCTCTTAGGTTCTTATGGAAATGCTGCCGTCAGCCGGAAGAGGCCAGAGGCTTTGCAGTCTTACTCTTAATAATAATAATAATATAATAATAATAAATTATTGGTGTTTAATAATCTTGGCCCATCTTGGTGTAAGGCAGCTTTGTTTGTGCTTCAGCGAGACCAAGCGAAGATGGTGCAGCAGGGGTCCCGATGCACAGCGAGGTTCTGCTCCGAAATATATTCAAGGTTAAACTGCAAAAAGAAAACGAGGCATTTTAGGAGCATTTGTGGCAAAGCTATTTCATAACCAAAGAAGCGAATTCTGCGGAAGTATAATCTTGTGTCATTTCAGAGGGCTCGATGGTGGAGTGTGGGGTTATTACTTGCAAGGGGTTACTGTAACGAGGGTTTGGATGCAGGAAAACTGGATTAAATCCCTCTTTGGTTCCAGAGCTCTGGCTCATAAGAACATAAGAGGAGCCATGTTGGATCAGGCCAGTGGCCCATCCAGTCCAACACTCTGTGTCACATAAGAACATAAGAGAAGCCATGTTGGATCAGGCCAATGGCCCATCCAGTCCAACACTCTGTGTCACATAAGAACATAAGAGAAGCCCTGTTGGATCAGGCCAATGGCCCATCCAGTCCAACACTTTGTGTCACATAAGAACATAAGAGGAGCCATGTTGGATCAGGCCAATGGCCCCTCCAGGCCAACACTCTGTGTCACATAAGAACATAAGAGAAGCCCTGTTGGATCAGGCCAATGGCCCATCCAGTCCAACACTCTGTGTCACAGAAGAACATAAGAGAAGCCCTGTTGGATCAGGCCAATGGCCCATCCAGTCCAACACTCTGTGTCACATAAGAACATAAGAGAAGCCCTGTTGGATCAGGCCAATGGCCCATCCAGTCCAACACTTTGTGTCACATAAGAACATAAGAGGAGCCATGTTGGATCAGGTCAATGGCCCATCCAGTCCAACACTTTGTGTCACATAAGAACATAAAAGGAGCCATGTTGGATCAGGCCAATGGCCCATCCAGTCCAACACTCTGTGTCACACAGTAGCCAAAAAACCCAAGTGCTATCAAGAGGTCTACCAGTGGGGCTAGAAGCCCTCCCACTGTGCCCCTCCCAAGCACAAGAATACAGAGCATCACTTGCCCCAGACAGAGAGTTCCAACACTATGCTGTGGCTAGTAGCCACCAATGGACCTCTGCTCCATTTTCCTCTTGAAGCTATCTATGCTTGTAGCCACTGCCGCCTCCTGGGGCAGTGAATTCCACGTGTTAATCACACTTTGGGTGAAGAAGTACTTCCTTTTATCCATTCTAATCCGACTGCTCAGCAATTTCATTGAATGCCCACGAGTTCTTGTATTGTGAGAAAGGGAGAAAAGGACTTCTTTCTCTACCTTCTCTATCCCATGCATAATCATGTAAGGCTCTGTCATGTCACCCCACAGCTGATGTTTCTCCAAACTAAAGAGCCCCAAGAGTTTTAACCTTTCTTCATAGGGAAAGTTTTCCAACCCTTTAATCACTCTATTTGCCCTTTTCTGCACTTTTCTCAATGCTATAATCTCGGGCCAGCTGCTAACTCTCTCCAGGACTCGCCCTGCCACTGGGCAAACGAGACAATCGCCTAGGGCGCTGGCCTTCTGGGGGTACCAAATTGGGCATTTCTCCGTGTGATTTGGTGACGTTATCAGTGTGTGTGTGGGGGGGGGGTGCCAGCCTTGCCCAGGGTACCAGAGTGTCTAGGGCTGGCCTTGAATCTCTCCGTGCCCTATTCTGCAGGAATATAGCTAAACATTCAGCAACTCGGACGGCAGGGGAAAAGCTAGACATAAATTTGATAAGCGAATTGGAGTGGCCTTTCCGTTTGAATTTTCTGCAGCTGAGGGTACATGAACTTGTCTAATGGCCTGTGTCCATTGCTACAATCCAGTGTCAGTGAGTCCCACCAGTTAATTACTCTTTTGATTGAAGAAGCGTTCCTTTTGTCTGTTTTAATGGCAGGCCCAGTCCAGATTTGGTTTGTCTGTCCAGCTGCCTGGTCCCATAGCCTGGCCCCTTCTAGCAGGGGCATGATTTCAGATTTTACTTGGGGTTGGGTGGGTGGGAGGGAGAAGAGGTCCAGGATGGCTTCCATGGGCCGGATCTTCAACGCGTTCAGGATTAAGTAGCAAGAAGCAATTATTGTAGCGAGAACCTTAACTTTATTTGTGTAACGCAATGTACATTAGATTTAAATTTTTTATACCTCTTAATAACCGCTGCAGAGTTTCTCGGCAAATACTAGTCTCAGTTGGTGCATTTCGCATGCAGAGCTGGAACAGAGACTTTTTCCTCTGCAAACTGAAATCCAGGAGGAAAAGGCTGCAGCCCCTCAGAAAAACCCCACCCCTCAAAATGTTTTCTTTGCTTTCTGGATACTCGCTGCCATTGTATGCCCAAGGAGGACATCATGCCACCCCTCTTCTCAGTTAAGGAGGCTTAACTATGGTTTGATAGTGTCAGAACTTGAAAACTTCAAGAAAGACTCATTACTTTGTATCAAAAGTATAAGACATTTATTGAGAGTAGTGTTCAGGGAAAGCACAAGTTGACTCTGATAACCAGTACAGTTATCGGCACATTCTTTATGCAGTGGTAACAGAAACAATAAAACCATTTCTCACACTCCAAGAGACAGTTGTCTGTTCCCAGGGTCCCTTATCTCCAAGGCGGAGGAAGAAACCCTGCTGTGTTGCTCTGGTGGGCTAGCTTCAAAGGACACCTGCAGATGTTTCTCAGGGGCTATCGGTCACCCTTCAGTGGTTACAGTTTGTTTGAAATGCACAGAACATTTGGTTAGTAGGCATGATTGCAAGGACAATGGGTTAGTAGACATTTACAATATGGAGTCGGTTAGGCTAATATCATCAGGCTCAGCATACATGATAGTTACAAGTTCTGACAGGTAGGGGGTTGGAATCAGAAACTGAAGTTTGCTAGTCTACTCTGAGGCCAGCTGTGGTCTGGTGCAGTGTCTGATTGCCTATCCGTGGATCCGGCCCATTATCTGTCAGGAGACTTTGGCTTGGAGAGAATAAAATGCCAGGGGGATGGATGCTGAAAGAAGACTCCCCCTGCACATGCGCACAACTCTAAGTTCCCCGTTGTACTGGTTGGAAGCTGTGGTTGTGAAAATCTGCGGTTGGTGCAAACCAGGGTTTGACCTGACAGGATGTCTGGATGCCCCTGTGGGTTCTACTTTGGGGTCAACCAGAGTTCCATATTGAAGTTGGCGGCACAAGAGGAGACATGGCGGCAGAAGTCCAGGACTCTTAATGTGTCTAAACTTTTCCTTTCCGCTAGCCACATGTGGCTCTTTCACACATATTCATTGTGTGACTCTTGAAGTCCATGCTACTCTGTTGGTTGGCTTGGAGAAGGCCATTGTCTCTTTAAATCACTTCTCCAAGCCAAACCAGCTGGGGAATTGGAGAATGTATTTAAAGTTGCTCTCTTTCCACCTCTCCCTCCCCTTCTATTGCTTTCTTTCCACCTTTCCTTCCTTTCTTGCGGCTCTCAAATGTCTGACATTCAAGTCTTGCGGCTCTCAAACATCTGATGCTTATTCTATGTGGCTCTTGCGTTAAGCAAAGTTTGGTGACTCCTTCTCTAGTTGTCAGGCTTTTTTTTTGAGCAGGAACACAGTTCCAGCTGGCTTGGTGTCAGGAAAAAAAGGGAACGTTCCCCTGTGCAAGCACCCGTCATTTCCGACTCTGGGGTGACGTTGCTCTCACAACGTTTTCACGGCAGACTTTTTTTTACGGGGTGGTTTGCCATTGCCTTCCCCAGTTCTTTACGCTTTCCCCACAGCAAGCTGGGTACTCATTTTACCAACCTTGGAAGGATGGAAGGCTGAGTCAACCTTGAGCCAGCTACATGAACCAGCTTTCACTGGGATCGAACTCAGGTCATGAGCAGAGAGTTCAGATCACAGTACTGCTGTACTGCTGCTTTACCACTCTGCACCACGGGGCCGCTTAGTGTCAGGGGGGGTGACCTAATATGCACGTGAGTTCCTGCTGGGCTTTTTCTACCCCAAAAACCCTGGTTGTTGTACTTTTTCCAGGCTGTATGGCCATGGTCTCTCTGGAGCAGGGAGACCCACCCCTTTTTCATTGTCTCTTAGCCCCTTCCCACATTGGAGCACACTCCCTTCTTATCAAGTGGTTTTTGAGAACATTCTTTTCTTGATTGATTTGCAGAGTTAGGTTTTTCTGAATACCAGGGGCGTCACCTGAGCGTGGAAAGAAGATATTGGATTTATATCCCGCCCTCCACTCTGAATCTCAGAGTCTGAGAGTGGCTCACAATCTCCGTTGTCTTCCGCCCCCACAACAGAACCCTGTGAGGTGGGTGGGGCTGAGAGAGCTCTTACAGCAGCTGCCCTTTCAAGGACAGCTCTGTGAGAGCTATGGCTGACCCAAAGCCATCCCAGCAAGTGCAAGTGGAGGAGTGGGGAATCAAACACGGTTCTCCCAGAGAAGAGTCCACGCACTTAACCACTACACCAAACTGGCTGTCCATGGGTGTCCCAGTTTGGGTTGCCGTTACCATCTGCGTAACCATCAGCCAGTTTACTACGAGATACAGCAGGAACAGACGTTCCTCAAGAGCACCGGTCTCCAGGGATCGGTCGATGCTTTCTCGCTGATAGCGGAATCTCATGCAACCTCCAGAAAGAGGAGAACAACCCCAGCAGCGTCTTATTTGCTGCTCCTTAGAGCATGGAAGCAGAATGGACCCTGTAATCTGGGGCCTGCCTTGATGGCCACCTTACAGGTATCATCCCAGATACTTTTTGTGAGAGGCGGTCAGGATCTCTGGAGGCTGGCGGGGTGGTTCTCCATGAGATGCCAACTTTGCTTCCCGCTGTTCTCCAGGGGCTCTGATTTTGGAGCTAGCTCTGTGGGTTTCGTGGATTCTGCCCCATTTTGCCTCACCCTGGAAGGCATATAAAATTGTATCCCTTGCCACTGGAGGAACACAGCCAGGCCAGTTTCCCACTAACTCTCACACTCCTCTTCTCTGCGGGGCTTGCGTCGGATTTCGCACTCTCTGCCCCAGGGCTGCAACTAGCTTTGGCTTTTTTGCGTTGCAAACTGAAACTGGTTTTTAGAGGATCTTGTCTGCTGCGTGAAAGAGGCAGAGTGAGTTGCAGCCTCGAGGCAGAGAGTGTGAAATCCAACGGAAGCCCCGCAGAGAAGAGGAGTGTGAGAGCTAGTGGGAAATCACTCCCAGTGCCAAAATGTCCCCGATAAAGGGAAGGAGTTTCTCCCTGAATTCCACCTCATCTCCAGAGATCAGTTCCCCTGGCGAAAATGGCAGTTTTGAAGAGTGGAGTCTATGGAGCCTTCCCAAATCTCCAGGAGTTTCCCAGACTGGAGCTGGCAACCTCACCCCTCACCAGGGACCAGTGAATGCCCCCTTTGCCCCTCTAGGTGGTGCCCAAGAGCTCTGCTGCCGGAGGTCACAGGCCTTGGGGAAAACAGCTCAGGTCTTTGCCATGGCGGTCTTGGGACCCCAGAGCCTGCTGAAGCCAGGAGAGCCATTCCATGATTCTGGACCCTCACCCCACATACCGATAGGATGGCCTCCATGTGCACTGTGCTGGCACTTTTGCAAATAAAACCAATCACAGCCTGGAGAGGAGGCGGCTGAGAGGTGATATGATCACCGTCTTCGAGTACTTGAAGGGCTGTCATCTAGAGGATGGTGTGAAATTGTTTTCTGTGGCCCCAGAAGGTAAGACCAAAACCAGTGGGTTGAAATTACCGTAAATCAAAAGAGTTTCTGGCTCAACATTAGTGAGAACTTTCTGATCGTTAGAGCGGTTCCTCAGTGGAACAGGCTTTCTCAGGAGGTGATGAGTTCTCCTTCCTTGGAGGTTTTTAAACAGAGGCTACATGGCCATCTGGCAGCAATGAACATCCTGTGAATTTAGGGGGAGGTGTTTGTGCGTTTCCTGCATTGTGCAGGGGGTTGGACTAGATGACCCTGGAGGTCCCTTCCAACTCAGGAGGTGGTGGGCTCTCCTTCCTTGGAGGTTTTTAAACAGAGGCTAGATGGCCATCTGACAGCGATGAAGATCCTGTGAATTCAGGGGGAGGTGAGTTGTGAGTATTGTGCAGGGGGCTGGACTAGATGACCCTGGGGATCCCTTTCAACTCTATGATTCTACAGAATGCAAAAGAAGCCCGGGTGGTGCAGCAGGTAGAGGAGAGGACTCAAATCCGTGCTTCCAGCAAATTCCGGGATGTGGCCTTGGACCAGTCCCTGCCTCTTAGCCTCCTCTACCTGACAGACACAAATGAAGGGTGGGGTAGAAAAGGCACTGGATGCATAGTGTACAACCCCCCCCTGCACTCTCTCCTTCAAGGGAGATTCATCTCAGTAAGTGCTGCTCAGATCTTCCCACTGCACAGAGGAATGGGGGGCATGTGATACCCCTGAATCCTTTGACCGGAGAGGGTTGGTCTTGCAAAACTGCTTTCTAGGCACCCCCTCCTCCCTCACCGTCCCCTCCAGCTGCCTTCTTTCTGTGCACTGTGTGTTTGGCTTCTCTCTCTCTCCCTCATTGGTATGCAGAGGGGTCACCGTGGATCTTTCTGCCTGCCAATGGCTCACCCCTCCCCGGTTTGGAATCTGGCGTTCAAGGAGCTTTAAATGGGGACCCTGGATCTCTCGCTCAACAGAACTTGGAACATGGAGTCCTGCTATGGCTTGCGGTCTGTGAAGTGCGGATGTGCGTTTGGTGTGGGGACATGCTCTGTTGGACGCTGCAAACTGTGCAGGTTCAGACAGAAGACTGGGCAAGCTGGGCTGGGTTGGCAATCATCGGTTTGGTGTCTGTGCTGCTGGGCGTGGATGGGTGTTTCCATGGGCATGGCTGTAAAGGCAGTGGATGTGTCAGTCTCTGGATGTTTTGGGGACTGGAGGCACCCCCTTGCCACATCCTTTGGCACCTGAATCCTCATCCAGGTGATCAGACTTTCCAGATGGAGAATAGAATCCTGCAGCTCAGAACATGGGAGACAGACGCTTGTGTGAAGCCCGGCAAGGGGGCTGGGCCTCTCTCTCCTGGCGGAATTTGTCTCCCACTTTTCAAAAAGCCATCCAGCCTTCGGTCGCTGTGAATCCCACGTGTGTTCTGTATTGTGTGAAAAAGGATTCCCCTTCCTCATTTCTCCCCACAACCTACCGCCTGTCCCTTTCCTTGGGTGACCCTGAGAGGGAGAGGATTTGTCTGTCAGATTTGGGCTGGGGGAAGGCCTGTGTTCGAATGCCTGCTCGGCTCCACACCTGCATGGATAACCTTCATCAAAATCCTCTTTCTTATTAATTGATTCTATTTATTTTCTTCATTTCTACTCCTCCTTTCTCTCTGGGGACCCAACACGCAGTGAGCTTTCATCGCAGAGCGAGGATTCGAATCCAGATCTCAGTCGGACATTCTAAATACGGCACCTCGCTGGTGCTGTCTCCGCCTTGCCTCTGTCACGGGCGGGTGCCGCTGTCTTCCGAGGGGAAGAGGGAGTGATATAGATGTCGCCGCTAATTGGATTTGCCGTTGACGAAGCAGCCGGGGCTGGTTTGGATTAATTAATCCAAAGAGCAATTAATGCAATCAAATTCCACATTCACTCTGTGAGCCCCCCCTCCCGTTTGGCAGTACATCTGCCCTCCCTGTATGTCACGCTGGGGTCCGGATGTGCTCAGGAGGGGGGCGGGGCTTATAGAAGGGCTGATCTTTCCATCGACTTGAGGCTGACCCACTCGAATGACCTGGCAGTGTTAGAGGAGGGGGGCAAGGCCTTATGGGAGGGGTGGGGCGGGAAGTAACCACAGAACCACCACCACCCCTGCACAGGAGCCTTCTTTCTCATAAGGTCTCGATGGACGCGCTGCCAGCTGTTTCCTTTCACAATCGCCGTCTGCATGCGCCAATTCCAGGTTAACCATCCATCCTGGCTAAGAATGAGAACCCTTTTCTTCTGGTCATCTGGCAAGGCGCTTAATCGTGTTCCTCCTTAGAGCCAGCGATTCAAGTGGACCAGTCTTCATCTCTCATTTTGGGACCATGGCTCAGTGGCCGAGCATCTCCTTGGCACGCAAAAAGCCCGGGGTTCAATCCCCAGCAGGTGTGGGGAAGGACCTCTCCTTCTTTGGAGGTTTTTAAAGGAAGGCTCGATGGCCATTGGACAGCAAGGCTGATGCTGTGAATTAGGCAGCTCATGAGTGGGAGGGCAGGAAGGGCTGCAGCAGGGCTTAGGAGAGCCAGTTGGGTGTCGTGGTGAAGTGCTTGGACTCTTATCTGGGAGAACCGGGTTGGATTCCCCACTCCTCCCCTTGCACCTGCTGGAATGGCCTTGGGTCAGCCAGAGCTCTCTTATCTGGGAGAACCGGGTTGGATTCCCCATTCCTCCACTTGCAGCTGCTGGAATGGCCTTGGGTCAGCCAGAGCTCTCTTATCCGGGAGAACCAGGTTTGATTCCCCACTCCTCCACTTGCAGCTGCTGGAATGGCCTTGCGTCAGCCAGAGCTCTCTTATCTGGGAGAACCGGGTTTGATTCCCCACTCCTCCCCTTGCACCTGCTGGAATGGCCTTGGGTCAGCAAGAGCTCTCTTATCTGGGAGAACCAGGTTGGATTCCCCACTCCTCCACTTGCAGCTGCTGGAATGGCCTTGCGTCAGCCAGAGCTCTCTTATCTGGGAGAACCAGGTTGGATTCCCCACTCCTCCACTTGCAGCTGCTGGAATGGCCTTGCGTCAGCAAGAGCTCTCTTATCTGGGAGAACCAGGTTGGATTCCCCACTCCTCCACTTGCAGCTGCTGGAATGGCCTTGCGTCAGCCAGAGCTCTCTTATCTGGGAGAACCAGGTTGGATTCCCCACTCCTCCACTTGCAGCTGCTGGAATGGCCTTGCGTCAGCAAGAGCTCTCTTATCTGGGAGAACCAGGTTGGATTCCCCACTCCTCCACTTGCAGCTGCTGGAATGGCCTTGGGTCAGCCAGAGCTCTGGCAGAGGTTGTCCTTGAAAGGGCAGCTGCTGTGGGAGCCCTCTCAGCCCCACCCACTTCACAGGGTGTCTGTTGTGGGGGAGGGAAGATAAAGGAGATTGTGAGCCGCTCTGAGACTCTTTGGAGTGGAGGGCGGGATATAAATCCAATATCTTCATCTACCTCACAGGGTGTCTGTTGTGGGGGAGGAAGGGAAAGGAGATTGTGAGCCGCTCTGAGACTCTTCGGAGTGGAGGGTGGGATATAAATCCAGTATCTTCATCTACCTCACAGGGTGTCTGTTGTGGGGGAGGAAGGGAAAGGAGATTGTGAGCCGCTCTGAGACTCTTTGGAGTGGAGGGCGGGATATAAATCCAATATCTTCATCTACCTCACAGGGTGTCTCTTGTGGGGGAGAAAGGGAAAGGAGATTGTGAGCCGCTCTGAGACTCTTTGGAGTGGAGGGCGGGATATAAATCCAATATCTTCATCTACTTCACAAGGTGTCTGTTGTGGGGGAGGAAGGGAAAGGAGACTGTGAGCCGCTCTGAGACTCTTCGGAGTGGAGGGCGGGATATAAATCCCAATATCATCATCATCATCATCATCATCATCATCATCATCATCATCATCATCATCATCATCTTCTTCTTCTTCTTCTTCTTCTTCTTCTTCTTCTTCTTCTTCTTCTTCTTCTTCTTCTTCTTCTTCTTCTTCTTCTTCTTCTTCTTCTTCTTCTTCTTCTTCTTCTTCTTCTTCTTCTTCTTCTTCTTCTTCTTCTTCTTCTTCTTCTTCTTCTTCTTCCTTCTCATAGCCCTTTCTTACACCCAGGGAAATGCTGATTTCAACTTTGGGGTCAGGCAGCAATTTTTCTGCCGGCCATTTTGACCAGGGTTTTTTTGTCATCTCCTGGGCACGGAGCCTGCAGGGGTCTCTGGGGATGGATGTGTGTGTGGTAGGGGGGGGGGAGGCATGTGTGAATTACCTGCATTGTGCTAGGGGTCGGGCTAGATGACCCCAGAGGTCCCTTCCAGCTCAGAGGAACTTCTGCTTTTATTTTCAGAGGGTGGCCATATTATTCTGCTGTAGAGCAGCTCAGTTCGAACCCAGTGGGCCCTTTGAGACCAACAAGACATCGGGGGGGGGGTGCCCTTTTGAGAGTCAAAGACTGGATTCTGGCTGCTGCTTGTTTGGATTCACTTTCATTTCCGTGGCAGGAATTCAGTGCTGTGGTGTGTGTGTATGTGTGTGGGGGGGGCAACCCCTCAATTGTGGGCATCATTAGCCTCCTCTTGACCCAGCAGACGGAGGCTGGAAGGATGCCAGAGTGAGGGGTGGCCTCTCCTGCCTCCTCTCAGCCCCCCTCCTCCCTCCGTCCCCCTCCCTTTGCTCTTCCTTGATGTCATCACGCCGACTGCTAAGCGATAAGATCAAATAAGGCTTCTCGGTTGCTGAAAGGCAGCGAGCTGTGTGAATCCAGGAGGGAGCCGGTCTCAGCACATCCGTGAACTCCGGAGCAGCTCCCCTGTGCTTGGTGTGTCGGTGGGAATCTCAGCTGCTTGATATCTGCAGCAAAACTGCCCCGCATCAGCTCCTGTCTCATCAGGAAGGGAGGGCGGAGCCTCCTCCCTTGCTGCCCCAAATCCAAGGTTCTGTCTCCAGCTGCATCGGAACAGAGTCCATTTGGAGAGGACCTACTATTCCTTCCTTCCCTCGCAGAGTAGGAGCTCTGGGCGGCCTAGAAATCCTATTGCCCAGCAGATCCAGGGCCGGATTAACAATTAAGCCAAGTAGGCACCGGTTTATGGGCCCCCACGCCTTTAGGGACCCCAGGCCGGCTCCCCCCCCCCAGTTTCCCCTCTGCTTGCAGCCCTCCCAGCCTGCACACCCAGCCAGCCACGGAACCCCTCTTTGCCCGACTTGCCTGGTGCGGCTGCTGCTGGTCGTTGCCAAGTTTGCCCCTCTCTGCCTCTCCCCTGCAGCTTTGTCCGAGGGGCTTTGGAGAAGGGGGCTGCAGGCTGCAGTGGGGGCCAGGGGCAACAGGGTGGGGGGAGGTCTGACTCAGATAATTTGCAAGGGGCCCCCCAAGATCTGGAGCGCCTAGGGGCCTCCACAGGGTTTAATCCGGCTCTGGGCAGATCTCTGGCTTGTCTCCACTGGGCACTTTCTGGCATAGAGCCACGGGGATTGGAAGCATTTTAAAACACCCACACACCTCTGCACATTAGATAGCCATTGTCGAGTGCTAAGACTGGAGCCAAATTCTGCAGTCGAACGGAATCCTAGAATGCACCGTAGCTGCAGGAACACCCGTGAAGGTCTCGCTGCGTATTCCACGTTGAGTGTTCTGGAAGCATAATCACTGTGGTCCTTTGCAACAGAAGGAGAGAGGCCTCTGAGGCCTTCGACACCAACAAATGTAGCAGTGGGATAGGGGTCAGGCCAGGATCTGGGTGACCCTTGGGCCACTCACACACTCTCAGACTCACCTGCCTTGCTGGACAAGATGGAGGCAGGGAGGAGGATGGAAGCCACTTTAGGTCCCCTCTGGGGATATAAATGCAGTAAAGAACTCGTTAGGAAAACAGAAGCTTCCTTGGAGATGGTGCCCACATGGTTAGATGCAGTTTTCCTTTTATTTTCCTCTTATTCTTTTGAGAACTGCTCTTGAGAGAACAGCTCTGAGAGAACGTGACTGACCCAAGGTCACTCCAGCAGGTGCACGTGGAAGATTGGGGAATCAAACCCGGTTCTCTCAGATTAGAGTCCACACTCCTAACTACTGCACCTGACTGGCTCTAACTACATCCTAAATCATGGGCGTAAAACATGCAGCCGGGGGGGCCAAATCAGGGCCCTCAGTGGGCTATCAGGCCCCTGAGCAAGTGGCTGTCATCTGCTTCCTTCTCCCTCTCTCTTGCTTCCTTCTGCATCACAGCTTGCTTTGCAAGACTTGCGCAATCGCACAGGAGCTACAGAGCAAAACCTCTATTTCCTCCATTGGCTGAGGCTCCTCCCTTGGGGAGGAAGGGGAGAGGGAGAGCTTGCTTTGCCAGTCTCTATCAATCGTACAACAGAGCTGCTGAGCCTCTCTTCCTTCTATTGGTTGAGGCTCCTCCCCCTCCTGGTCCCCTGGGAAAGGAAGGAAAGAGTCAGAGTTTCCCTGGGCCCCATGGGAGACATACAAAGAAAGCACCTTTCAGACCGAGTACTAATATTTTAAGGATGTTCCAAGTTTTTGGTTTTTAAAAAAATCGTTGTGTTTGTCTGTGTCCTTTATAAAGCTTATATCTCTGCTCCCTGATCACACACGGCACGGCCCAACCTGACCTGGCTCGGCCCGACAAGGCCTCATTTGTGTCACTTTGGCCCTCATAACAAATGAGTTCGACACCCCTGTATGTTCTGCACGTGATGGCAGAACTTATCGCCCGCCCTGCTGTGAGTTCGCTCCGCATGGCCTACCTCGCAGGGCGCTTGTAAAGATAAAATGGAGGTGGAAATGGGCCTCGAGCTTTCACTGAAGGAATGAAAATGTAACAAGTGCTTTGAGACTGTGGTCAGCCACCTTGTGCTGTCGCCACCATCTGCTGCTCTCTGAGAACCATAGAGTTGGAAGGGACCTCCAGGGTCATCTAGTCCAGCCACCTGCACAATGCAAGAAACTCACAAACACCTCCCCTTAAATTCACAGGATCTTCATGGCTGGCAGATGGCCATCCAGCCTCTGTTGAAAAACCTCCAAGGAAGGAGAGCCCACCACCTCCCCAGGAGGAAGGGACCTCCAGGGTCATCTATTCCAATCCCCTGCACAATGCAGGAAACCCACAAATACCTACCCCAAATTCACAGGATCTTCATCGCTGTCAAAGGGCCATCTAGCCTCTGTTGAAAAACCTCCAAGGAAGGAGAGCCCACCACCTCCCGAGGAGGAAGCCTGTTCCACCGAGGAATCGCTCTAACGGTCAGGAAGTTCTTCCTAATGTTGAGCCGGAAACTCTTTTGATTTAATTTCCACCCCTTGGTTCTGGTCCTACCTTCCGGGACCACAGAAAACAAACTCACACCATTCTCTAGATGACAGCCCTTCAGGTATTTGTCACAATGCTGTGAGTTGTACCGCCAGATGTGGAATACTTAGAATGCATTCCCCCAAACTTGCCCTTCCTGCTTAAGTTAATTCTCTTCTGCTCAATGATGAAGCATTCCCGCCCCCCGCCCATTAAATGTTTTACAGGGAGGCAGATAAGAATAAAAACATATTAGGGTTCAGGTAGCAAAATTTCTCCTAAAAAACCCACGAGGCCGCCATATGCAGCCGTTCTTCCCACCCTCTCCCTGTCCGGTCTTCTCTGCCGCAATGCTCTTCGTGGGCCGCCCGGGCCTGTCTCCCCCTGCCAGAAAGACGGATGGCCATTCTGGGCTCTTAACCCTGTTAGCAGGGCTTTATCTTACTCTCTGGCTTTTGCACAGTCGCAAATGGGCAATTCGATCCCAAGGGGCATTTTCCTCTGAGCCTGGCAAGATATTCTTTTTTTGCGGGGGGGGGGGGGGGGGCAGGGCTGGCTCATGTGCAAACAACCGGCCCCAGGACTCTGCTATTATCAGCCCTGCTTTTCAGCTGGAAGAAACCGAATGCCTCTTTTGCCACTGTGGGGACAGGCGCTAGCCATGTTTTGTGCAGGAGACGCCTCTCTTATGTGCCAACAGGGGCTTTAAGGACACGGCAGTTTGGGATCCCACATCTGGGGCTGGATGGGGAGAAGGGAGCAGACTCTCTGCCCCTTCAGCTGTTCCCGGAGGGGTTGGAAGTGCTTCCTTAGGAACACGGTTCTTCAAAAATTGAGGCAGATCGTCCTCTGTTTTCCCTGCAAGGCAAACCTGGGGTTGCCATAGCGACTGCCCAGATGTGCGTAGTAGAGTTTTTTTGGCTCTGAGTGCCTTCTCCATCTGTCTCCCCCCCCCACCCCCGGTCACAGCAAGTGGTTGTGTGTCCCAAGGGTGGGGGGATCGAGGACAGCAGCTTCCCTCCAGCTGATACCGGGCCTGACACGCGCATATTCCCACCCCCCACCCCCGCTTTTGTTTCCACAGATTTGAATCCTGGGAAACGCAGCCCAGCGACGAACGGGTTGTGTCCTTCACTTCTCCAAACTGTACAAGAGAAATATACGGTCCTAGATGGATGCAAGTCTTGCCCTCCTTCCTGTCCAGTTTGGTGTAGTGGTTAAGTGCACAGAATCCTATCTGGGAGAACCGGGTTTGATTCCCCACTCTTCCACTTGCAGCTGCTGGAATGGCCTTGGGTCAGCCATACCTCTCACAGGAGTTGTCCTTGGAAGGGCAGCTGCTGTGAGAGCTCTCTCAGCCCCACACATCTCAAGGGGGTGTCTGTTGTGGGGGTGGGGAAGGTAAAGAAGATTGTGACTGCTCTGAGACTCTGAGATTCAGGGTATAGGGCAGGATATAAATCCAGTATCATCATCATCTTCTTCTGGGGGCGAATGCCTTCTTGGCGTTGGCCCCTTGGCTGTGGCAGTCCTTGCGCCATCTGGGGACTTTTCCAGCAAGTTAGGCTCAGGCTTTTGGGGGGGGAAAATGCAGCATTCCCTGTTATGGGTTGTTTGATGGTTTTCATGGGTTTGTTGCTTGTTTCTGGTTGCCGTTGATGTTTTTCTTTGCACGGTTTGTAGATTTCCTGACTTTCTTTGGCTGATTTTTGTCACCTTTCACCAGCACTGTTGGTTGGGCTGTCTTGGGAGTGACGGGCATTTCTGTCAACTGACTTGAGAGCTTGGCTTAGCAGTAAAACATCTGAGACCCCAGAGAGCCCCTCCCAGTCACAGCAGACAGTATAAGGCAGCGTCACGGGCGGTGGAGAGGCGGCCCATAAACATTTTAGATCAATAAAATAAATGGTGACATTTGAGGTGAGGTTTCCTTGAGGGATGAGGGTGCTGATTGGCATGGTGTACGGTTCTAATATTTACAGGCTGGGCTTTTTCTATAGCAGGAACTCCTTTGCATATTAGGCCACACACCCCTGATGTAGCCAATCCTCCAAGAGCTTACACGGCTCTTACTACAGGGCCTACTGGAAGCTCCAGGAGGATTGGCTACATCATAGGGGTGTGGCCTAATAGGCAAAGGAGTTCCTGTATATTTCCTACAGATCTAGGAAAGCATGCAGGAATAGCCTGGAAGCAGATTCCCCTCCCCCGACTGTTGCACCCCTGACCTCCTCCCAAGGTGACCACTCACAGGCTGGCTCCAAAAGTTTCACCTCCTCCTTGTTCTCTGTCCATATCCAAACTGACCCTCTCCCACCCCAAGAAAGGGCCACGGCTCAGGGGCAGAGCTTCTGCTTTGCAGATGGGAAGTTCCAAGTTCTGTCCTTGGCATCCCCAGGTAAAAGGGCCAGGCAGCCGGCGATGGGAAAGATCTTGCTTCCGGAGGGTCTGGGGAGATGCTGCCTGTCCAAGGAGACGGTACTAAGGCAGCCGGACTGATAGTCTGTTTCAGTGGAAAGCTGTTTCATGTGACGCACACGCACACTCCAAGGGAAGCCCAAACCGGTTAAGAACATAAGAGAAGCCCTGTTGGATCAGGCCAATGGCCCCTCCAGTCCAACACTCTGTGTCACACAGTGGCCAAAACCCAAGTGCCACCAGGAGGTCCACCAGTGAAGCCAGGACACTAGAAGCCCTCCCACTGTGCCCTCCCACAAGGGCCAAGAATACTGAGCATCACTGCCCCAGACATAAGAGCATAAGAGAAGCCATGTTGGATCAGGCCAACACTCTGTTGAGTCCAACACTCTGTGTCACACAGTGGCCAAAAAACCAGGTGCCATCAGGAGGTCCATCAGTGGGGCCAGGGCACTAGAAGCCCTCCCACTGTGCCCCCCAAGCACCAAGAATACAGAGCATCACTGCCCCAGACATAAGAGAAGTCATGTTGGATCAGGCCAGTAGCTCATCCAGTCCAACACTCTGTGTCACACATAAGAACCTAAGAGAAGCCATTTTGAATCAGGCCAATGGCCCCTCCAGTCCAACCCTCTGTGTCACATAAGAACAGAATAGAAGCCATGTTGGATCAGGCCAATGGCCCCTCCAGTCCAACACTCTGTGTCACATAAGAACATAAGAGAAGCCATGTTGGATCAGGCCAATGGCCCCTCCAGTCCAACACTCTGTGTCACATAAGAACAGAAGAGAAGCCATGTTGGATCAGGCCAATGGCCCCTCCAGTCCAACATTCTGTGTCACATAAGAACAGAAGAGAAGTCATGTTGGATCAGGCCAGTGGCCCATCCAGTCCAACACTCTGTGTCACACATAAGAACCTAAGAGAAGCCATTTTGGATCAGGCCAATGGCCCATCCAGTCCAACACTCTGTGTCACATAAGAACAGAAGAGAAGCCATGTTGGATCAGGCCAGTGGCCCATCCAGTCCAACACTCTGTGCCACATAGGAACATAAGAGAAGCCATGTTGGATCAGCCCAATGGCCCCTCCAGTCCAACACTCTGTGTCACATAAGAACAGAAGAGAAGCCATTTTGGATCAGGCCAATGGCCCCTCCAGTCCAACACTCTGTGTCACAGAGAGGATCCTGTTCTGTGATCTCTCTACCCGGTCAGATATTCCAGAGTGCAGAAGCGCCTTAAAAATGAACAACATTTGTGACAGAGGAGGAGCTTTCTGGAGTCACGGCTCACTTTTTCAGGGGAAGAAGTGATCTGCAACTCAGGAAAGCTCACGATCTTGCTCTGTTCTAGAGCTGCAGACAGACTAACATGGCTGCTGGTCTTGACCTGAGACCAGAATGTGACCCTCTGTCCCAAGACAATGGCCAGGGAGACTTGAGTGCTTTGCCTTCCGCAGTTCCCCACAAACATGTTAAGACCATTGCTTGGAATGGGACTCCTGTGTTGCGGTGACTGATTTCACATCGGACAGATTCCTTCTGGCATATTGCTGTTGTTCAGTCGCACAGTCGAGTCCGGCTCTTTGCGACCCCCTGGACCGAGTCACGCCAGGCCCTCCTGTCTTCCACCATCCTCCAAAGTCTGCTCAAATTCATGTTTGTTACATCAGTAACGCTGTCCAGCCATCTCCTCTTTTGCCGTCCCCTTCTTCTTTTGCCTTCTGTCTTTCCCAGCATCAGGGTCTTCTCCAGGGAGTGCTCCCTTCTCATTGGGTGGCCAAAGTATTTGAGCTTCAGCTTCAGCATCTGACCTTCCAGGGAACAGTCTGGGTTGATTTCCCTTACGACTGACTGATTGGATCTTCTTGCAGTCCAAGGGACTCTCAAGAGTCTTCTCAGGCATCACACCACCATGTTAGACTTATCTGGCATATTAGACGGGTCTAATTTCTGAAATCAAGGATGCTTTTCTAGTGCCCCCCCCCCTTGAGATGGGTGGAGTACTGAAATCTCGGGAGATGCCTCGATGGGCGCTGTTTTTTCCTCCCTAGCCCTGCCTGCAACCTGGGAAATCTCAATGCTTGGGAGAGAGGGTGGGGGACCTCAGACCTTGTTCTCAACATGCTGCTCCTTTAACGACCCCCCCCCCTCTCTTCTCTTCCCAGAGCTTCTGGGATCAACCAAGAGGGTGAACGTGAATTTCCAAGACACCGATGGGTGAGTACAAATAGAGCTTGGGCAACAGAAGCAGCCGGAGAGGTTTTGCACTCCACAAGGAGCGCATCTCTGTTGAGAACAATTCCAGCTTCCTGAGGGCCCTCCGTGTGCTCTCTCCTGTGCACGCTGCAGTTCTCCCTCTGAGCCTCCTGGGACTTCATCCACGGCTCTTCACCGCCCCTTGATGCCTCCGGGCAAAGATGGTTTCCTTCCTCTCGCTGCAGGTCTCCTGGCCGAGAAAGAGCTCCGCCCTGGGCTTCCTCATGCAGCTCTGCCAAGAAGCCCGGCTGTCGGGCTTCTCTTCTCTTTCCCGGCTAGGAATGGCAGGGGAGCTGCCCTGTTCCTCTGTTGCAGCAGAGAGAAACAGGAGCCCTGTGGCCCCTTCGAGGCGGTCCCATTCACTGCCTCCATCATCAGAGGCATCTCCCAAAGTCCACCAAAAGTTTGACGGGGTTGAAATATTGCTCATCCCGCATGGGCCTGTTGGGTTCCTGTTTACCTTCCTTCCTAGAAGACTCTCCCCGCACACATACACACACACTGCTCAGAATTGCTCTCTGATCTGGGCTTGCCAACCCTCCAGGTGATGGCTGGGGGTCTCTTGCTGTTACAACCGATCTCCAAGTGACAGATATTAGTCCCCCTGGAAAAAATGGGCTGCTTTGGACGGTGGGGACTCTGGGGCATCTACCCCTCGGAAGCCCCTCTCCTCCCCAAACCCCCTGCCCTGCTTAGGCTCCACCCCCAAAATGTCCAGGTCTTTCCCAACCCAGACCTGGGAACCCTGAGGCATAGAATGTGGATGCCAACATCCAGGTGGTGTCTGGAGATCTTCTGCTATTACAACCAATCAGCAACAGAGATCAGTTCCCCTGGAGAAAATGGCCGCTTTGGATGGTGGACTCTGTGGCATTGAAGTCCCTCCCCCTCCCCAAGCCCCATCCCCAAATCTCCAGGTATTTCCCAACCTGGAGCTAACAACCCGACCCTGAACAATTGTCCTATGTGAACAGATTTTGTGTGTGTGTGTGCGTTTCTTTACATTTGTGTAGCAGCCCCAGTGCCTGTGGAGGTGACGTACAGGCTTCAATTTATCCGTTTTTAAAAATCCTGCTTCTTCAGACCCTTTCCACTGTAATAGTTTTTGATGTGTATGTAATCTTCCTTTTTTTCCCCCTTAAAAAAATCCTTCTCCTGCTTCCCCCCCCCCCATGGAAATATTTCTGGTGTCCCCCCCCTCTTAATCTGTGCTCAACCCCCCCTCTCCAAAATCCCCCAGGAATGCAAGAACCGAGTTCTTCTGGGCAACTTTCCCTGGAGATCCCACATTTCTCGGAAGGCCATGGAGCGGCTCCCACGGACCCGCCTGGCTTCTCTTCTAAATCGGGGCATTCCTCAGCCGTGAGCAGAGCAGAAACTCTGCTCTGGTCTGCCTCTCTGGAGCTGGCTTCTGGGCTTTTATGGAAATGTTTGGAGAGCACAGATAGGTGTGTGTGTTTGTGGTGGTTTCAGGAGGCCAGTCTTCCACTGACAAGGCAGGGTGAGGTCAAACGCTGCATCTCCACTGTCACTCAGGAGCATCCTAGTTTTGAACGCTTCCCCCTCATAAAAAAAGAACTCTTTGCATGCACTGAAACTAGCGCATCAGATGGGCCAGATATTAGCCTAAGTTCCTTTCCAGGTTATGCCGCTTTGCTTCCAGCATCTGTGTGAAACCAAATACATTCGTTTGGGGGTATGGAGAGCCAATGAGCTGAAGTGGACAGAGTGGATGTAAGAGACCGCAGGGGACCTGAGTTTGAATTCCCCACTTCTGCTGTGGAAACTCGCTGGTTGACCACGAGCCCATCGCAGACTTTCAGCCTGGCCTCCCTCACAGCGGTGTTGTGAGAAAGAAAAAGATTTGGCTTTTATACCTCACTTTTCACTACCTGGAAAAAACAGTCCCATGGCGCAGAGTGTTAAAGCTGCAGTACTGCAGTCGGAGCGCTCTGCTCACGGCCTGAGTTTAATCCCGGCGGAAGCTGGTTTCAGGTAGCCAGCTCGAGGTTGACTCAGCCTTCCATCCTTCTGAGGTCAGTCAAATGAGTCCCCAGCTTGCTGGGGGGGAAGTGGAGATGACTGGGGAAGGCAATGGCAAACCACCCCGTCAAAAGTCTGCCATTGCCTTCCCCAGTCATCTACACTGGTGCTTGTACAGGGGACCTTTCCTTTCCCTTTCACTACCTGAAGGAGTCTTAGGGTATGTTCACGCTACACTAAACAATGCATTTTGCAACTGGATTTTTTTGCTGTGTAAGAATAGCAAAAACCCGCTTGCAAAACACATTATTTAGTGTAGTGCGAATGCACCCTCCGAGTAGCTCACAATCTCCTTTCCCTTCCCCTCCCCACAACAGACACCCTGCGAGGCAGGTGGGGCTGAGAGAGCCCTGAGAGAACTGCTAGACGGATAAGCTCTGAGAGTAGAACCATGACTGGCCCAAGGTCACCCTGCTGACTGCAAGCGGAGGAGGAGTGGGGAATCAAACCCGGCTCTCCAGATGAGCGTCTGCTGATCTTGACCACTGCCCCAGGCTGGCTCTCAGAAAGCAGAGGAGGGGCTGAACGACGGGTTTTGAGCCCCAACTTTGGGAAGGAAATAAATGCAGCTGTGTGCCACTGCCCCGAGGAGGCAACCTCTGCCCTCTTTCCTCTCCTGGCGATGCCCCAGCTCTGCCCTTCCTCCCTGCAGGTTCTCCGCCCTGCACCACGCAGCCCTCAATGGCAACACGGAGCTCATCTCTCTGCTGCTGGAGGCCCAGGCGGCCGTGGACATCAAGGACAACAAAGGCAAGCTGGGAGAGGGGGGCACTGATGACCCGCAGCGGGGGTCTCTCCCTGGCCCACAAGCACGCAGGGCTTCGGGGGCGGTGCTGAGAACGCTCTTCCTCCGGCAGGGATGCGCCCTTTGCACTACGCGGCCTGGCAGGGCAAGAAGGAGCCCATGAAGCTGCTGCTCAAGGCCGCCTCCTCTGTCAACATCCAGTCCGACGAGGGGCAGATCCCCCTCCACCTGGCCGCCCAGCACGGGCACTACGACGTGGTAAGGGGGAGAGGGGCTCCGGGGGGGGGGGTCTTGTCGCCGGGAGAGGAGCTCTGTGCCCCTCAGTGGGGCCAGGGGTGGAGCCTGGTTGTGTGCAAAGGGGGCCTCGGGCGAATGGCAGAGCCCAGCTGGCAAAGTATCAGCTTTCCTGGGGAAGTGGCACAAAACAGGAGTGGGGGAGGCAGCCCCCTCTGTGGAGAGCGGTGGGGAGTGGAAGGACACGAGTGGTCTGTCTAGCCCAGCCTCCTGCTTCACGCAGGGGCCAGCCAGTTCCTCTGGAGGGCCAGCAACAGGGTAGCTGGCCCTCCAGCCACGGGGGAAGTTAGTTCCCAACCCCTCCTGCTCTGGAAATGTTTGTGTTGGGTGCAAAGCATGCTAGGCTGTGGGCAGGGTTGCCCAGGGTTTCTTCCTGGGGACTTCAGGGCTGCACCAAAGATTCTGCCTGGTGTCGGAACTCCCCCCCCCCCCTCTTTGCCCCGCAGTCGGAGATGCTACTCCAGCACCAGTCCAACCCTTGCATCCTAGACAACTCCGGCAAGACCCCTCTCGACTTAGCGTGTGAGTTTGGCCGTGTCGGGGTAAGTGGAATCCACAGTACTGCATCTCCTTGGTGGAAAGCGGGGGAGCGGGGATTCTCATGCAGGAGGCCAAAACGTGAACACACGAAGCTGCCTTCCGCTGAATCAGACAGAGCGTCCCATTAAGGTCAGTACAGACCAGGGGTGGCCAAACTGTGGCTCGGGAGGACCGTGTGGCCCTTTCACACACATGGTGTGGCTCTCGAAGCCCCCACCGCCCCATTGGCCAACTTGGAGAAGGCATGGCTCTCTTTAAATCACTTCTCCAAGTCAAGGCAGCCGGTGGCTTGGAGAATGCATTTGAAGTTGCTTCCTTTCCACCTCTTCCTTCCTCCTCCCTCTCCCCATCTATTTTCCTACCTCCCTCCCTTCCTCCTTTCCTCCCTCCCTCCTTCCTCCCTTCCTCTTTTCCTCCCTCCTTCCTCCCTCTTTTCTCCCTTCTTTCCTCCCTTCCTTCCCTCCTTCCTCACTCCTTTCCTCCCTTCCTTCCCTCCTTCCTTCCTTCCTTCCTTCCTTCCTTCCTTCCTTCCTTCCTTCCTTCCTTCCTTCCTTCTTGTGGCTCTCAAATATCTGACACTTATTCTATGAGGCTCATATGTTACGCAAGTGTGGCCACCCCTGGTAATCCCCATGAAGTCTGGCAGGGGCTCTGCAGGGTCCCAAGTGGGGGGTCTTTCCCCTCCCCTCCTGCCTGCTCCTTTTCACTGGAGATGCCGGGGATTGAAACTAGGACGCTCTAATGCCACCGAGCCACTTTTCTTCCACTGAGATAGTTCCAGGGGGCAGCCATGTCGAGGGCGGCGCAGTAGTAGCTTCGAGACCCCTGAGATTTCTGCCTCACCCAGTGGCCGAGCAGTTCCTCCAGAGGGCCAGCAGCAGGGCGCAGAGGCCGAGGCCTTCTCCGGGATCCGGAGGATCAGTGCCACTGAAGGTGGAGGTTCCCCTCAACCACCAGGGCTAGTGGCCACTGATAGACTTCTCCCCCGTGCATCTCTCTTATCCCCCTTTAAAGCCGTTTATTCCTGTGGGCATCACCGCATCCTCTGCCAATAATTCCTCCACCTCACACAGCCCCGTCTTTGGGGAGGGGAACCTACCTCAGCCGGCAACTCCAACCCTCCCCTCACCTCTGTGCTTCTCTCCCCATCGCCCCCTCAGGTGGTGCAGTTGCTGCTGAACAGCAACATGTGTGCCGCGTTGCTGGAGGCCAAGCCGGGAGACATCACCGACCCCAACGGGACCAGCCCTCTGCACCTGGCCGCCAAGAACGGGCACATTGACGTCATCAGGCGCGTCCTCTTTCCTTGCCTCCAAGGGGCCGTTTTGTGGAGCTCGTTAGCATAATTCATTAGCATATGCCACTCCTCCCCAGCAGCCAAAAGCATCCCAACACAAGAAAAGAGAGCCCTGGGTGAGTGAGGCCTGCTTGGGCTGGCTAGGGATCCAGCCAGACCAAGCAGGCCTCGCTCCCCTGGGGCTCTCCTGGGCTGCTTCCCCCAGTCAAAAGTTCAGCAAATCACCCGCCACCCAAAATCACATCAGAAGTGGAGAAAGGGCGGTGTGGGCTTCTCCAGGGGTTCATGAGGGCTGCTGGGGGCGTGGCAAAGCTCCTGGTGGCTGGCTGGCTGCCCGCTCTCCTAATCCAGGGATTGTTCTGCAGCTGCACCTCCTATTCACTGGACAAGGTAGGTGGGGAGGAGGAGGGGGAACTCTCAGAAAGGTTCAGGAACTGCGCTCCTGTGAGGCCTGCTTGAGGCTGTGGGGAAGGGGGTGCGGGGGAGGCTGGGGAAGCATTCCAGATGCTCTTTGGAGGCTGGGGTCTGAGAACCACGTCTGCCTTTGGGGAGCCAAAGCTGCTGAGTCCAAAAGGGGTTCTGGAACCTTAGGGGTCAGGGTTGGACACAGGCAGTGGGCCAGCAGGGTGGGGTGTGGGGCACGATTGGCTCAGCCCCGGAAGGAGGAGGGGGCTTGTTAGGAATGCAGGGCGGGGGGAGGCGTGCAGGCAGGGGCAGTCCCTGGTGCCCTTTGCGGAAAGGAGGAAGGGCCCCAAAGGAATCTCTAGGGCAGGGGTGTCGAACACATTTGTGATGGGGGCTGGATCTGACATCAATGAGACCTTGTTGGGCCAGACTGGGCCAGGTGTCCAACTGCACGCCTTCTGTGAGAGCCAGTTTGGTGTAGTGGTTAAGTGTGCGGACTCTTATCTGGGAGAACCGGGTTTGATTCCCCCCTCCTCCCCTTGCACCTGCTGGAATGGCCTTGGGTCAGCCAGAGCTCTCTTATCTGGGAGAACCGGGTTTGATTCCCCCCTCCTCCACTTGCAGCTGCTGGGATAGCCTTGGGTCAGCCAGAGCTCTCTTATCTGGGAGAACCGGGTTGGATTCCCCACTCCTCCACTTGCACCTGCTGGAATGGCCTTGGGTCAGCCATAGTGGTTAATTGTGCGGACTCTTATCTGGGAGAACCGGGTTTGATTCCCCACTCCTCCACTTGCACCTGCTGGAATGGTCTTGGGTCAGCCAGAGCTCTTATCTGGGAGAACCAGGTTTGATTCCCCACTCCTCCACTTGCACCTGCTGGAATGGTCTTGGGTCAGCCAGAGCTCTTATCTGGGAGAACCAGGTTTGATTCCCCACTCCTCCACTTGCAGCTGCTGGAATGGCTTTGGGTCAGCCAGAGCGCTCTTATCTGGGAAAACCAGGTTTGAGTCCCCACTCCTCCACTTGCAGCTGCTGGAATGGCCTTGGGTCAGCCATAGCTCTCGTCCTTGAAAGGGCAGCTGCTGTAAGAGCCCTCTCAGCCCCACCCACCACACAGGGTGTCTATTGTGGGGGGAGAAGAGAAAGGAGATTGTGAGCCACTCTGAGTCTCTGATTCAGAGAGAAGGGCAGGGCATAAATCTGCAATTCTTCTCTTCTTCTTCCCAAGAAAGGAGTGTTGGTGGCAGGGAGAGGAGAGGAGGCCAGGCCTCAGAGAAGCCTGGGCTGTCTCTTGGAGAGCTACAGATAATCCAGGGCAGGCAGTCCCCCTCCCAGCACCCCAAAAGGCAGTCCTCTGTCCTGGGGAGAGAGCCTGAGGTCAGCCCAGTGGGACCCGGCAGGAAGGCAGCGATTCCTTAAGAGTTCCGCAGACAGGAGGGGCGGCCACCCCAAGGGGGAGGGAATGGAGACTTGCAGAGATGAATTGCAGAAAGGCAGGAGTGGGGAGGGGGCTCCATTAAGGCCTTTATCGATGTGAGTGGCGGAGTCCAGGCGGAAGCAGCCGGATCACTTAGGGAGGCTCTCCCTCCCTTCCCCTTCCTGCGCCAGGCTGTCCTGACACAGACCCAGAATCCTGGGAGAAGAGGCCCACTGGGTTTTTCTCAGGGAGGGTAAGGATCCTGTAAAGAACCAAGCCCCTGTTTGGGTCAGAGAGATGGGCACGCCTCAAAGCCTCTCTCTCCTGTGTACTCTGGCTACACCATGTTGGATTGGGGCCTGTTGCAAAGAGAGAGAATGCCATCTGCGTTCCCTCTAAGCTGAGTTAATGTGAGGCAGCTCGCAGGCTTTTTAGCCTCCGGCTCGCACATTTTCGTCTTGGCTCAGGCAAAATGGCCCCTGAGCAAGCTAATCTATGCAGTAGCTCACAACTCAAATGCCAGTAGCTCCCGAAGTAGAATTTTCACTCACAAGACTCCACAGCGTAGAGGGCGTCTGTGCCTTCTTCCATTCGCAGGGCCTTCTTTGCACTTAAGAAGAAGAAGCATGTTGCTAGTCCTCAGCGCTGTTTCTAGGATTTGTCCTGGGCTTGTCTGAAATTCCAGAAACGATAAATTTTGACTGGCATTTCCAGAGGTGTGGGGATGGCTCAGTTTCTCTGCCGTTTTGCAGCAGCACCTGTTTCTGCCACCCCTTGGTTAGTGATCTCCTGGGACTTCACTTGGACCCCTCCTTGGTGCCTCTCGGATGCCCCAAGTCACTTACATAGCAGGGTGGAGATTCAAATCCGGGTCTCCCAGATCCGAACGCAGCACCACGCTGACTCTCAGCTTAGAGATCATCTTCTTCTCCTCCGGCTGCCCCTGTTCACCCAAGTTGCGCTAAAATATCTTTAGCTTTCCAGCATTGTTTACCGTCAGGATTAGCAGGTCGAAACAATATTCCTGGTGGTGAAAGTGCCACTTCCGGGACTTTGAGACGCAGGCAGCTTTTAGCAAGGGCAGCCCTGGAAGCCGGCTGATCAGAGGCGAGAGAGGGGAGATGCCAGCTGCCCGGGCCTAGCTGAGAGCAGAACAGTGGCATCAGAAGACCGCCCTCCGGAGTCTTCACTTTGGGGTTGTAGATGTGGTGCCAGGAGTGAGAGGCTGGCACGGGGGCAGCATTCCCTGCCCAGGAACATTTTTCCAGCCTGCCATCCTCGGGCAGGTCCCGTTTGCTCAGCTGTGCCGCATCCTTTGCAATTCCTTTTTCTGTGTCTTCTGCAGCCACGTTGTACGGACAGGGAGGCGTCGCCCTCCTCCAGGTCTCCATTGCCCCCCCCCGCCCCCCGTGCAGGCACTGAAATCTCCAGATCGCCCTCTGGGGCTGGAGCAGCCCTAATCTATCTTCTTGCTCTCCTCTCAGGCTCCTGCTGCAATCCGGCATCGACATCAACCGGCAAACCAAGGCAGGCACGGCACTCCACGAAGCAGCCCTGTGCGGCAAGACAGATGTTGTTCGCCTCCTTCTGGACGTAAGTCCTCCTGGCCGCCGCTCCAATCTGCTTGCGAGAAGAGATGAAGGCCTTGCCGTGTAGACGGGGAGCACCTCTGGCCATCTTGGCTGTGGAAATAGCCAAGGGGGCTCTTGAGCTCCGGCAGGCCCAAGGGTGCCTTCGGACTGGGTTCTGCCCGGGGAGGGGGGTTTCCCTGCAGTTCCTCGCTCTCAGCCTCCCCTCGCCCCCATCTTTCAGAGTGGGATCAATGCCCACGTCCGCAACACCTACAGCCAGACGGCCCTGGACATCGTCAACCAGTTTACCGCGACGCAAGCCAGCAAGGAGATTAAACAGATGCTGCGAGGTGAGATGGGGAGAAGAAGGGGGCGGCGGGCCAAAAGCAGCATCAGGCGGAGCAGGGGGGCCTCCCCACCCCATCCTGCCCCACTGCAGGGTCTTAGCCCCATGCGAAACGTCTTCTGCAGTGTGACGTTGTTCCTCCCCAGCCCACTCTGCAGGACAGTTGTGAAGAAGATGGAGAAGTAGAGCAAAGAGGGCTAATAATTAAAAATGTCGGAGAGCTCTGCTGCCCTCTAGTGGCTCTTCTAGGGAAGGCGTGCCGTTGGTTATAAATCGCTTTTAACTGTTGGGTTTTCCTAGCAGGTTCTGTTGGGGCAGCATAAAGGCTAACAGAATTTTACTCTGGAATAAGCTGTTGTGGCCACATCTTCAGAAGCAGCAAGTGGGATGCAGGGAGTGACGAAGGCGCTTCTTTCTCTTTCTCCTGGACACGGAGAGAGCCCCTCCCCATTTTATAGACAAGAGGGCCAGAGAAGGGCTGCAAGGCTAAAACCACCAGATGGAGATTTGAATTGGGGGCATCTCAGTCCTGGAGTTTAAAAGCATTTTAGTTTTTGACTGGGTTTCCATTCCTGGGTTGTGTGTCTGGGAAGCTTTTTGCTCCAGAAATGCACTTTTCGGCTTGCTGGTGTTTCACAGGTCTGCTCTGAATTGCCAAACAGCCTCCAGTTCGGCTCTGTTGTAGTAGTTTGGGCATGTCTCCTAGCGACCAGCAATGAGGACTAGGAGCATGCCAAATGAGGACTAGGGACCTGCTAACCGTCAGGAAGTTCTTCCAGCTCAATATTAGGAAGAACTTCCTGACAGTTGGAGTAGTTCCTCAGTGGAACAGGTTTCCTCCTCGGGAGGTGGTGGACTCTCCTTCTTTGAAGGTTTTTAAAGAGAGGCTAGATGGCCCTCTGACAGCAATGCCGATTCTGTGAATTAGGTGGATCATGAGAAGGAGGGTGGGACGGGTTGCATCAATATGAACATATGAAGCTGCCTTCTACTGAAATCAGACCCTGGGTCCATCAAAGTCAATATTGTCTGCTCAGACTGGCAGCGGCTCTCCAGGGTCTCAAACTGAGGTTTTTCACGCCTATTTGCCTGGACCCTTTTTAGTTGGAGATGCCGGGGATTGAACCTGGGACCTTCTGCTTACCAGGCAGATGCTCTATCACTGAGCCACCATCCCTCCCCAAATGCTTCGTTCTTGTGGCTCTTTCTTACATGCCCAGGGAAATGATCTTTGTAACTTTGGGGTCAATCAGCAATTTTTCTCTGGGCCAGTTTGGCCAGGAATCCTAGACGTTTGGGGTGTTTTGCCATCTTCTGGGCATGGAGCCTGCAGGGGTCGCTGGGGATGCGTGTGGGGGAGGGGAGAGGTATTTGTGAGTTTCCTGCATTATACAGGGGCTTGGACTAGATGACCCTGGCGTTCCCTTCCAACTCCATGATTCTATGATTCTAAAATGGCATTCGGGCAACCCCCTTTTGCATCAGGGAGGCTTGCGTGGACAGCGTCTTTGGATCGTGCCCCACCTTAATTGGCGGGGGGTGTGTTTGGGGAGGGATGCTGATTCCACCTTCTAAAGATGCTTCGTATTTTAGGCTCCCAAATATTTGTGGCCTCTGCGAGGAACGAAGTCACAACAGGCAGACCTTAAGTGTGTGCCAAATGCATTTTTTTTTTCACTTCCAATTTGCAATAGCAGCCCGCCCTCCCCCTCTGTGGCTCTCCTGGGCCCCAAAGTGTGCCGTCCGCCTTGAAGTCCCGGGAATCCGGTCTCCCCTTGCTGCCACAGAGTGCCTCCCAGTTGAGAATCAGGAACCACCACCACCCCCCCCACACACACACACACCCCGCAGCCAGGATGTCTGCAGGGCCTTGGCTTTTGGTGGTGACTCCCTGCCCCCCTCCCCTCTGTGCCTAGATGCATCGGCAGCCCTCCAAGTCCGGGCCGTCAAAGATTACTGCAACAACTACGACCTGACCAGCCTCAACGTCAAAGCTGGAGACATCATCACGGTGAGTCTCTCTCTTGGCCTCGTTCGCAAAGGGGCTGAAAAGCCAGCCAGAAGGGCCTGAAATGGGCTTTGAAGGTTCCTGGCCCCAGGGGAAGTGCCTGCCTGGAGAGCTGCTTCTCCAGAACCCAGGATGCCCTCAGTTGCCCCTCGGGCTATTTCTGGATGACAGTGGTCCCCCCCCCATAGCATTTGCCCCCCAAGCCGCTGTGGTCAGTAGAGGCAAAATGGCCACCAGGATCCGCAATGGAAACATGAATTTTAATAGCTTTTTAAAAAATGATTTTTGCCATATTTCCACCCTGGTTTTCTTCCAGGGAGGGAGCCATAAACTGCGCTCCTGTCCCGTGCTTATCCTCACAACCACCCTGTGAGGTAAGCTGGGCCAAGAGAGGGTGAGTGCCCGAGCCTGCTTAAAGCATAGTGGGAATTCGAACTCTGGTCTTCCACATCCTTGTCTTAAGGTCTACACCACACTAGCTCTTCCCGGATTCCCCGGGTGCACTCAGAAACGGGGGGGGGGGGGGGAGACACCTAGTGAAGAGAGGAATAATCTCCTAGAGGCATTTTCTGTTCAGAAATGATGGTTTAAACCTTCCGCTCAGCTCTTACTTGACAATCAAAGGCTCCTTGAGCATGTACAGACTGCATTCTCCATGTTCCTAACTGGCACCAATCTAGTTGTGCCCTTCTGAGATTTGGAGGGAAGGCTTGGGAGCAGTGTTCCCTCTAAACCGAGTTAGTGTGAGCTTGCTCACAGATTTTTAGCCTCCGGCTCACAGGTTTTTGCCATAGCTCAGAAAGGATGACCCCAGAGCACACTAATTTATGTAGCCCACAACCAGTGTTCCCTCTAAGCTGCAGAGTCTTGTGAGCAAAAATTCTACTTTGTGAGCTGCTGGCATGCAGGTGGGGAGCTCCTGCTCACTGTGTGCTGGGCTAAGTCCAAAATGTCTGAGCTGAAGGCTAACCAGCTTAGAGGGAACCCCGCTTACAACTTTCATGCCAGTAGCTCACGAAGTAGAATTCTTGCTCACAAGACTCGGCGTCTTAGAGGGAACTTTGCTCGAGAGAGCAGAAGATTGGGTCAGAGAGGAGGGGATGCCTTGTAGGAGCCAGCTATGCTGTTGCCGGGGGAGTTTGTAGAGGCCTCTTCTCCTGGCTGACCATTCCCTGCATCCCCCCTCCTGTCCCCCCCTGCAGGTTCTGGAGCAGCATGCAGACGGCCGGTGGAAAGGATGTATCCATGACAACCGGACCGGCAATGACCGCGTCGGCTACTTCCCGTCCAGCCTGGTGGAAGCGATCAGCAAGCGCACAGGCAAATAGCCTCCCCCCGGGGATGGGGTGGGGCCGTCTTTACAAGCCAAGAACCGAGTGCAGGACTTTTTTATTTGTATCAGGAACTCCTCTGCATATTAGGCCGCACCCCCTCCGGATGCAGCCAATCCTCCAAGAGCTGACAGGGCCTCCTGGAAGCTCCAGGGGAATTGGCTACATCAGGCGGGGGTGTGGCCTAATATGCAAAGGAGTTCTTGCTACAAAAAAGCCCTGATTGAGTCACACTCTGCCATTAAGGCCTGGCTCCCCCTTTCCCCCTTGTGTTTGGGGGAGCAGCTTGTCCAGTTTCTCCCTGTCCTGACCGCAGAAGACATCTCAGTAGATTCATACAGGATTCCTTTTCCCAAAACCACAGGGCTTTGAGCAGACAATAATTAAGGGGGCAGAGTCCACCATTGACTGGGGTTCTCCCAAACTCTGGCAAGGGTTTGTGGGAGGCAAAGATGCTGTTCAAGGCCCCCAAATCTCTCCGGGGCCTCTGTGCATTTGACCAATCACCGCTCATGAACTTTCAGGTTCATAAGAACATAAGAGAAGCCCTGTTGGATCAGGCCAATGGCCCCTCCAGTCCAACACTCTATGTCACTCAGTGGCCAAAAAAACCAGGTGCCATCAGGAGGTCCATCAGTGGGGCCAGGACACTAGAAGCCCTCCCACTGTGTCCCCCCCAAGCACCATGAAGACAGAGCATCACTGTCCCAGACATAAGAACATAAGAGAAGCCATGTTGGATCAAGCCAATGGCCCATCCATTTCAACATTCTGTGTCACACAGTGGCCAAGAAACCAGGTGCCCTCAGGAGGTCCATCAGTGGGGCCAGGACACTAGAAGTCCTCACATTGTTGCCCCTCCCAATCACCCAGAATACAGAGCATCACTGCCCCAGACAGAGAGTTCCAAAAATAAGCTGTGGCTAATAGCCACTGATGGACCTCTGCTCCATATGCTTATCCAATCCCCTCTGCCTCCCTGGAACTGCCCCCCCATTCCAATTTGGTAATCCTCAACCCTGGACTTTATGATCTTATGGGAGGAAATACCACCCCCCCCCTTTAAATGGGAGCGTTTGTGGCCCCGGAATCCCACCCCAAAGTTTGGCCCCGCTGGTACCCTTGACCTTCCGCAGCATACCACTTGTGCAAAGAGCGTTTCTGCCGTGGAAGGTCTCCCGTTAGATTATCTGCAGCCGCCCCGTGGAATGTCAGGCCAATTGTGAATGAGTTTAATTTTAGACTGAGTTTAATTTGAGGTGGGGGGGCGGAAAAACCAATCCCATTAGTTTGCGCTCAGTAAATCTTGGCAGGGTTATCACCTGTGTGACTTATACCCACTGAAGAAGGAGAAGGGGGAGAAGGAGAAACGTTCCAGCAGGTTGCAGCTGCCAAAGGCAAGGGGGGGGGGGACGGGAGGGCAGCTGGTGGGTATTCATAGCACGGCCTCCTCTCTGGAGGCTGGATTCCTGCTGATAAAAAGCTTTGGCTCTTTCACCTTGTACAAATTTGCTTCCTTCGCATGGATTTAATTTTAAGATTTACGTTCTGCGTTCTGCTAGAACGTTTGGGCCAGGTGTGCGTTAGAGAGGGAAGGGGGGGGGGGAAGCAGACATAGATTATCCCATTAAATTAAGCTAAAACCCAATTACATTGTTAGGAGAGAGGACTGGTGCTGAAACGTTCCATCTTGCTTTGACAGCGGATTGGATTTCAAAGCGGGCGGGGGTGGTGGGGAAAAGAAGAACTCAGGTATTGGTTGGACTGAGCTCCGGAGCTGAGAAATTTGTTGCTGTTGGGGGTGAAGCTACCCAGACACCCCCGCAGCATTTGCATGCTGTTTTCCAGCCCTGAGAACAACCCTGAAACTTTAGCCCCATGTTGGAGACACTGGCGGGATGGCGAGGGGGGGAGAGAACACGATCTTCCCAAAGACCACCTAGCAAGATTGTGACAGGGGTGATATTTGAACCCGGATCCAGTTGGGTTAGAATGGATAAAAGGAAGTCCTTCTTCACCCAAAGGGTGATTAACGCATGGAATTCTCTGCCACAGGAGGTGGTGGTGGCTACAAGCATAGCCAGCTTCAAGAGGGGATTGGATAAGCATATGGAGCAGAGGTCCATCAGCGGCTATTAGCCACAGCATTTTATTGGACCTGTCTGGGGCGGTGATGTTGTGTATTCTTGGTGCTTGGGGGGAGGGCAAAGTGGAAGGGCTTCTAGCCCCACTTGTGAACCTCCTAATGGCACGTGGGGGTGTTTTGTTTGTTTTTTGGCCACTGTGTGACCCAGAGTGTTGGACTGGATGGCCCATTGGCCTGATCCAACATGACTTCTCTTATGTGACCCAGAGTGTTGGACTGGATGGGCCACTGGCCTGATCCAACATGGCTTCTCTTATGTTCTTCTTTCTGGGGCAGGGATGCTCTGTATTCTTGGCGCTTGGGAGGGGCAACAGTGGGAGGGCTTCTGGTGTCCTAGCCCCACTGGTGGACCTCCTGATGGCACCTGGGTTTTTTGGCCACTGTGTGACACAGAGTGTGGGACTGGCCTGATCCAACATGGCTTCTCTTATGTTCTTATGTGACCCAGAGTGTTGGAGTGGATGGGCCATTGGCCTGATCCAACATGGCTTCTCTTAAGTTCTTATCCTCCCATACTGTGGCCCAGCCTCTCAGCTGCTCTGCCACACGATCCACTGAAACACCCCCTTTTGCCTCGTGGCAGCCCTCCCCTTCCTGGCCCTGGGGGGGAAGTGCCCTTTCACATCGGTTATTGTTTCTCTCGCCAGGTCCGTGGAATGACGACCCCGGGCAATTCCAGGCCATCCCGCTCCCAGCTTGCAGAGCCTCCATCCCCAACGGCCTCCCCTGCTTCTCCTCCTCCTCTTCCTCCTCCACCCACCAGATCCATATCCTGCCTCCACCCCCACCTCCGCCAGTCCCCCATCAGCCTCTGTTCAGTTCCTTTGGCTACCGCCGGCTGCCCCACGGCGCTGTGGAAGGGCCGGGCACCAGCACAGGTAGTCCATCCTCCAACTTCATTCATTGGTTGCCTCTCCCTGCCGCTGCCACCATTTTGCTTTGGGGTGCACGTGTGGTTGGCTGTGAGCCAACTGGGATAGGTATGTGCAGACAGACATCTTTTGGGGGTGTTTTGCAGGGGGGATGCATCACAGAAGGCTGGGCCCCAGGGCAGCGGGGGGAACGTGGTTGGGCTGGGCTGAGCATGGGGAGATGTTGGGGGGGGGGGGAGGCAGGTGGGGGGGGGTTCTTTTGGCCAGGAAGAAGGGCCGAGCCAGAGGGAATTGGTTGGGGCTGGGAGCGCATGGCCCAGAAGGTGACCAAGAGATCTTGAGGTGTCGGGGGACAGAGGAAGAAGATAGAAGAAGCTAGTGGATTTATTCCCCACCCTTCACTCTGAATCTCAGAGCAGCTCACAATCTCCTTTATCTTCCTTCCCCACAACAGACACCCTGTGAGGTGGGTGGGGCTGAGAGAGCTCTCCTAGAAGCTGCCCTTTCAATGACAGCTCTGCGAGAGCTATGGCTAACCCATGGCCATTCCAGCAGCTGCAAGGGGAGTAGTGGGGAATCAAACCCGGTTCTCCCAGATAAGAGTCCGTGCACTTCTCCAGGATACCAAACTGGCTCTAGGAGGAGCCAAAGATGGAGCTGGAACTGTGGGCTGACACTCCCCCGGGGTGGGAGCCTGGGGGGCTTTGGAGGCAAGTCTTTTCTGGGAAGAGAGGGAGGGGCCGTGGACGGGCCGCAGAGCGAGCTGGATGGACATGAAGGTAGGCACGTCGTGGTTGTTCCCCCTCCATCCATTTTGGCACAATTGCATTTCATCTTCCTTCCCTGACCCCACCCCTCACCTGGTCTTCCCTTTGATCCCCCTCCCGCTCCCCAGGTGGGGATGCTGCCTGCTGTGGCGGAATGCCCGGGGGGGGGGGGCTGCTTCTGTGCCACGTTTCTCTAACCTCCCCAGGAATATGCCCCAAAGTGGAGAGATTGTTCCTTTCACTGTGCTGTTGGTGATCTAAACACAGGTGCTGGGCTCAGCTTGCAGCCCTTCAGAAGGCTAAGTGGGGGCAGGAAAGGGGGTCTAATCCTGCCAGGGGGGGCTCAGAGCCTTCCTCGAACCCTTGCTCTGTCCCTGTAGAGGGGTAGGGAACAGTGGCTCTCCAGATGTGTTTTTTTTGCCTGCAACTCCCATCAGCCCCAGCCATTGGCCATGCTTGCTGGGGCTGATGAGAGTTGTAGGCAAAAAAACATCTGGAGAGCCACTGTCCCCTACCCCTGTAAAGACAGAGGAAGACAGGAAACCAGCGTAGCCCGCATGTAAGAATTGCATTTTCACCCCCCCCAGCCTGGCCTTGCTTGGTGTGAAAGTTGCATTTCGGTCTCTTCTGCAGCAGGGCCCCCAAAGCCCTGGTCTCACTTGGCCGGTGCCAGAGGCCAATGGCCCCGCAGGGAGGTCGCTGGGGGAGGGGGAATGTGAGGGTCTGGGTTCTTTGCTCTTGCTCCTTGACCTGCAGGGGAAGGGGGGCTTCCCAGTTAAATGGATTCGGGGCAGACAGAAGGCAACGTTGCTTCTTCACACAACAGGCATAGGGCATCTGTGGCTTCCAAGACCTTGAAACCCACCAGACGGACGTGTGGGGCCCGGGGAGCCTCCCCTTGGGGAGGCTGCAGTGTGGGGAAAGCCACGCCCACCTTCCTGTCTTTCCCAGCAGGAGGCAGCCAATCGGGTTGCCAAGTCCAGTTCAGGAAATATCTGGGGGCTTTGGGGGTGGAGCCAGGAGCAAGAGTGGGACAAGCAGAATTGAACTCCAAAGGGAGTTCTGGCCATCACATTTAAAAGGAATCATGCCTTCCCTCTATTGGAAATAATGAAGGATGGGAGGTTCACAGAAATGGACCCCCTTGTGCAATCTGCTTGAAACTTGGAGGGTGTTTTGAGGAGAGGCACCAGGTGCTATGCTGAAAATTTGGTGCCTCTACCTCAAGAAACAGCCTCCCTCCCAGATACCCTCAGATCAATTCTCCATTATACCCTGTGGGAATTGGTCTCCATAGGGAATAATGGAGTGCCCAGCAGACATCTCCCTCCCCCGCTTTCTGATGACCCTGAAGCAGGGGGGGGAGGGCCTCCAAACCAGGGGATCCCCTGGCCCCACCTGGGGATTGGCAACCCTTGGTAGCCAGCACGGTAGACCTTGAGCCACTGGGCTCAAACAGACGGTGTTTGTCCCGTGCCCAGGTGGCTGGAAGGGGGGTGGCTTTGGGGCACTGTCAAAGTGGCACATGCCCTGAGAGGGGGAGGGTCAAAGCATGGCAGTGGGCAGCGTGTGGCCGGACATCGAGGGCCCAGAATCGGGGGCCGCACCGCAAGAGACTCCAGTCTTACCCGGCTCAGGAGGCGCTCAGAGAAAGAAACAGGAAAGTGCCAAGTCCCTTCAAGGGGCCTATGTCAGGCCATGTTCTCTCTAAGCGGAGTCAGTGGGAAGGTAGCTCACAGTTTTTTAGCCTCCAGCTCACCCATGTTTGCCTTCGTTCAGAAAAGATGGCCCCAAAGCAGGGGTGGCTAAATTTGCTTAATAGAAGAGCCACATCGAATAAATATCAGATGTTTGAGACCTGAATGTTAGATGTTTGAAAGCTGCAAGACAGAAGGAAAGGAGGGAGGGAGGGAAATAGGTGGGGGAGGGAGAGGAGGAAAGGAAGTAACTTTAAATGCATTCTGCTCGCTGCTCGCTGGCTTGATTTGGAGAAGCGGTTTAAAGGAGAAATGCCTTCTCCAAGCTGACTGGGTAAGCGGCGAGTGCTTTGAGAGCCACACAGATTCCTCACACTGATTCCTCAGTGGAACGGGCTTCCTGGGGAGGTGGTGGGCTCTCCTTCCTTGGAGGTTTTTCAACAGAGGCTAGATGGCCCTCTGACAGCAATGAAGATCCTGTGAATTTACGGGGAGGTGTTTGTGAGTTTCCTGCCTTGTGCAGGGGTTGGACTAGATGACCCTGGAGGTCCCTTCCAACTCTTCTATGATTCTAACAGGCTTCCTCCTCGGGAGGTGGTGGGCTCTCCTTCCTTGGAGGTTTTTCAAAAGAGGCTAGATGGCCCTCTGACAGCAATGAAGATCCTGTGAATTTAGGGTGAGGCGTTTGTGAGTTTCCTGCAGTGTGCAGGGGGTTGGACTAGATGGCCCTGGAGGTCCCTTCCAACTCTAGGATTCTGTGACAATACGTGCAAAAGAGCCACATGTGACTCCAAAGCCTCAATTTGGCCACCCCTGCCCCAGAGCAAGCTAATTTATGGAGTAGCTCAAAACTTTAATGCCAGTAGCTCAAGGAGTAGAATTTGTGCTAGACTCCACCACTTAGAAGACGCATTGGGCACAGTGTCCTCTGGGTAGGTCTCCCGCACCCCTATCTCTTTTCTGTCCCCCTGATGGTTCTCTCTGACCCCGAAGGTTCCCGAGGGTCTGATGCCAGCCCATCCCACCTATCGCCAGGTGCATCTGCCACCACGCCAGCCCCAGCTGAAGAGATCTGGGTGCTCCGGAAACCCTACTCAGGTACGGGAGAAAGGGGCAGGTTGAATCAGTTGGGATGAAGCTGGGGGGGGGGGCTGATGTGGCCCCGTGAAGGGGCAGCTGTGGGGTGACTCTGTGCCCCACTGAGCATTGCCGCGAGCATCTCCTCCCCCACCACGTTCTTGGAGTGGAGAAACTTGCAGCGTTTGCACAGAGCAGGCTGCATTAAGCCCAGGGAGAGCCACAGGTTTTGTGCTCGAAACAAGAAGTTTTGGGGATTTATGGAAAAAGAAATAGGCATAGCTGTTCCAGGGTTAATTGCATTAAGATAATTACTCTGGAAGCTGGAACGGGTCCAGAGGAGGGCGACAAAGACGGTGAGGGGTCTGGAGACTGTCCTATGAAGAAAGGTTGAAGGAGCTGGGGATGTTTAGCCTGAAGAGGAGGCGGCTGAGAGGTGAGAGGATCACCATCTTCAAGGACTTGAAGGGCTGTCGTCTAGAGCAGGGGTGACCAATGGTAGCTCTCCAGACGTTTTTGCCTACATCAGCCCCAGCCATTGGCCATGCTGGCTGGGACTGATGGGAGTTGTAGGTAGAAAACATCTGTAGAGCTACCGTTGGCCACCCCTGATATAGAGGAGGGGTGGAATTATTCTCTGTGGCCCCAGAAGGTAGGACCAGAACCAATGGGTTGAAATTAAAAGAGTTTCCATCTCAACATTAGAAAGAACTTCCTGACCGTTAGAGTGGTTCCTCAGTGGAACAGGCTTCCTCCCTGGGAGGTGGTGGGTTCTCCTTCCTTGGAGGTTTTTCAACAGAGGCTAGATGGCCATCTGACAGCGATGAAGATCCTGTGAATTTAGGGGGAGGTGTTTGTGAGTTTCCTGCATTGTGCAGGGGGTTGGACTAGATGACCCTGGAGGTCCCTTCCAACTCTATGATTCCTGACCCTTAGAGCGGTTCCTCAGTGGGACAGGCTTCATCCTGGGGAGGTGGTGGGCTCTTCTTCCTTGGAGGTTTCTAAACAGAGGCTAGATCGCCATCTGACAGCAATGAAAATCTTGTGAATGTAGGGGGAGGTATTTGTGAGTTTCCTGCATGGTGCAGGGGGTTGGACTAGATGACCCTGGGGGTCTCTTCCAACTCTGATTCTATTATTCTACTCCCAGCCCTTGATAAAGACTCCATTTCGTTTGTCGAAACAGTTGTTGGGCAGCGGAGACCTTGAGGTATATTATGCAAGCCCTTTTTAGTGTCCTGGGGTCTGGTCAAATTGACGAACTTTTCTATATTTTTGTACACCCGAGAACCCCTTTTGGAAGACTTTACTGCCCCTGTGTATGGGTTTAGAAAGAGTACTTTGTTAGATATATATGATTTCTACGATTTCAGTAGAGGTTGGCCAGGAGGGTAGGAAGGCTCATGGTTGCTTGAGTTCTCCCCCAGTCACAAACACCAGCGCCCCCCCTTCCATGGCAGTGCTTCTTTGGAAGGGGGGGGCTCCCTTCTAACGTGACCCTTCCCTCCCCTGTCGATAGGCGGCGACCGCAGCAGCGTTGGCAGCACGGGGAGCGTGGCCAGTGCCCGGAGCTCGGGGAGCGGCCAAAGTACGGGGAGCGGCAGCCACGCTCTCCACCCGGGCTCGGAAGGGGTCAAGGTGAGTGCTGCTGGAATCCCGCCTCTGGGCTCTTCCCCACCCCTGTGGGCCACAGTGTCCACCTCCCACAAAACAGCCATTTTCTCCGGGGGAGCTGATCTCTGTAGTCTGGAGAGAAGCTGGAATTTCAGGGAACCCCCAGGCCCCACCTGGAGACTGACAAACCAAAAGCACAAAGGGCACATCATCTTTGTGTGGAGACCCCATTTCTTACCGGTGTCCTGTTGCACATGACCTCCACACAAAAGGGACTTTGGACTCTTTTGGACCGCGGATCAATGTTGAGAGCTCTACAGAGCCATTAGAAATTGTTCGCTAATTTGTACGGGTCCTTTAGGGCCGTTGTGAAACAGAGCGTTCGCTCTTTATGAACTGCTTTAAGTATTTTTATGTCAGCACGCAGGATTAAATGCATTCATGAATTCATATAAGTCTTTACTATAAAGGTCAAGGTAGTCCCCTGTGCAAGCACCAGTCGTTTCCGACTCTGGGGTGACGTTGCTTTCACTATGGTCGTTTTCGCACTCACGTTTTACTGGCGCCACGACCATCCTGACGCCGGCGAATCTGCATGAATTTCGCACCAGAAGCTCCGGCGCTCCCAGAAGCGCCGGCTACTTCCGTCGCTAAGCCAGCGCAAACGGAAATCGCAAAGATGCAGGAAAACGTTTGCGCTGGCTTAGCGACGGAAAGCGCCGGCGCTTCTGGGAGCGCCGGCGCTTCTGTTGCGAAATCCATGCAGATTCGCCGGCGTCAGGAGGGTCGTGGCGCCAGTAAAACGTGAGTGCGAAAACACCCAATGTTTTCACGGCAGACTTGTTACGGGGTGGTTTGCCAGTGCCTTCCCCAGTCATCTACACTTTCCCCCCACCAAGCTGGGTCCTCATTTAACCAACCTCGGAAGGATGGAAGGCTGAGTCAACCTCGAGCCGGCTACCTGAAAACCCAGCTTCCGCCAGGATCGAACTCAGGTCCTGAGCAGTACTGCTGGTTTACCACTCTGTGCCACGGGGCCGCATAAGGAAAGGAAAGGTCCCCTGTGCAAGCACCAGTCGTTTCCGACTCTGGGGTGATGTTGCTTTCACAAGGTTTTCACGGCAGACGTTTTACGGGGTGGTTTGCCAGTGCCTTCCCCAGTCATCTACACTTTCCCCCCACCAAGCTGGGTCCTCATTTAACCAACCTCGGAAAAATGGAAGGCTGAGCCAACCTCGAGCCGGCTACCTGAAAACCCAGCTTCCGCCAGGATCGAACTCAGGTCCTGAGCAGTACTGCTGGTTTACCACTCTGTGCCACGGGGCCGCATAAGGAAAGGAAAGGTCCCCTGTGCAAGCACCAGTCGTTTCCGACTCTGGGGTGATGTTGCTTTCACAACGTTTTCACGGCAGACTTTTTACGGGGTGGTTTGCCCTTGCCTTCCCCAGTCTTTTACACTTTCCCCCCAGCAATTTGGGTACTCATTTGACTGACCTCGGAAGGATGGCTGAATCCACCTTGAGCCACCTACCTGAACCCAGCTTACGCTGGGATCAAACTCAGGTCGTGAGCAGAGAGTTCCAACTACAATACTGCAGCTTTCCCACTCTGCACCACGGGGCTCGTAGTCTTTACTATAAGTCTGTGTATAAAAGCGTTTGCAGCAGTATAGGTTATGTGCCCTTTGGGCTTTTGGTTTGTCTGTGTGTGTTACACAGCCTTCTCATTTGTCTGGATACCCGCCTGGAGAGTGGCATCCCTACAATGCCACCAAGTGGGAGCACCCCCCCCCCCCCAATCAATCCTGGCAAAAATTGGGCATTGCTGTACTCTGCTGCCCCCCTCTGGCTGCCGCCTGCACCGCCTTTTCTCTGCTCCTGCCAGCTCCCTTGGCACATACCCAGGTTCTCTTTCCACTCCTGGGGAAAGCGGGCCAGGAGGAGGGGAGGGGGAGGTGGCCCCTCTCCTGGTCTCCCCGGATTGCCTGCTTGTCTACCAGCAGCCTGGTAAGGTTTTTCGCGCCAGCTGGGACGGCAACCATGAATCCCAAACAGGCAAAGCCAGGCTGGCCCTGCTCCACAACATACCACTTTGCCAAGAGAATCAGGGCGCTGCCAGATCGCTGCCCATTCCCATTCGGTCCTTCCCGGGGAAGGGGCCCTTGCCCTGTTACACCCTAGTGGCCCCCCAAGCCCTTTTCTCACTGGGTTCTGCCTCCTCTCTCTCCTCTCCCCCTCCCCCAACCCCTCAGCTGCTGGCGACGGTCCTTTCCCAGAAGGCGTCTGTGCAAGACTCGGCCGTGGGCGACGGGCCTGCGAAGGCATCGGAGACACCCGCAGGTGCGTGGCTGGGCTGGGTCCTCCGTGCTCGCCGGAGCTTCCCCTGCCCCCTTGACGCGCGGCTCTTCTCGGCTGGAGGACCCCGGCTGGGCTAAACATGAGGCTCTCCCTCTGCTGCTGCCAGGCCTTCGGCTGCTTCGGTTAGTGGGGGGGATTAGGGAGGGGAAGGGTGCCTGTCCCTGGGAGAGGGCCCCCAATCTGGCTCCCTGGCAGCTCTCCAGATGCTCTCGAAGGAACAGGCCGGCTTCCGGCAGGCGCAGAGCTGCTTCTCTGGCTGCTCTCCCTTTCTGATTTTTCTCCCTGTCATCGGCGTAGTGCTGCTTTCATTGGGGGGGGGGTGCTTCAGGTTCAGTGCCCTGGACATTTTGGCAGTGTCCCCCCCCCCCAAAGTGTCCTTCCTCCACAGGCTCTGGAATTGACCCCTGCTTTTACCCTGAGAGCAGAGATTTCCTATCCTTGCAGTCAAAATTTAGGGATTGCAGAGAGGGCTTTCGGGGGGGGTGGAATGGCACTGGGGTGGGGCAACATGGCAGATGGTTCTCTCTCCGTATCCCGCTTCTTAAGAACACGGTTTGTCATGTGCATTGTCAACACACAGGGGCTTTTCAGAGAGGTGTTGGATCGGTACGTCTGTGCGGTGCTTTGGGCTTCCTCAATTTGGGGGGGGGGGGGCGGGGAGGATCGCTGGCTGGATTTGGGGAACGGAAGGAGCCTCCTCTCTCCACCCCACCCTCTAAAATGGACCATCTGTTCCTGCTGAGGCAGGTGACCCAAACACTGCTAGCTGTCCCTCACATCCTGTGGCTGGTCCTCCAAAGAGAGATGCTCTTTGCACGGGAATTGTGCCCAGGATTTACAGGGCGGGGGAGGGGGCAGGATGCCTTCAAGGTCACCTTGGCTGCCATTTTGGCTTGGTTCCACCTGTGCCCTGCCACGGGGTGCTTCTGTGGCACTCGAGCCTTTGCTTTGCAGCTGTTTCTCAGACCCATCAGAGGGCTGGATTCTGAATTCTCTTTTCTCTGGGTCTCCCTCCACAAGGCTCAGCTCATCAGCTAGGCAGCTCCTGGTTCAAATCTTGCTTCGGCTTTTTTTAAAAAGATGGTCTGCCGGTATCTATTTATCACATTCCAGCCAGATTTTTTTTTTATCCCACGCTCCCTCTAAGGCAGCTTGCATCTCAGCCTTATCTGCACAACGGCCCTGGAAGGTAGGTTAGGCAGAGAGAGATCAACAGTTTGACATCCCTCACTAACCATCTGAGGTAGGACTTGAACCCAGCTCTCCTCAAGGCTAATCCCTTGCTGTAACCACTCTGCCGCGTTGGTTGCCACCCGGATGAAGAGGCCGACCCTTTTTTGTTCCCGTTTGTTTTGCTCCGTTCTCACGCGGAGTCTTTTTGTTTCATCCATTTTGTGTGTGCGTGTCTGATGTTTTGAATTCATATTTTTTTGTGCTATGAATGCAACAGTGAGAAGGTGAAAATGTAAAACTTGTCCATTTTCACGATCGTGGCTGGAAAACGGCATTTTCCTTCCCTGGCAGAGAGAGACCTTGCTGGAAATGGGAAATGTCTTATTCAATTGGTGGGGGTGGGGGGGGGCGGCTGTGATGTTTGAGCTGGTGTCCCGAACTCTTCACTCAGCCATAATCTCCTCCTCCACATGTTAATCACCCTTTGGGTGAAGAAGGACTTCCTTTTATCTGTTTTAACCTGACTGCTCAGCAATTTCATTGAACACCCACGAGTTCTTGTATTGTGAGAAAGGGAGAAAAGTACTTTACTTTCTCCATCCCATGCGTATTCTTGTCAACCTCTATCACGTCACCCCGCAGTCGACGTTTCTCCAAGCTAAAGAGCCCCAAGCGTTTCAACCTTTCTTCATAGGGAAAGTGTTCCAGCCCTTTAATCATTCTAGTTGCCCTTCTCTGGACTTTCTCCAATGCTATAATATCCTTTTTGAGGTGCGGCGACCAGAACTGCACACAGTACTCCAAATGAGACTGCACCATCTATTTATACAGGAGCATTATGATACTGGCTGACTTGTTTTCAGTTCCCTTCCTAATAATTCCCAGCGTGGCGTTGGCCTTTTTTATTGCAATCTCACACTGTCTTCACACTTTCAGTGAGTTCTCTACCACGACCCCAAGATCTCTCTCCCAAGATGTCAAATGCTTGAGAGCTGCAAAACATGAATGTCAGATGTTTGAGGGAAGGGAGGGAGGGAAGAAAGGAAGGTGGGAAGGAAGGTGGGAAGGGAGGAAGGAGGGAAGGGAGGGAAGATGGGAAGGAAGGAAGGTAGGGAGGGAAAGAAGGAAGGTGGGAAGGGAGGGAAGGAAGGAAGGAGGGAGGGAAAGAAGAAGGAAGGAGGGTGGAAGGAAGGCAGGGAGGGAGGGAAAGAAAGTAACTTTAATGCATTCTCCAAGCTGCTGGTTGTCTTGCCTTGGAGAAGAGCTTTAAAAAGATACCTTCTCCAAGCGGGCAGATGTGGGTGGGGGGTGGGCTTGGAGAGCCACACAGTCGTGTGTTTGGCCACCCCGGCCTCGATCAATCATGGCAGGCCTTCGTCGCCCTCATGGCTCCTCCTCCTCCTTCCAGGTTCTTCTCGGACGCCGAGCCTCAGCAGCCCTCTGTACCCCACCCAGCCCTATGGCGAGCAGCCGGTTAAAAAGGTGGAGCCCATGTCAGAGGGGAAGGTACGTCTCCGAACAGCCTGGGGGGGGGGGGGTGCATGGGCTGCTCTGCCCCAGTTCTGGTCCCTGGAGGCCAGCCTCGCCAGAAGCCTGGGAAGCAGGTGGCTACATGGTCCTAGAGAGCCCTCCAGCTCCCAGGCCCTGAAACCGCAGCCACCTGGGACTGTTAGGAGCCTCACAGAATTGCAGACCTTTCACCAGAGGCTTTTTGGCTTCCCAGGGACGTTTCTGAGGGTCTCCTGCGTCCATTCAGTCAGTAACTCCAAACACCAGAAAGTAGAAAAATATTCTAGGTTTATTTAACCTGTCAAAATAACAGAGTCTATGCTGGGCAGGAGCCCCTCGTAAGGCACAAGAGATGGCAAATAAAAGAAAAATATGGCTAGCACCACCAGTCCTCAGTTGGGGCAGGGGAAAAGGTTACATCAATAATAATAAGAAGAATTGCAGATTTATACCCCACCTTTCTCTCTGAATCAGAGAGAGCGGCTTACAACGGCTATATCTTCTCCCCCCACAACAGACACCCTGTGAGGTGGGTGGGGCTGAGAGGGCTCTGAAAGAAGCTGCCCTTTCAAGGACAACTCCTGCGAGAGCTATGGCTGACCCACGGCCATTCCAGCAGGTGCAAGTGAAGGAGTGGGAAGAAGAAGACTGCAGATTTATACACCACCCTTCTCTCTGAATCAGAGACTCAGAGTGGCTTACAATCTCCTATATCTTCTCCCCCCACAACAGACAACCTGTGAGGTGGGCAGGGCTGAGAGGGCTCTGACAGAAGCTGACCTTTCAAGGACAACTCCTGCAAGAGCTCTGGCTGACCCAAGGCCATTCCAGCAGGTGCAAGGGGAGGAGTGGGGAATCAAACCCGGTTCTCCCAGAGAAGAGTCCGTGCGCTTCACCACTACACTAAACTGCCTCTCCATGAAGACCAGCCTGCAATAGTATACAAACGTTTACTGCAAAATTTTATTTGTCAAGGTATCTCTCAAACACTAAACAGTCAATTGCTACAATAATTGTCACATAAGGAACGCTTGCCAACCTCACCCAAAGTCACCCAAAAACAAACTGACCATACGGAGTGGAAGTTCCTCTCAATGGAAATTGACCATACTGAATGGAAGCGATTACAAGCGTCGGCGTTTGAATTGTAAAATGTCTTTTGGAAGCTCGTAGAAGCAAATACGAAACGTGGGACAAAGTACAACTGTGACTGCGTCGCGTATCACTCTGGGGGCCTTGCTGTACGGAAGAAGTTGTCTGGAGCACTGGTCTCCTTGGAGAACTTTACCATTGGAATTGCTACCTGCACCCATCTGACAAGAAATTACGAACATTAATTCGTTTTTGAGTGACTTTGGGTGAGGTTGGCAAGCATTCCTTATGTGACAATTATTGTAGCAGTTGACTGTTTAGTATTTGAGCTATATCTTGACAATTATAATTTTGCAGTAAGCTTTTGTATACTATTGGAGGCTGGTCTTCGCGGAGGTTTTTCCCTGCTCCGTTATCCGCATGACTCTTTGTTGGATGCACAATCCCCAGCTGGGGGCAGGAGATCCCCTGGTTTGAAGGCCCTCCCCCCGCTTCAGGGTTATCAGAAAGAGGGGAGGGGGGGTCAAAAGTCTACTGACTCTCCATTATGGAGACTGGTCCCCCATAGGGTATAACGGAGAATTGATCTGCAGGTATCTGGGACTCAAGGGGGCTGTTTTTTGAGGTAGAGGCACCAAATTTTCAGCAGAGCCTCTCCGCAAAAAAAGAAAGAAAAGAAAACCAAATTCCAATAGGATTGGACCAAGGGGCCCAATTCTATGAGCCCCAAAAGAAGATGCCCCTATCTTTCATTATTTCCAATAAAGGGAAGGCATTTAAAAAGCTCAGTCCCTTGAAATGTGATAGCCAAATCTCCCTTTGGAGTTCAATTGTGCTTGTCACACCCTTGTTCCTGGCTCCACCCCCAAAGTCCCCATACATTTCCTGAGTCAGACCTGGCAACCCTACTAGAAGCTGTCATACTATACCTTAAAGGCTTCTGGTCCATCACTCCATCACCTGGTTCTTACTCCCAAGCTTGTTCCAGAGAGTCCATGCCAGGGGGGGTCGAAGACATAGCGTCTGGGGGGCCCAGACCCCAAGTGAGGTGTGTTTTCAGACTTCCTTGCCCCAACCCATGAAAGCATTAGCTGGTCAGGACATGCTTAGCTAATTGGCCCTGATAGGCTGAAACAAATTAAGGGGACACTCCCAAGAAGGGTTCTCTTTGCAGCCCAAAGCCGCAGGTGAATGTAGTTAAAAGAAGCACCTTGCTGTTAGCAGGCTAGGCCAGGGGCCTTCCAAGACTTAAGCCTAAGGCAAGGGTGGCCAATGGTAGCTCTCCAGATTTTTTTTGCCTACAACTCCCATCAGCCCCAGCCACCATGGCCAGTGGCTGGGGCTGATGGGAGTTGTAGGCAAAAAACATCTGGAGAGCTACCGTTGGCCACCCCTGGCCTCAGGGAAAGCGATAAACCCAAACAAACAGGAAGGTTTAATGGCGGCTATTCCTAATCGCAGCCTCTTCTCTCTTTGCATGGATCCTGTAGCAGCTGCATTGAGACGGAAGCAGTGCTCAGGGTTAGCAGGGCAAATGCACCACCGTAACATCCAGAGACAGCAGCTCACTACAAGTCCGTTCTGGCCAAGTCTTGGCCCTCCTTATTGCGAGGGCACAAGGCTAACAGAGGGCTGGTTTGAAAAGAGTCCGGCAGACAGAAAGTGCAGTTCCCCTCCGCATCGCCCTCTTTCTTTCTTTTCCCAGAGCTCGGAGGCCGTGTACCAGTGGCTCTACAAGTTCCAGCTGCAGCTCTACGCCTCCAACTTCATCAACGCCGGGTACGACATCCCCACCATCAGTCGGATGACGCCAGAGGTGAGGGAAATGGGTCGAGTTTTGGGAGGGGGCACGCAGCTTGTGCTCTTGGTTTCATCCAGCTGCTGCTGTTTCTCTTTTGAGACTGCACAGGGGAAGTGGATCAAAGACTTCTTTTAAAATGTACATTGGTTTTGGACAACAGCAAACCCTTCCAGTGCATCCCTCTTGCTTATTCTCTTTGCATGTCCACCCATTTCTCCCCTGATTCCCCCTCCAGGGAAGGTAAAACCAACTTTTTTCACCCACAGGATCTCTCTACTCTAGAAAGCGAGATTTCTCTGTAGCCCTTCATTCTCCCTCGTGTGGCAAAAGAATAGAATGGCATGCATGGAAAAACTGCTTTCTGGTGGCAATCCTTTTGTGTTAGTCAGCACTTGGGGCACAGCTCCAAGAACAGCTACTTACAGTGACATTTTTATTGTTGTAAGCCACCCTGAGCCCGCTTGCGGGATAGGGCGGGATGTAAATCTAAAAATTAAATTAACTTAAATTTAAAAATTTGGGAGATTTCTCTCCTTGCGTTGAATTTTCCCTGCATAATGTCTCTGAAACAAAGTTAAGAGTCCATTGGCACCTTTTTATTTATTTATTTACCTTATCTTTATCTCCTGCCTTCTCCACAAGCAGCATACTCGGGGCAGCTTACAATCGAACAACATCTCCAAACAATACAATTCTAAAATGACTAAAATCATTAAAATACAATCACAGCGGTGCTACCTAATGGAGAATTTCAAGACATTCCTCCGCAGGCAATTTAGTTTCAGAATTAATTCTTTCCAATTAGATCTTCACAGTTTACTTGTCACCGTCAGCGGTCCTGAAGACTTAATGCGATTTACTATAGGTGATATTACTCAGTTCTTGGAGGGTAAATGCAGCTCTCTCCCATCTCACATGTTGTAGGCCAATCGAAATAGTTCTGTCTTACAGGCCCTGTGGAATTGAGAGAGGTCCTACAGGGCCCTTATAGCCTCTGGGAGGGTTTTCCGTAGCACTGAAACTGCCACCAAGAAGACCAACGAAGTTTTATTCAAAATATTAACTTTTGTGTGCATGCACACTTCCTCAGAGAGATAGTATCCATCCATCCATCATCTACTGTCTATCTGTCTATGCATGCACACAAAAAGCTCATACCTTGGATAAAACTTCATTGTTTTTTTTTAAAATAAAACAAGTTTATTTCAATAAACAGATTAACATTCAGGATCATAGTCAAAACAATAATCGGAACTACGATCCGACGAAGTCAGCAGGTCACCAGTAAACATCTAAATGAACCAAAAGTACAAACAGGGCATAACCATATTAAAAACATATTAATGCCAGACCAGTATATCGTTTGCAGTTGAACCAAAATTCCCACAAGAAAAATAATCCAGAAAAGGGGACCACTTACCTAAAATAGTTGACCTTCGATGTGAAGTATGTCTTCTTTCTAAATTGTACATAATTTTGTCCAAAAGAAAACACCCCCAGCATTTGCTTAATCGGGCCACCAATGCAGGAGTTGAATTCTCTCTCCAGTGTAATGCAATACAATACTTAGCCTCCTGGAGCGACAAAGAAATCAACTCCTTCTTTAATTCACAAAGTCTAAAATCATCCCAAACGTTTAGGAGACAATTTTTAGGGGATAATGAAATCCTTACTCCTGTAATATAAAAAACTTCCAGAATGACTTGTGACCACAAGTCCACCACGTATGAACTTCGTTGGTCTTAAAGGAGCCACTGGACTCTTAACTTTGTTCTCTCCGTGGCAACCCGAATGACCAGTGCAAGGGAAGTGTCCGAGGTTGGGCAAGAGGGCTGCTGGAGCTGGCTCAGGACTGGCCTTAAAGGGGGAGGGGGGGCGTCTTAAGTTGGTCCCCTCCCCTCCCAGCTGTGCCTGTCTGCTCTTGTGACGTTCGGCGGCAGAATCTGCACCTTGGGTTGCGGGCGATTAGGGGAAAGGTGAGCTCGCAAAACATTTTTAATAGAATGACATTGAGTGGGTGTTCTGTTGCGGTAGGACCTGACGGCCATCGGGGTGACCAAACCTGGCCACAGAAAGAAGATTGCCTCAGAGATCAACAATCTCAGCACACCAGAGTGGCTTCCGGAATACAAACCAGTAAGAGGTCCCTCTTTCCCTCAGGTTGGGCTCCGTGAGGCTCAGATGTGGTTCTGTCATCCCTGAGGGGGCAGCCTCTTGGCCAGCTCTAAATAAACACCCCAAGGGTGGTCCCCGGGGGGAAAGGAAACCCTCCCTCGGCAGTGGCCCCTCCGTTCGCTTACAACTCAGACCACTCTTTGGAAGGCTGATTTTGTCCCTCCTTTCCCCCCCCCCTTCCCCAGGCAAACTTGGCTCTCTGGCTCTCCATGATTAGCCTGGGGCAGTACTACAAGGTGCTCGTGGAGAACGGGTACGAGAACATCGATTTCATCACCGACATCACATGGGAGGACTTGCAAGAGATTGGCATCACCAAGCTGGGTGAGGAGGAGGAGGCGGAGTCTGGGAGGGTGGCGGGGGGATTCCTGGCTGGGTAGTTTGGAGTTAGATGCAGAGGTGGCCAACGGTAGCTCTCCAGATGTTTTTTTGCCTTCAACTCCCATCAGCCCCAGCCATTGGCCATGCTGGCTGGGGCTGATGGGAGTTGTAGGCAGAAAACATCTGGAGAGCTACCGTTGGGCACCCCTGGAGTAGAGGGCTGGAATGAGGCTTAAGGACAGGACAGAGAAGCCCTGCTGGGTCAGACCAGGGAGGATCCATCTAGTCCAGCCTCCTGTCTCACACAGTGGCCAGCCAGTTCCTCTGGAGGGCCAATAACAGAGCAGAGACGCTGAGGCCTTCCTTTGAGAAGAACATCAGAAGAGCCCTACTGGGTTAGACCAGGGAGGGTCCATCTAGTCCAGCCTCCTCTCTCACACAGAGGCCAATCAGTTCCTCTAAAGGTCCAACAACAGAGCAGAGAGGCTGAGGCCTTTCCTTGAGAAGAACATCAGAAGAGCCCTGCTGGGTCAGACCAGGGAGGGTCCATCTAGTCCAGCTTCCTGTCTCACACAGTGGCCAGCCAGTTCCTCTGGAGGGCCAGCAACAGGGCAGAGAGGCTGAGGCTTTCCCCTGAGAAGAACATCAGAAGAGCCCTCCTGGGTCAGACCAGAGAGGGTCCATCTAGTCCAGCCTCCTGACTCACACAGGGGCCAACTAGTTCCTCTGGAGGGCCAATAACAGGGCAGAGAGGCTGAGGCCTTCCCCTAGGAAGAACATCAGAAGAGCCCTGCTGGGTCAGACCAGGGAAAGTCAATCCAGTTCAGCCTCCTGTCTCACACAGTGGCCAACCAGTTCCTCTGGAGGGCCAACAACAGGGCAGAGAGGCTGAGCCCTTTATAAGAACATCATAAGAGCCCTGCTGGGTCAGACAAGAGAGGGTCCATCTTGTCCAGCCTCCTGTCTCACACAGGGGCCAACCAGTTCCTCTGGAGGGCCATCAACAGGGCAGAGAGGCCGAGGCCTTCCCCTGAGGAGAACCTCAGGCCTTCCCCTGAGGAGAACCTCAGAAGAGCCCTGCTGGGTCAGGCCAGGGAGGGTCCATCTAGTCCAGCCTCCTGTCTCACACAGGGGCCAACCAGTTCCTCTGGAGGGCCATCAACAGGGCAGAGAGGCCGAGGCCTTCCCCTGAGGAGAACCTCAGGCCTTCCCCTGAGGAGAACCTCAGAAGAGCCCTGCTGGGTCAGGCCAGGGAGGGTCCATCTAGTCCAGCCTCCTGTCTCACACAGGGGCCAACCAGTTCCTCTGGAGGGCCATCAACAGGGCAGAGAGGCCGAGGCCTTCCCCTGAGGAGAACCTCAGGCCTTCCCCTGAGGAGAACCTCAGAAGAGCCCTGCTGGGTCAGGCCAGGGAGGGTCCATCTAGTCCAGCCTCCTGTCTCACACAGTGGCCAACCAGTTCCTCTGGATGGCCCACAACAGGGCAGAGAGGCTGAGGCCTTCCCCTGAGGAGAACCTCAGAAGAGCCCTGCTGGGTCAGGCCAGGGAGGGTCCATCTAGTCCAGCCTCCTGTCTCACACAGAGGCCAACCAGTTCCTCTGGAGGGCCAACATCAGGGCAGAGAGGCCGAGGCCTTCCCCTGAGCAGAGCATCAGAAGAGCCCTGCTGGGTCAGACCAGGGAGGGTCCATCTAGTCCAGCCTCCTGTCTTATACAGGGGCTGAAAGTTCCCCTGGATGGCCAACAGTGGGACATAGAGGCCAAGGCCTTCCCCTGATATTACCTCCTGGCACTGGGATTCAGAAGTTTAGTGCCTCAGAATATGGAGGTTTCCCTCAGACACCATGGCTAGTAGCCGCTGATAGACCTCTACTCCATTAATCTCTCTAATCCCCTTTTAAAGCTGTTTGTTCCTGTGGCCATCACTAAATCCTCCAACAGTGAATTCCACCTTTCAGTCCCTCTCTGTGTAAAGAGGTAGTTGTTTGTATCTTGGCCTGTTCTTGCTTTCTGATGATAAGAAAAAGAACCATAGATTTATACCCCACCCTTCTCTCTGAATCAAGTCTCAGAGTAGCTTATAATCTCCTTTAACTTCTTCCCTTGCAACAGATACCCTGTGAGGCTGAGAGAACTCTCACAAAAGTTGCCTTTTCAAGGACAACTCTGCAAGAGAGCTATGGCTGACCCAAGGCCATCACAGCAGCTGCAAGCGGAGGAGTGAGGAATCAAACCTGGTTCTGTTTGGTTTGCTGTAGTGGTTAAAAGTGTGCAGACTCTTATCCACTTACAGCTGCTGGAATGGCCTTGGGTCAGCCATAGAGGTTGTCCTTGAAAGGGCAGCTTCTGCGAGAGCCCTCTCAGCCCCACCCACCCCACAGGGTGACTGTTGTGGGAGGAGAAGATATAGGAGATTGTGAGCCGCTCTGTGATTCAGAGAGAAGGGCAGGGTATAAATCTGCAGTCGTTTTCTCACACATTCGACCACTACACCAAACTCTTTAACTGGCCACTCTGTGAGACAGGATGCTGGGCTAGATGACCACAAGTCTGAACCAGCAAGGCCCTTCTTACATTCTTAGAAAAAAGACGATTTTGAAGGGGGTGATTTTTAATCCAAGTTTGTGGACTCAAACTTTTCTATTCCTGGGGTTCTCTTAGGCCACCAGAAGAAGCTGATGTTAGCCGTGAAGAAGTTAGCTGAAATCCAGAAAGCTGAATACATCAAGTACGAGTCTGGGACCCTGAAGAAGAAAGGGGCACCGCAGTCGCAGGACACAGTGACCATTGAGTCCCCGCAGCAGGAGACGGCGGAATGCCAGTCCCCCAAGATGAGCACTTTCCAGGACAGCGAGCTGAGCAGCGAGCTGCAGGTGGCCATGACGGGTACCGGAGAGGAAGGGGCAGAAAAGCAGGCCAACCACATGGGGCACTTCCGCGAAGGGGCAGCCTTCCGGCATTCGGCCCGCCTGGTCCACGAGAACAGCTTGAGCGGGAGAGCAAAACACATGAGCAGCTCCCAAGAGCTGCTCGGAGATGGACCCAAATCGACTGGCGCCGCCATCTCCAGGAGCCAGGAGTATCTGGCAGAGGACGGGAAAGAAGGGCCCGCCACTCTCCCCAAGGAAGTGCGGAGTCTCCGACACGGCCACAGCGTCAAGCGAGCAAGTGTGCCCCCGGTGCCTGGCAAGCCACGGCAGTCTTTCCCCCCATCCGGAGGACACTACACTCCCCCGCAAACGCCCATAAAGCCCCGCCCGTCCTCACCACAGGCGCTCAGCATGTCCCACGCCACCGCCAAGGTGAAACCGACACCACAGTTGTTGCCACAGTCCGATCGGCCCATGTCTCCTCGCTCGCTGCCTCAGTCCCCCACGCACCGCGGCTTCGCCTATGTCATGCCGCAGCCGGTGGAGGCCGACGCCCATGCGGCAGGGCCCTTAGCCCAAGCCGTGCCGGTGTTGCCCGTCTCCGTGCCAGTGCTGTGCCTCCCTCCCCAGGTGGGGGACGGCGAGGAGGAAAGCGGCCGGCCGAAGAAGAGGGCTCACAGTTTGAACCGTTACGCCGTGTCGGATAGCGAGCAGGAACGAGACGAGTTGCTGGTGCCGGACGCCGGTCCCTACGCCACAGTGCAGAGACGAGTCGGGCGTAGCCACTCGGTGCGGGCACAATCGGGCAACGACAAGAACGTCAACCGCAGCCAATCCTTTGCAGTGCGGCCAAAGAAGAAGGGGCCCCCACCTCCGCCCCCCAAGCGCTCCAGTTCTGCCATCTCTAGCACCAATATGGGCGACGACTTCACCAAGGAGGGGGAAGAAGGACTGGAGTTGTCTCCAGAACAGCAGCAGCGGCGCGCCAGTGATTTCGGGGGGACTGTGGATACAGGCAGTGCCGGCAGCGTCAAGAGCATCGCTGCCATGTTGGAAATGTCGTCCATTGGCGGAGGGGCCCGCGGACTCGCCATGCAAAAGCCACCCGGTCTTGGGAAGAGTTCAGACGGGTACTACTTGCAACCTGGGGTTGCCGTACACCCGGCAAGCCCTGAACACTCTCGTGTTGCTACCGTGCTGGCCACTGTGAAGCACAAGGATGCGATTGGGCTAGACGGCGAGGTGGTGAATCGCCGGCGAACAATCAGCGGCCCTGTCACCGGGTTAGTTTCCGCTGCCCGCCGTGAGCGCTCAGACAGTATCAAGTCTGAGGCGACTAAAGATGGCGGCCCCACAGACCGACTGCGGGCGGAGCACGCCGGAGCCTCCCCGCAGAGCAGTTCTGGCGAGAACATCCCCTTTGCCGAAGAGGGCAACTTGACCATCAAACAGCGCCACCGGCAGATGGGCGTGGCCAAGGCCGAAGTGGGGGAGGCCTCGTCGCTTTCCCACCGCGACCTCGGCAAAGTGGAGGCCAGCGCCACCCTCAAGAGGAGGATCCGGGCCAAGCAAAGTCAACAGGACGGCATCAAGTTCCTCCTCACGGAGTCTGACACAGTCAAGAGGCGGCCAAAGTCGAAAGATAAGGAGCAGGAACCAGCGCCGTTGTCGGTGTACCAGAACGGCACCGCCACGGTCAAGCGCCGACCGGCCTCGGACACAAGCGGCACGGATGCCTCGCGCTCGGCGGATCAGCAGGAGAGACCGGACCGTGCATCGACGCAGCTCCCTGCAGAAGGCGAACCCAAGAAACCCGTGAAGCCGCCGGTATCTCCCAAGCCTGTCCTACCCCAGAAAGTCTCTGGGCCTCCCACACCCACCTCCAAAAAGGCCCCCATTCCGGGGCCCGGCAGTCCAGGTAAGTGTACTTTGCTGGAGAAAACTCTCTCCCTGTCAGGAGGCTCATGAGCAGGCTGAAGCGACTGATCTTCTCAGGATAGTCCTTTGCTGGGTTGCCTCTTCCTGTTAGCCCTGTCCCCCCAGTGCGTTCGTTCACCTTCTGCAGCAGTAGTAGCGGGCATAGCCAGTCCTTGTGCTAAATGGGGGTCTGTCTTTGTGATCACATATTTGTACATGGCAAGGTTTTTCCCTCCGTCTTCTGGGCACGGAGCAGGGGTCAGTTGGGGTGTGGGGGAGAGGTATTTGTGAATGTCCTGCATTGTGTAAGGCAGGGTGTCAAACCTGCAGTCCAGAGGCCGGATCAGGCCCCCGGAGGGCTCCACTCAGGCCCCCGAGCAACTGGCCGTCATCTGCTTCCTTCTCCCTCTCTCTTGTTTTCCTTCTGCATCACAGCTTGCTCAATCGCACAGGAGCTACAGAGCAAAACCTCCGTTTTCTCCATTGGCTGAGGCTCCTCCCCGTCCTGGTCCCCTGGGGAAGGAAGGAAAGAGCCAGAGCTTCCTTTGTCCAGTTCCCTGGATCCCATGGGAGAGCTACAAAAAAAGCACCTTTAAGACCAATGAGTGCTAACGTTTTAAGTTAAAAGTTTATATCTCTGCTGCCTAATCTTAAATAGGTCCACACGCGGCCCAGCCCGACAAGGTCTTATTTATGTCAGATCCAGCCCTCGTAACAAATGAGTTCAACACCCCTGGTGTAGGGGGGTAGTGTAGGGATGACCCTGAAGGTCCTTTCCGACTCTACAATTCTTCTATGGTTCTAAACCAGGGGTGGCCAAACTTGCTTAACATAAGAGCCGCATAGAATAAACGTCAGATCTTTGACAAAGAGATGATGATATTGGATTTATATCCTGTCCTTCACTCTGAATCTCAGAGCAGCTCAAAATCTCCTTTACCCCCCCACCCCACAACAAACACCCTGTGAGGTGCGTGGGGCTGAGAGAGCTCGCCCTGAAGCTGCCCTTTCAAGGACAACTCTGCGAGAGCTATGGCTGACCCAAGGCCATTCCAGCAGCTGGAAGAGTGGGGAATCAAATTCAGTTCTCCCAAATAAGAGTCCATGCACTTAACCACTACACCAAACTGGCTCTCAAGAGAGCCACAAGACCTGAATATCAGATGTTTGAGGGCAGGCAGGCAGGTAGGGAGGGAGAAGTGGAAAGAAAGCAACTTTAAATGCCTTCTCCAAGCTGGCTGACGGGGTGAGTGGGGGGGCTTAGAGGGCTATACAATATGTATGAAAGAGCCACATATGTCTCCTGAGCCACAGTTTGGCCACCCCTGTTCTCACAGGGGTGAGAACCAGTTAGGAGAGCCAGTTTGGTGTAGTGGTTAAGTGTGCGGACTCTTATCTGGGAGAACCAGGTTTGATTCCCCACTCCTCCACTTGCACCTGCTGGAATGGCCTTGGGTCAGCCATAGCTCTGGCAGAGGTTGTCCTTGAAAGGGCAGCTGCTGTGAGAGTCCTCTCAGCCCCACCCACCTCACAGGGTGTCTGTTGTGGGGGAGGAAGGTAAAGGAGATTGTGAGCCGCTCTGAGACTCTTCGGAGTGGAGGGCGGGATATAAATCCAATATCTTCTTCTTCTTCTTCTTCTTCTTCTCACCTTTCTGGGATGTTGGGTGTGACGGGATGGAAGGTGGCATACAGACCCAGCCACAGCATTCCCAGACATGGCCAGACACTGATGCTCTGTTCTCCGTTGCAGAAGTGAAGCGAATCCACGGCACTCCCCCTCCAATCTCCCCCAAGCCTACGCCTCCCCCGACCGCCCCCAAGCCGAAGGTCCACGCTACCCTCCAGTCGGCAAGTGCCAGCTCCACGCCTGCGCCATCCCCTGCCAAGCAGCTGGCTCCTACCATCAAGCCATCAAGTACTCCCCCGTCGCTCTGCTCCAGCCCGGCTAAGCCCCTCTCGCCAGGCGGGCCACCCCCGCAGATGGTACCCGTCAAGCCACCACGCTCTTCCATCGCAGGGCCTTCGACAGAGAGCATCAGCGCAGAGAGCGCGCATCAGAAACTGGAGGAGACGAGCGCCTCGCTCGCGGCTGCCCTCCAAGCCGTGGAGGAGAAGATCAAGCAGGAAGACGGGCAGGCATCCGAGTAAGGGTGGGAAGGGCCCGAAATGGGTCCGGGAGGGGGTGGGGGTGGGCAAAGGAAGGCCAGAACCCAGAGAAGATACCTCTATGCCTGTCTCAAGATGCAGGGGGTAGGAGCTTCGTCTTCTGTACCTGATGGGGCTTTGTTTATTTAAATGCATCGGTTTAGACATTTAGACGTCGCCCTTCCTCGTGGCTCAAGGAGGCTTACGATAACAGTTAAAAACGTTTTCAACAGAAGCAAAAAATAAAATAGCAAACCCTCCATCTCTCCTCCGCTGTGCAAGATGGCTGCCAATTCAGTCCTTCTCAAAGACCCTTCTCAAAGGTTGAAGGAGCTGGGCATGTTTAGCCTGGAGAGGAGGCGGCTGAGAGGTGATAGGATCACCATCTTCATGTACTTTAAGGGCAGTCCTATAGAGGATGATGTGGAATTGTTTTCTGTGGCCCCGGAAGGTAGGACCAAAACCAACGGGTCGAGATTAAATTGGTAGAGTTTCCGGCTCAACATCAGGAAGAACTTCCTGACCGTTAGATCAATTCCTCAGTGGAACAGGCTTCCTCAGGAGGTGGTGGGCTCTTCTTCCTTGGAGGTTTTTCAACAGAGGCTGGATGGCCATCTGACAGAAACGAAGATCCTGTGGTTTTAGGAGGAGGTGTTTGTGAGTTTCCTGCATGGTGCAGGGGGTTGGACTAGATGACCCTAGAAGTCCCTTCCAACTCTATGATTCTATGACCCTGTCAAACAGGTAGGCCTCATAACACCTCCTGAAGGTCCCCAAGGAGAGGGACCCCCCATCACGTCTTCAGGTAGCCCCTCCCACAGAGCCAAGGCCCCAGTGGAAAAATCCAGGCTCTGGTTCCTTCCAGGCAAGAGAGAGCCCACAGATGGCTGCCTGACGAGTGTAGTTAGGCCCTTTGGAAGGAGACAGACCTTCTGATCTGCACGTTCCAGAATGAGAAGGGCTTTAAAAGTCATCATCAGCTCCTGGAACTGAACTCAGAAACAGACCGCCAGCCAATCCAGGTGTTTCAAAACGGGCACTGTCGGGGTGGAATTCTAGCAGGAGCTCCTTTGCATATTAGACCACACATCCCTGATGTAGCCAATCCTCCAAGAGCTTACAAAAAAGAGCCTTGTAAGCTCCTGAAGGATTGGCTACATCAGGGGTGTGTGGTTTAATATGCAAAGGAGCTCCTGCTAGAATTCCACCCCTGGGCACTGTGTTCTTAGCTGCCGGGTAGCCCCTTAGAGCTGTTGGCCTGCTGCATTCTGGGCCAATTGTAGTCTTCAGGTTGTCTGGAAGGGCTCGGTCAGAAATGCCTACAAGATCTCAGAGGAATGGTGGGAAACAAATAGCGATCGTAGGGGGAGTCCTTCTTTGGTTGGTGGGCACAGCTATCATCCTTCTAATCCATCTCTTTGGCCTCTGTCCCCCTCAGCTCTGCTGCAGAATCCAAGAGCACCGTCAGCATTCTGGATGACATCGGCAGTATGTTTGACGACCTCGCCGACCAGCTGGACGCCATGTTGGAATGAGTGCTGGAGAACAACCCAGCCAACCCTCAGGATCTGCCAAGGGCACAAGGGCACAATCATCTCCACGAGTATCGTCCCTTTCCCCTTCCCCCTTTCCCCTCCCCGCCGTCTTTTGAGGTTTGCACAAAGAAGATAAGATTACCTCAGGATTGTGCTGAAAACAAACGGAGATGCTTGGGAAAGGCTTTCCTTGGGACCAGTTTTGCTGAAGCGAAACACGATAACGAGAAAGGGAATCTCTCCTGCGTGTGTCCTTGTTTTTCTACCTAACCGACCTGCTGACCTTGGGGGAAAGAAGGACAGCTGGAATTCTCCTCCAAATAAAGCAGAAAGCAACCGTGCCTCTTTCCGGCCAGGAGCTTCCTTGTCCGTGGGCTGAACGTCATCTTGCAACAGTCTCTAGGCCAGATGGCGGCCAAGTAACTTGCTCCCCTCGGACTGCCGTGCGTGTCTCTTTCTCGTTTAACCGGGAAGGTGTCCCTGTTCTCTCTCCGAGATCAAAGCCCCCCCCCCCTTTCTGTGACAGTCTCAACAAGTGATCAGAATGTGGCACAACTAAGTCTTCAGTCTTTTACTGCTGACTGTTCTCGTTATCCCTTTGGGTTGACGTTTTGTCCCGGTGACCCTCTTGCCTTTTGTGTCGGTATCGTTCCAAGACTGAGCGCTGCCCTTCTTGCGTGCTCCTGCTGTCTCGGTTCCTGTGCCTGTCTGCCGTTGTTGGGGTGCGGGGAAGGAAGTGCTGGAAGAGGAGGGGCAGGAGATGCCCAAGGGAAGCCGCCAGCCCAGGGCGAGGGGGTGGGGCTTTTGGTGGGCTGCATGCTTCGTTTCTTTGTCCCAAAGGTGTTAGTCTTCTCCTGGTGACGATGAAGCTTGTAACTGTGGGAAGTTTTGTTCTGTTAACGAGTCCCATTTGACAAATAAGCTCCTTTTTTTTGGGTTTTGTTTTTGTTTGTTTGCCTCGTTGCTGGCGGGTGCCGTACAAAAAGCTTTGGTATGTTTGCATGATTGATACGGTGTTGAAACTTGAAAAGCGAACAAAAAAAAAAAGGAAAAAAAAAAGAGACATTCTGACTGAATCCCCCTTGTAAATACACCCCGGTAGCTGTTGCAGCTGCCATAGAAGAATATTTATTCCTGGGTTTTTTTGGTGGGGAGGGTGGGGAAAAAGGTTAAAATATATCTCCGGGCAAATAGCAGTTGTGGTTCTGAGCATGAGGGACTTCTGATTGCACTTTTTCTCTTTGTTTCCAAAGAGCTCGTCACCTGATTGGACAATGAAACCTTCCCTTACCTACCTTCTTTCTGGGAGGGTGTGCACAGGTGCAGGGAGAAGAGCTGAGTAGACAGTGGGCAGGCATGGGCAACTTACCTTAATCACTTTTTGTGGAATATCTGGTCACCACACAGCAGTGCTGGCAAGGGTCCAGAGGTGTTTGGCAGTAGAGACCCTTCCTATTGGGGTTTGGCGACTGGAGACCTCTCCATGTACTAAATGCAATCAGCAATCTCAAAAGTTTCTGTCAAGAAGGGTACATTGGAACATCGATGAGATAATTCGGACTCTTTGGTCCTCCTTGCCCGTACCAAGCATAGGCAGTCGGCCCGCTATGTTGACATGGGGTGTTGTGAGTTAGGAAAGACACTCTGTGGGAAGACGAGCCTCGCTAAGGGCTGCAGTGCTGTGCATTGTGTGTCCAAGGAATGATAGCTTCTGAATGTGTGCCGTTGTGAATAGCACAATCTTGATGGTTACCTGCAGTATCCACAACTAAATGTTGATGGTTGGAGAGGGGACACAGTAGCGGGGCTGAGCTGGCCGACTGGTACCAGGCTTTTTCTCGTAAGGTGATGTTTATAAGGTTGAGGTTCTCTGTTGCTGTGGAGTTAAAGGAGAGAGGTTACTAAGGGAAGATTAGGCTGCAGGGACCATGGAACTTGGCCCAAGAAACAATAACTCTGTAGAAGTCTTGAGCATGTCATGATGGTCCACCGTTATGGCCTTGGACTCAATAAATCCCCCTATTTCCCAGTTGCAGTGGGAAGTAGGAAATCGAGTCAATGGCCAAAGGTTGATGGGAGGCATAGTCACTCCATATGGATCCACAAGGATTCTCTCTCAACATATGAGGCCCCATGGCCACTTCTCAATGGGCATATCTTATCTTAGACAAGCACAATCTGGGAATTCCAATAATGGATTACCCATCCTTACAATGACATGAGAACTCCGGTTCTTAGAGCACCGATCAGCCGCTTTCTTTCCTAGTGGCATTTCTTGGCAATGAGGGGCCCCTCCTTTTCCTTATCACCGTTAAAATTATCCCCACCTTGGTGAGATTTGTCATCTCTTTTTGCCACAAGAGAGCTAACGGCTTTCTTGGAAGCGGCATTCAGTTCAAGTTATTCCCAGCACTGAACTTGATTCACTTTGTTATGGGTTGATTCCTGAAGACCTCTCATCCAGAATATTTGAGGTCGCTTCTATTCTGCCCCCCTCAGCCCCGTGGCTATCTTGGTGGTGGATATCATTAGACCTTTTGCAAGTCCCTTGAGGTTTCTCGCTTGTGGACCCTTAAAAGTTCTCCATCAGAGATTGAACAGGTTTGCAGAAGTTTGTCCTTTTCACAATTAGGGTTTGCTTCCAGAAACGCTACAATAGCATAAGGCTTAGCACCATTCCTCTAGTAGATCTCAAATGCTTTGTTACGGTGCTTTTATACCTCAGTGAGCCCAGAAGTCACGTCACGCAGTCAAATTCTAACAGGTCCCATTAGCTTCACCGTTGCTTAGATTTTTTTCCTGATCATCTTCTGGTTTCTTAGATACCCTTTGTTGTCCAGAGAGACAAGTGGTCTGGAGAGACGAGTAGGTGCTGAATTCTGATCTCCCAGGCATGCATAACGGGGGGTGGCATCTTCCCCTCAAGTATGGGTCCACCAGTTACTAAAACTTTTCAGCCCCTTGTTGGCTTTACCCCTTCAGATGTTAGTAATAACAGAATCTGCAGCTCTCACCTCTTTTCTCTTCCTTGCATCAACAACAGTATAAGCGCCCTAAATCATTTGGACACAATTGAGAAAGAAGAGTCCACATGGAATGTCTGCCATTCCCTTCCAGATTTCAGGCCCCCTACGCCTCGAGCTTTCACCCCAATGAGTATTTTGTACCGTTACTGACGGCCAGCGGCCTTGACAAACCAGTGTTTACTTGGGCATTCGCTGCCTTTAGGCCGAGGGGCCTGATTCTCTCCTGAGCTTCCATGAGTACATTTCCCTTGTAGAGCTGTTGTCTTGCTTTGCAGACGCAGGGTCCTGTTTTCTAACCCTCCCCAGCCTGCAATTTGGGGCCTCCTTTAACCCTCTGGGGTCCTTTGCCCTCTTCCTTTCTTGGGGTCCTACGAGAAACAAACTAGAATCCAGAAAGTTAGAAATGCTGACAGCAGATCCTGCCTTAGATTGGGAAGCAACCGGTTTTGCGTGCTTGAAAGCACTAAATGAAGACCAGCCGCTCAGGAAATCCCTCCTTCCCCTCTTTCTCCACTACCCCTGGGCTGCTTTTTCCAGAGACCCTCCAATTCCTCCCGACTCAGCTACAGACCCTGAGTCACAGACCCCTAGGGTTAATAGGTGACATTTATTAATCGTGCTGTGGGCAAAAGCCCCCTTATTTCAGCTGTGCAAAATGTGGAGAACAAAATCCACATTTTTTTTTTCTTTTAGAAGGGTGTAAAGGGTTAAGGAAAAAATAAGCTATAGAGTATTAAATTATTGGAGAAGAAAGATTATACTGAGTGATTTCCCCCCCCCCCTCCCTGAGAAAATTAGCAAAATGAAAGGACTTTAATATATATTTAAAAAGAGTTAATATTATCAATTGTATATTAAAACAGTTTTAAAGAGAAATTGAATTGAAAGAACTGGAGTGGAGCTTGACCATTAGACTTGTCCGAACCTCTGACTTGTGGTGAGACCATCTTTACAAGTAGCACAAGGTTTTTAAAGGTACCGTTACTTTTGTTTTCGGGGAGTGCAAAAATGTTTCTGTTAACACGGGCTTGTGTTTTTTCTTCTTCTTTGCCATGTTCTTTTCTACACCATTTTAGCAAACAGCAAAAGACGTGCCTTCCTTTATGAATTATTTGGTACAATCTCGTCTCCTACCAGTGTGTTCTTTTTTCTGCGTTCTGCTTTTTAAAAAAAAAAACTGATAAAATAAAATCAGGGTGTGGATGTGTGTGTGTGGATGTAATTTTGACACACAAGCATCTCTGTACACACAGGAATTTCTCTGGGCTAGAAAATGGCTTTTAAGTTGGGAATGCCGTTCTGGTTGATTCTTTTGCGCTATCTTTTTCTTTTCTTTTCATTTTTTGTTTGTGTGAGAACTGGGTGGCCACAGGTGAGGCTGAGTGAGGGCGTGTGGGGTTCACCCCTCTCTTCTCCAAGTACAGATAAGTCTGTCTTTGCTGATCTCCAAAATTTGTCTGGCACAACTTTATTAAATAAAAAAATACTTTAAAAGAACAAAATGAAATGACCACATGAATATATCTGTTGTAAAGAGAGAGAGAGATTAAACAAAAAAAAAAGCTGTATCTTAAAAAAAAAGTATTCCAAGATTCTTATGCTGGATATATATGTGTAATATATATATGAAACATATATTTTTATTAAGTTATGGAACCTGTATTGTATGTCCATTCTGTCTAAGCTATGCATCCTGATGCCGACCTCCTTTTCTTGCCTCTGACGTCCCACCTACCTGTATTGTGGTTATTATGAAAAATAATATTTGATGGCTATTCGTGGTGCTGTAAAGAACTTTGCTTCTATTTAAAAGAAAACAGTTGTGTGTGGCCTCCATTATTTGAAAGTGGGCTGTCTTTGGGGCGGGGAGGGGGGGGGAGAGGAACCTAGCAAGATCCTCCCAAGGAGTGGTACCCTCTGATGCTATGTTTTTTTCAGGAAAGTGAGTGAGCCTGTTGAAGAAAAAGAAGATGAAGATGATATTGGATTTATAGCCCACCCTCCACTCCAAATCTCAGAGCGGCTCACAATCTCCTTTACCTCCCCCCGCCCCCACAACAGACACCCTGTGAGGTGGGTGGGGCTTAGAGAGCTCTGACAGAAGCTGCCCTTTCAAGGACAGCTCTGCAAGAGCCGTGGCTGACCCAAGGCCGTTCCAGCAGCTGCAAGTGGAGGAGTGGGGAATCAAACCCAGTTCTCCCAGATAAGAGTCCGCACACTTAACCACTATGGCTAACCCAAGGCCATTCCAGCAGCTGCAAGTGGAGGAGTGGGAAATCAAACCCAGTTCTCCCAGATAAGAGTCCGCACACTTAACCACTGTGGCTGACCCAAGGCCATTCCAGCAGGTGCAAGTGAAGGAGTAGGGAATCAAACCCGGTTCTCCCAGATAAGAGTCCGCGCACTTAACCACTATGGCTGACCCAAGGCCATTCCAGCAGGTGCAAGTGGAGGAGTGGGGAATCAAACCTTGTTATCCCAGGTAGGAGTCCGCGCACTTCACCACTACACCAAACTGGCTCTCTTCAACGTTATACGTGTTTAGTGCAATCAAGTCAATTCCTTATGACAACCTTATGAATTAATGTCCTCCAAACATCCTATTCTTAGCCGTGCCCAGGTCTTGCCAATGTCTCCAGTGTTATTCCCCTTCAAAAATCTAGTGAAAGCATCTGATCGGCAAGATGCATGGAGAGGTCTACATCCTAATGACAAACACTTTGTTCATCTTCACGCATCCCTAATGGTTTCTTTTGAACAGGCCTCCTTGGACTTCTACAACTGAAACGTCAAACACCTCACAAGCAGAATATGGTTGGAGCACACACGAGTTATCGTTCTTGTTAGGCCAAACGATGGGACCTGATTGGAAATGAAATTGTTCGTGTTAAATAACAAAGTATGGGACACACTTTCTCCTCAAAGTCTACGTTATTTTGAGGATAGGTCTGGTTGTGAGGTCCCCTTTCCAATGGAATGGGGTGCTTGGAAAAGTGTCACATGTGGTAATTGTGTTAGTATAACTTACAGAGTTAAAAAAAAAAAGAGAGAGAATCGCTTGGTGAAGTATAGGTACCTCAGATGAAACACAAGTTCACCAAAAGAAAAAAAAATATGAAGGAGGTAACGCAGTTTGAGAAGACAATAATAAATTGCTCTTCTCACTCTTGTAAAGCTATACTTTATATAGAATATGGGGAATATTCTAGAAACAATTGTGTGTGTAAATGTGGGAAAGACACACAAGGAGGCCTTGGGTCAGCCATAACTCTCGTAGATTTGTCCTTGAAAGGGCAGCTTCTGTGAGAGCTCTTTCAGTCCCACCCACCTCACAGGGTGTCTGTTGTGGGGGAGGAAGGTAAAGGAGATTGTGAGCCGCTCTGAGAGGTATAAATCCAATATAATCTTTTACATATCAAATCTTGCCTTTCCAGAGGAGCCTGAACGTTTGTCCCAAGGTTAATCTGCTCATCATGAAGATATTATAGTCAATAATTGATGGTCGCCCTCATTAGGGAGGGAAGAGGGTGAAATCTCATTAGAAGATCAGTGCTGGTGGATTAATTTTCCTGTGCGACACTTGTCAAAAATGAAGTTCTGAGCACATCAAATATCACTGACCCAGCCCGTGATTCTAGTGGAGGGAATTTAATAGAGGAAATCAATTCTGCCTTTGTATTTTGCAGCTCTGAGAACTGGCACTTTAAAAAAATGCTGTAAATGACAAAAGTTCAAAATGAATAGCTGTGTTGGACTCTCTAGCAACAGAAACTGTCTGCAGAATCCACAAACATCTTAAAGACTAACAAAATTTGTGGCCGGGGGTGAGCTTTCATGAGCTTTCAGGTACAGCTAAAATGTGAGTCCATCTGTCCTTTATATTGGAAAGTGGGATGATTTCAGATACCAAATGACATTAGCAAGCAAATGAAAATAACAGGTGTAAGGCTTAGGTGTGCTAGGCAGAGAGGTAGTAGGCGAGGAGAAAGCAGCATTGGTCATGAGACAGGAAACCTAGGTCTTGATTCCGTCCAGGTGGACGCAGTGTCTTGAGCTTGGTTATCAGCTGCAAAACCAGCAGTCTCTCTTCTAATTTCCCTTTTAAATTCCCTTGTAAGGGTACTGCTTAGGTCAGCAACTGAATGTCCCAGAAGGTTAAACTGGTTTTTTAATGTTATGGTTTCTAATGTCAGACTTATGTCCATTAATTCTTTAGCGTAGAGACTGGCCTGTTTGTCCAATGTGGAAGGTGGAGGGGAATTGCTATGGTTGCGAAGTCTAATTCAAAAAAATATTTGGGGACTTTGGGGGTGGAGCCAGGAGCAAGGTTGGGACAAGCATAACTGAACTCCAAAGTTCTGGTCATCGCATTTAAAGGAACTGCACACTTTTTAAATGCCTTCCCTCCATTGGAAATAATGAAGGATAGGGGCACCTTATTTGGGGGCTCATAGAATTGGACCCCCTGGCCCAATCTTTTTGAAACATGGGGAGGTATTTGGGGAGAGGCACTGGATGCTATACTGCAAATTTGGTGCCTCTGCCTCAAAAAACAGCTCCCCCAGGGCTCCAGAAACCCCCAGATCAATTCATTATATCCTATGGGAATCAGTCTTCATAAGGAATACTGGAGTGCCCAGCAGACGTTTCCCTCTCCCCCCACCCTCACTTTCTGATGACCCTGAAGCAAAGGCAGGGCCTCCAAACCAAGGGGTCCCCTGCCCCCACCTGGGGATTGGCAACCCTAGGGATTGCTGAGACTTGATGGCAGAAACCACATTAGACCAGGGGTGGCCAATGGTAGCTCTCCAGATGTTTTTTGCCTACAACTCCCATCAGCCCCAGCCAGCAATCTGGCTGGGGCTGATGGGAGTTGTAGGCAAAAAACATCTGGAGAGCTACCGTTGGCCACCCCTGCATTAGACAATAAGCCAGGGAAGGAACTTGAGACGCTACAGCTGATGTTGCTGGGTCCACTGGTGGTGTTGCTAGAATCTTTAGGATTTTTAGGATCTTTGAGAGCAAAGCTTGGCCTCTTGGTTTGTTGCAGGCCTCGGTACCAGAGTCCATGTGGTACCAGAGCTCATTGCGAGTGAGAAGTTGTTTTGAGTTGCGTAGCCAACCATTTTAACCTTCCAGGACATTTGGTTGCTGACCTAAAAGTCCTCTTACAAAGGGGGTTGTAGGACAATTAAGGACACATCTGTCCATCAGTTCCCAAATCTGACATTTATTTCCCTCACAATGTTTCCCCTCCCTGGAACTGAACTCCAAACAAATGGGAACCACATAAAGCTGATTATTATTCCGGTCTGGTCCTTGAACTGTTCTCAGTCTTCATTATGCTGTATGTGAATTGACCACTCACTCCCTAACTCTGTGTATGGCCTGGTAAATTCTCTTTCATTGCATCTAAAGAAGTGTGCGTGCACTTTTTAGGCCACAAACAGAAATACCTATGCAAGCTGGATCGGTCAGAGAAAGGAAAAGAAACTTATTGAATAAAAAGGGAAGATGGTACAAGTGCCAAAGCTTCCAAAGAACTTGTCACGCCTCCGCTGGTCGTCAATAAACAGTCTTTCATTTCTTATTAAGATCCGTTTATTTCAGAATCCAGGTAGGTGCACTCAGACATACACTCGGAGTCAGATCTGAAGTTATACAGTGGGACCAACAGTAATCTAGGGTTAGGAAACGCGAAGCAAAACGCAACACACACACACACACACACCCCAGCTAGGCATATCCAACTACTTTCCCAAGCATTCTTTGAATGGTATTTTCCAGTCCAAGGTTACAAACTTAAATACATTCTTAGGGTTTGTAGAATCTTTCGGGATCAAGTGCCGTGTTCTACTGGAGAAAGTTTTCCTTCCAGACGTTTCCTTCCTTCCAGGAAAACTTTCTCCAGTAGAACACGGCACTTGATCCCGAAAGATTCTACAAACCCTAATGATGTTACCAGCCGTGAAAACCTGAAATCTTTGATAAATACATTCTGTTACTGAAAACGCACTAGACATAATAACATAGCAGGTGTGCATCGAAACATACTATGGGAATGGGGGTGTGTGTGTGTGGAAAGATCACGGCATAGGAAGGTGTGAAACAGTTCAGAGGTACTTACAGAAGAATTGACTCTTTCAGTGCAAGGCACTTGACAGAACTCTTAGGTGGTTCCCAGCTTTTATACACAGTTATACTTCCTCTTGTTCTCCATATATAGGTATAACAGTCATAATCATTGATTGGATTATTGGTCTAACAACATCACTCCTATGCAAACATACGTTGGCATGCATTACAATTAACATTCTTAATTGGTTGTTTTCACACACCTAACCCCAGTCCCCGAGCTTCCCTATATGGCAGTTCGCTCTAGGTTCCTGTCACGCCAACCCAAAGCGTATCTATGTGTTGTGCGATTTTGTGGTTTTCTGTGTACTGCCTTCGTCCCTCTTTCTACCAGATGTTCAGTGCAGCAAAGGTCTACTTTATCGACTGTCAGCCGGACTTCGCTAACCACAGACTGTCACAAAAAGCAGAAACTCGCTTAAATTAAAAAAAAGGTATGCTTTCTGTTGCACAGTCATATATATGAACCTCTGAAGCTGCCTTCTACTGAATCAGACCCCCCTGGGTTCATCAAAGTCAGTATTGTCTACTCAACTGGCAGCGGCTCTCCAAGGTCTCAGCAGCTGAGGATTTTCACACCTATTTGCCTGGACCCTTTTTGGTTGGAGATGCCGGGGATTGAACCCAGGACCTTCTGCTTGCCAAGCAGATGCTCTACCACTGAGCCACAGTCCCTCTCCAGTAGCCTGTGTGTAGTCCAGATATGCAGCAGTTCCTCATCTTGACCTGGGTTTGAATATTCAGGCAGTCAAGCATAACTCTTATGGTGAAATACTCGTTTATATAGAAGTGCCAATCCTTGGCCCACACACACCCCAAGTCTCAACCTTGCATACAACTGGGTTGGTCTTTAAAGGTGCCCACAGGAGTCAAATTTCCTGCTGTTGCTGCTGGACTGGAGACCACCCTGGCTGCCCACCGGAAGGTACCCAGGTGCAGTGTGTGAATGAGCCCATCAGATGGCAGTGGCGCCTTGCCTGGTCACTGTGCCCACGAAGCAGAAAGAACCCAAGGGCTCAGCGGGGCTTCCTTGCAAACCACCCAAGGTCTTCTGCATCGCCAGGGTAGGGGCGAGGGTGGAGGCAGAGGAGTATGGTTGCCAATCCCCAGGTGGGGGCAGGGGATCCCCTGGTTTAGAGGCCCTCCCCCCTTGCTTCAGAAAGCAGGGCAGGGGAGGGGAAATGTCTGCTGGGAACTCCATTATTCCCTATGAAGATCAATTCCCATCGTCCAAAGCTCTGCTCATGACCTGAGTTCGTTCCCCAGCGGAAGCTGGATTTTCAAGTAGCCAGCTCAAGGTTGACTCAGCCTTCCATCTTCCCGAGGTCGGTCAAAGGAGTCCCCAGCTTGCTGGGGGGGAAAGCGGAGATGACTGGGGAAGGCAAGGGCAAACCACCCCGTAAAAAAAAAGTCTGACGTGAAAATGTCACCCCAGAGTTGGAAACGACTGGTGCTTGCACCCCAGGAGACGATTCCTGAAGAATCCCAGAGCTGTTGTTTACTGAAACGGAAAGCTGCAGATAATGCTGCCAAGTAATGCCATGTATGGAAGGTACCTAAAGGGACCAATTGTGTCTCGCCTGTGTCTTGACACGTTTCTGGTTTGTGTCCCGCCCGCCTGTACCTTGGCATGATTCCAGTTTAGTTGATTCTGCTGATGTATAACTTTAAGCAGTATAAAACCTTGTGTTCTTTCTTTACTAGGGGTCAGACCCATATCTCCTGGCATGAGCCACATGGTCCTGATCCAAATAAATGTACAGAAGTTGAAGTCTTAGCGACAGGGGTGAAGTATTAGGAAAAGACAAGTTAAACAGTTGAAGCAGACAAGTTATATTACAGATATTACCGGAACCTCTCTAACCAGGAAGGAAGCAGCTGTACATTGCAGCCCATTTTGGGAAAGGCCTCTAGCCCCATTTTTAGTGCAAATGGCAGCTTCTACCTGGCCCCTCTCTCTTTTGCATCAGACACAGGGCAGATTCACAAAAGCAGTTTGTCTTTTGGGATTATATCCTTGCACCGCCCCAACAGTTTTCTTCTGGGCTGAGCAAGACTTATACTATGTGCATGAAAGTTGTGTTTTTTTACCCTGTTGTGGGAAATGTTGAAGGGTCTCACTTTTCATGTGTATTACCCTGTATTGTTAGTTCCCCAGGCCCACCATCCGGTTTCTGTGGTTAGAAAAGTCCCCATATCTATAGCATGATTTGTCTGCATCAGCTGATTAACTATATTGTCTTGTCTTGTCTCTTGCAAAGACTTCAGCTTTGCCTTATATTTATTTATAACTTCGCTTGCTCTGCTTCAGCTCACCATCTTAACTCTTTCTCTCACTGGTGAATACTATTTTAATCTTTAATTTTAGTGGAGGGACGGTGGCTCAGTGGTAGAGTATCTGCTTGGTAAGCAGAAGGTCCCAGGTTCAATCCCCGGCATCTCCAACTAAAAAGGGTCCAGGCAAATAGGTGTGAAAAAGCTCAGCTTGAGACCCTGGAGAGCTGCTGCCAGTCTGAGTAGACAATACTGACTTTGATGGACCCAGGGTCTGATTCAGTAGAAGGCAGCTGCATATGTCTATATTCTGTACTATTGTTTTATGCCAATAAAGGCTGACTTCACTTGACTTGACTTACACTAATCTTTTCGGGCAAACGCAGTTATACCTGCAAGAAATCTGCATTTGGAAGTTAGATCTCTGATGCGGGACTTATACCTTCCCTGGTACCCAATAACCCAAACAGTCACAGACAAACAATGCAGAGAAACTTTATTTTACTCGACTCCAGAAGACGTAAGGACATTCCTAACAGAAGATGTTTTATATCAGCAAAGGCTGTTTCCTCTCTTAGGCTGTTCAGCAGAAGAAACCATCTCTGCAGGGCAGTCCAAGATTCTAAGTCCCAGTTAGTGTGGCATAATATTGGATTGGATAAAAATATGGAGCAGAGCTCCATCAGTGGCTATTAGCCACAGTGTCTGTCTATCTATCTATCTATCTATCTATCTATCTATCTATCTATCTATCTATCTATCTATCTATCTATCTATCTATCTATCTATCTATCTATCTATCTATCTATCTATCTATCTATCTATCTATCCATCCATCCATCCATCCATCCATCCATCCATCCATCCATCCATCCATCATCTATCTCTATCTATCTATCTATCTATCTATCTATCTATCTATCTATCTATCTATCTATCTATCTATCTATCCATCCATCCATCCATCATCTATCCATCCATCATCTATCTATCTATCTATCTATCCATCTATCCATCATCCATCCATCCATCCATCCATCCATCATCTGTCTATCATCTATCCATCCACCCATCCATCCACCCACCCACCCATCCATCCATCCTCTCTATCGTGTGTGTTTATATATGTGTGTATATGTATGTATGTATATGTGTGTGTATACACACACACACATATATTGGCCACTGTGTGACACAGAGTGTTGGACTGGATGGGCCATTGGCCTGATCCAACTTGGCTTCTCTTATGTTCTTATAATCTGACACAGAGGGAGTCTCTAGCTACCCTCTGGTCCAGATCAGCAGTGTGAGCAAAAAAATCCACAGCTTATATAGACTGTAATGACCTCATACACACAGCTACTTGGGTCATTCAGCAGTAAATAATTTTTCAGCCAAATAAACAATAATGGCTGAGAACGCCTCAGGCAACCATTTCCCTAACCCTAGTTGCTGGGTTTATGCCAATGGCTGCCCCCTTCATCTTGTTTCTTGCCATAGTGGTTGAATTTATGCCTAAAAACCAACTTTGAAGCCTCTAGATAGTGTAGTTCTAGGGTTCTGAAAGACGGAGGCACTGAGACCTCTGGTGGCCATAACTGCATCCAAAATAATTAACTCAAAGAGAAATATAGAAACTTAAGGTGTTAGTAGATGTTTGAGAAAGTGCCCATTTCATAAGAGACCCAACCCAAAATTCTGAGACAATCTCATACATGGGCATCAGGGTAAGTCTTATGTTCTGAAAGGAAATGGCCAGTTCAGAGTCATCTGTGGACTGTCAAAGAAGAAAGCTGGAATTAATGGGACCTGATCAACCCCATTGATCCCAAAGTTTCAAATTCTTCTGATCCAGTTCACTGTCATGTTGGGTCAACCCACCCCCTATAAGGGGTGTGTGTGTACATTGCTGTTATGTGACTGGGGGGGAAATGGGGAAAAGGTTTTTGTGGAACTAGGATTTAAGGATGAGGGGTTTTTTTGTGTGTGTTAATGTCCAACCTATCCCTGCAACAAGAGGAAACCAAGGAGCTATAGGTTTGGGGATTTAAAAAAAGGATTATTCCCTCTTTTTCTCTCTCTGGGGAAGAATCTGAAAAAAAGGTGTCCAGTCTCAGTTTTTTGTGCTAAAACAGAACAGAGAGCACATGGAGGTTATATGGAGGTTAAAAGGGGTAAATTTTGATTGGTATTCTGAAAGCATCCATCCTGCTGCACCATCTCATCATATTGTTCTGCTGGACTATTTTGTTCTATTGAATACTGAAATTGACTTTTATTATTATATGATTTTATTGTGAATCCCCTACGGGGGAATGGGTGGGATATAAATAAACTAAAATAAATAGATAAATAAATATAGTGGTCTGTTTAAATTCCTGTAAAAGTCTATTTCTGGTCTCCTCCACAAGGATTGGCTTCAAAAGTATATGGAAGGGTCTAAGAACTAAGAAAGGGATAAATTATGTTGACTTGTCAAGCCCGTTTTGCTAAAGCAAAGATTAAAGATATTTCTGTTTGTAGGAGTCTTTACTCCTGTGTCTCCCTGCTGCCTGAAATCCAAAAGTTATTTTTGCCAATGTCTCTGATCCAACGGAGAACGTGATTTAACTGAGCAAGGAGGTGGGGGGGGGGGCTGCAGAACAGACCACATTGGCATTTATTTGAGGTGCTCTCTTGTAACAACTATAGGGAAAGATTTATGACAACGTTTGGCTCTTTGTGTTCTGATATCTGGCTCCAGCAGGCTGCTAAGTGAACTATATGGTCTTGAATGAGAGATACTCCCTGTTTTATTGTCTCAATAGCTGCCAAACAAGAAGGATCTGTTCACAGTTGATGTTGGGTAATTTGGGTAAAGAATACCTCAATTAGGGGTTGCCCAAAGTCAGGTCAAATGACTTTGTTACTGGTTTACCCATTAATGTATGTTTTGTATAATGATTCTGCTTATGTCACAAAGGAACGTAATTCCTTGTTGATCCCTTAAGACAACACTTTGTGTATTTCTTCTGTAGAGATATTTTCTCCTCAAGGACAATATTTTCTCTTTGCCCAGTCTGGTATATCTCTCTCTCTTTCAGACATTTGCATTCCATATCATCTTGTGAACTTTTTCTGTGAGACCAAAGATTAACTGTCCCATGTCCATCCTGTATTCCTGGAAGAACTCCTGGTTTCCTGAGAATTTTGTCTCTAGAGGCCACGTTTCCCAGGTATATTAATAAACTGTTCAGTTTCCCTTCTTCTCAGGACTTCTCGTGTGTTCCTTAGTTGGGTCAGGAGACATATGAAGCCACAATTTATGTGGAACAAAGCTGTGAAAAGCATTGTCTGAAATACATTATTTGATACCTAGAAACATAACTATTATAATAAGGGGCAGAAGATAAGGTATACATATTTAAGTCTATTATTCAAGATGTTTAGAAAGAGAACCTTTTAAAAAAATATTTCCTTCTTTCGACAAGGCTATGAAAACAAAAGAGGGAGTCTAATTAGCTTTAGTGGTTGGGAATAGTAATAATGTCTTCGGTAGCCTCAAGGTCTTCAGATCTCTGGCTCTGCTTATAGTGAATCTTTGGTCTCTCGAAGAAAGTTCACAATATCGTATGGAATGCGGATGTCTAAAATCCAGATATACCAGACTGGGCATAGACAAAATATTGTCCTTGAGGAGAAAAAACCTCTAATGAAGAAATACACATATACATAGTTGTCTTAAGGGGTCAACAAGGAATTATGTTTCTTTTCAAATTATCAACAAAATTATCAAAGAATTCAGGTTTTCACGGCTGGTAACATCATTAGGGTTTGTAAAATCTTTCGGGATCAAGTGCCGTGTTCTACTGGAGAAAGTTTTCCTTCCAGACGTTTCGTTCTCAGCTGCGGAGAACATCCTCAGTGGCATTGCAGCCAGAGCAGGCGCTCAGACCTTCTTGGCTGCTGTGCATTGAGTGGGGCCAGGGCTGCTGGAGAGCTGCTATTTCTAGGCTGGAGGGGGTGTGATGAAAGGGCAATTGTTTTGTGGATGTGCCCATTGTTTGGTGGGGCTTCCTGGAAGGGTAGTTTCCTTATCAACATTGACTGGCAGATGTATTTTTAATTGGTGGAATGTTGAGAGTAATTAACTGAGATCCTACTCCATCCATCTCCTCTCAAGCATCTTCTTTGAAGTGGGGCGATTATATCCCCTGTCCCCGGGCCAAAGAGATACATTCCAATCTACCATTCCAAATTACATTACATTCTGCTATTCATTACGTTATATTACAACTTGCTATTCTAATCTGTTATTCCAAATAAGACATAAAATATGACATGAAGGGTTTTATTTTATTTATTTGGGTCTCTTAATTACTCTCACCAATTAAGGATACACCTGCCTTCTTAGTCTCCAATTTATTTCCTTTACTGTTTCTCCCCAGAATTAAACCCAAACATTGGTAACCGTATAAACTAAGTTTGTTATTCCTGTTTGAATCTGTTTAACATCGTCATTATATGTTGTATGCTAATTTTCTGCTCACTCTCTCCCTATAAGTATGAACTGGTAATTTCCTTTTCATAGTATCTGAAGAGGTGTGCATGCACACAAAAACTTATACTGTGAATAAAACTTTGTTGATCTTAAAAGTGCCCCTGGATTCAAAACTTTTTTCTGTCTAAATTTAGGGAAGTAGTGAACTTTGTATAATCAACCCTGGTGTAGACATTATAAGATGTCCTTATTTTTTCCAAATGCCCAGTATAGTATGTATTGGATTTATGAAGTGTAGTGTATAAAACAATGCCCTCTTGATTGGAAAGGAAGATGTACTTTTGGGTTTAGTGGCACCAGTACTGAAGGTACAAACCTTAAGCCATCTCACACCTTGGATTTGGGAAGCTTTTCTGCACAGGCTCACACAAAATAAAAGGAGTATCAATCCATTGACTACACAAAGCTAAAGGATTCGTGCCTTTGCCAGAGGCTTTCTTCTCTGGTTGGGAGTTAGAAAGCTGGAGAAAGCAGCTCTAAACATATCGAAAGAACTGGAGAAAAGTTTTAATAGCTGATACTTTGGTAGGTCTGCAGGAAGAACTAACCTCATTATCCCGGGTCGTCCGACAAAACCGAAGAGTGCTAGATCTCCTGACTTCTCAGCAAGGGGGAACACGCGCATTAGTAGGGGAAAAATATTTTTCGTATTGATAATAAGGGAGATGTTAGCAAAGCCACTGAAGAGATTGAAAGACGTGTTAAAAGTCTACAGGAAAAGACAAAATTTGGAACCCATGGACATAGTTATTTGGATGAATGCCTGAGACTGGTTAAGAAAGGTATTAGGATAATAATCACTGTATTATTAATCATACTTTGTTGTTTTGTAAAATGCATTCCACGCTTATAGTCTACATGTAATTCTTGTTTTCAAAAAAAAAAAAAGAGTCCAACCAAAGCGCAACATTATTGTGAAGCTTTGCCAGTGTAAACTGAGACAAGGAACGGCTCTTTTGCTGTGAAACAGCTGGGAAGAGTCAAAAGACTGAAGACTGAAAGGCAAGACTGAAGCCATCTTTTATCTTGCCGTGGTGGGGCTTAGGCTAGCTAAAGCCAAGTTAAATTCAGGTTCTGTGCAAACTGGGGTGTGATGAAGTGGGGAAGACCAGATGAACCTATGAAGCTGCCTTCTACTGAATCAGACCCCCCTGGGTCCATCAAAGTCAGTCTTGTCTACTCAGTCTGGCAGTGGCTCTTTCTCCAGGGTCTCAAGTGGAGGTTTTTCACACCTATTTGCCTGGACCCTTTTGAGTCGGAGATGCCGGGGATTGAACCTGGGACCTTCTCCTTCCCAAGCAGATGCTCTGCCACTGAGCCACTGTCCCTCTCTAAAGTCAGTCTTGCCTACTCAGACTGGCAGCGGCTCTCCAGGGTCTCAAGCAGAGGTTTTTCACACCTATTTGCCTGGACCCTTTTTAGTTGGAGATGCTGGGGATTGAACCTGGGACCTTCTGCTTACCAAGCAGATGCTCTACCACTGAGCCACTGTCCCTCTAAAGTCAGTCTTGTCTACTCAGACTGGCAGTGATTCTCCAGGGTCTCAAGCGGAGGTTTTTCACACCTATTTGCCTGGACCCTTTTTAGTTGGAGATGCCGGGGAATGAAACTGGGACCTTCTGCCTACCAAGCAGATGCTCCACCACTGAGCCACCGTCCCTCCCAATGTTCAGAGTTATCACTGATTCAGCTGAAGAGGTCTTTAGATGAGTTGTTTTGCGAAACTCAAGAGGTGTGCGAACATTCCAAATAAGGACTGACAATGCTACCTGTTTTTTAAATTTTATATTGTTCTCAACTGTTTTAAACTATTGATTATTGTTTTTATTGTCTTCCACTGCTGTGATTCTCTTGAGACTGTTCACAGGGAGGGTGGATTAGAAATCGAAACAAACAACTCATAAGGGCAAAGACAGATATGCTTGGCAAATAGCGTTACACAGGTGTAAGGGATTCTTGTAAACTCTGTAATCTCCAGACATCTGCGCATGTCTAAAAGTTGCTTATTACAAGGTACAAAAGACATCCTGCCAAGTCCCTTACTCACTATCTGATGGAATGTGTGTGTAGAACGTAGCTGGAGAGACGAAAGCTAAAATCCTGTGCCTTCCGTGAGTGGGAAATCAGAACCCCAAGGTCGTGCCTCCCACCTTAGAACGTTCTTACCTGTCGCTTGTGCTTTGTACTAATTGTTAGCTACTGGCATTAAAAGTTGTGAGCTATTGCATAAATTATTGTGCTCTAGCGTCATCTTTCCTGAGCTAAGACAACAATCTGTGAACTGGAGGCTAAAAATCTGTGAGCTAACTCATGCTAACTCAGTTTAGAGGGAACACTGAATATGAAGTGTCCCTAAGACCCCCCCTTCCCATTTCTTTGAAAGGCACTTCAAAAGTCAGAAGATAAAAATATGTCTTCTGCTGAGGTCAAATCAATTTGGAGCAATTTGCACTTTCAAATAAGGCAAGTCATTATTTAAAAAAAAAACAACAGGGAGAGAATGAAATCTTCATTGTGGCAGGCTTATTCATGTAGAACAGATTACAGTATGCATACATAATATCTAAATATGGAGTCAATTAACACAATGATTTTTACCCATAAATAATACTACGGTAACCTGCCAGTGTCCTCTGGGACGACTCTAAAAATGAAATGTTTCTTTTCTTTTTTCTTTTCCTGGGACCTCAGCTCAGTGAAACAAGAATCAATAAACAGTAAATACTAATTGTTAGTGTGAGACACGATTTGTAACCTATGAACTGCCTGCGTGTCCAAAATGAGGCACGCTTCTAATTTCTTGTACTGAACTATATAACCGTTGCCATCTTGAACCAAGTCAGTTTCAACACTGACCCAGTGTTGTGAGCACCTAGTACAGCCTTCTCTTAAATGCTTATCTGCAAATATGGAGAGTCTCTCTATTTGAAGGAACCGAGGGACTTGAAACATCCTTGGATTTTCCTTCTGAGGTCCCCTTTATTGCAATAAAATTTTGGCTGCTTCTGGAATCTCACTGTGTTCGTCACACATTGGCACATCAGACCATAGGTCCGTTTGGCTAACACAGGCGGGCACCACTTGCGGGATGGGGGGCTCTTCAGGTGAAAGAACACCCCTTGCAGTTAGAAAACTACCTTAGCCGAGTGAGCAGTTAAATGCTTTCTTTTCTCTCTGCTTCTCTCTCTGCGCTGCTGGTTTTCTCCTTGCATGGAGTTTCTGTTGGGGTCTGTACTCTAAATGGGCCAGAAAAATCTGTTTGGGAAGGTATAGCCTTGATCTTTGAATTTAGGTCTCCATCCACAAGGATCTGGGTCTCTGAGGCTGAAATGCCTCTGCACACAAAATGAAAGCTTACTGACCAGCTGAGGGTCACTCATGCAACAGGGGAGGAGGGGCCATGGCTCAGCATAAGAGCATCTGCCCAGGGTGCAGAAAGTCCCCAGTTTGTAAGAACATAAAGAAGCCCTGTTGGATCAGACCAATGGCCCATCCAGTTCAACACTGTGTCACAGTGGCCAAAACCTCAGGGGCCATCAGGAGGTCCACCACTGGGGCCAGAACTCCAGAAGCCCTCCCACTTTTGCTCCTCAAACACCACAAAGACAGTTGAAGAAGAAGAAGATGATATTGGATTTATATCCCGCCCTCCACTCCGAAGAGTCTCAGAGCGGCTCACAATCTCCTTTACCTTCCTCCCCCACAACAGGTGGGTGGGGCTGGAGAGGGCTCTCACAGCAGCTGCCCTTTCAAGGACAACTTCTGCCAGAGCTATGGCTGACCCAAGGCCATTCCAGCAGCTGCAAGTGGAGGAGTGGGGAATCAAACCCGGTTCTCCCAGACAAGAGTCCGCACACTTAACCACTACACCAAACTGGCTCTCTAGGTGCTAAAAGTCACCTAGAATTCTCTGCTCCGTATTTCTCCAATTGCCACTTGAAGGAGACTGCAGTTTTATATCCTGCCCTTCTCTCTGAATCAGAGACTCAGAGCAACTTACAATCTCCTATATCTTCTCCCCCCACAACAGACACCCTGTGAGGTGGTTGGGGCTGAGAGGGCTCTCACAGCAGCCGCCCTTTCAAGGACAACTCCTACTAGAGCTATGGCTGACCCAAGGCCATTCCAGCTGCTGAAAGTGGAGGAGTGGGGAATCAAACCCGGTTCTCCCAGATAAGAGTCTGCACACTTAACCACTACACCAAACACTTAACGTGTACTGGTGCATTCACAGCTGACTAGAAGGATGGTAAGTGGGACTGAGAGAGCTCTCCCAGAAGCTGCCCTTTCAAGGACAACTCCTACGAGAGCTCTGGCTGACCCAAGGTCATGCTAGCAGCTGCAAGTGGAGGAGTGGGGAATCAAACCTGGTTCTCCCAGATCAGAGTGCACACACTTAACCACTACACTAAACACTTAACGTGTACTGGTGCATTCACAGCTGACTAGAAGGATGGTAAGTGGGGCTGAGAGAGCTCTCCCAGAAGCTGCCTTTTCAAGGACAACTCCTACAAGAGCTATGTCTGAACCAAGACCATTCCAACAGCTGCAAGTGAAGGAGTAGGGAATCAAACCCGGTTCTCCCAGATAAGAGTCTGCACACTTCACCACTACACCAGACTGCCTCTGTCTATAATCCCTCTAAACTGAGTCAGGGTGAGCTAGCTCACAGTTTTTAGTCTCCGGCTCACACATTTTTGTCTTAGCTCAGGAAAAATGGCCCCAGAACAAGCTAATTTATGCAGTAGCTCACGAATGCCAGTAGTCTCCGTTACCTGCTGCCACCTTGAATACGAAGCCGTGAAGGTTCCTCCCTTGGCAGCTCAACGCCCCCCCCCGCGCCCCTCCCCCCCACAGATGCTGGTCAGGAACTTATGCACTCCTAAAAGAATGGTCCGGTTTTTATTGTCAAGGAAGAAAAAAAGTCCAGGTCTATATCACAATTTTAAAAACAGTAGAAAATGTCGTTACAAACACAATCGGGGCGCCTCCCTCCCTCCTCCTCTTTATGCTGGGGGGGAGGGAGGCTACTGTGACATGATTCTGGGAGCAGACAGGCTCGCGTGTACCTGACGTGATGGAGGAATCGTACCTGGTTAATGTGAGGAGTGTGGCGGGGAGGCGGGTCTCCCGTTTCAGCAGTGAGCGCAACGGGAGGAGCTATGGGATAAATAAAAAGAGGAGGAGCCCAAAGACGGAGTCTGGCTCTGGCACGGCAAGTTTGCAAAGTGCCCGGGAAGTGTTTGAGCTGCCTCTTCCAGCCCCAGGTCAACCCTTCAGTTCCTGTTGACAACGTAAGAGCCTCGGGAGTCCACCATCGCAGCCGAGACGCGGGTCGACGAAGACGAAAACCACTGTGGGGCCAAATGTGTAGCGTAGGGGCAGCCTTCTGAGGTATGTGGCCGCTGTGGCACTCTCTTGGATGGCGAGCGGCTTCAGAGATAAGCAAAGGAGTGTGTCAAGTCAGAGCCAAGGGAGTATTTGGTCGTCCGGCATCTCCGCAATGGCAGCAGCATCCACTAGCACGTCCAGACCTGTGGGGGAATAAAAGGTAGTAAGTAGGAAAGAAGCCGGCCCATCCCAACTTTAGAAAGAAAACCTCAGCAATACTCAGCCTAGCGGTCCCAAGAACGCCGTCTCAGAAATGCTAAGAAAGCAGAGCTTATCATGGGATCCAAAGGGCACCCAGCCTGCACTGGTCTGGCAATGCGTTGAGGTGAACGTATCCCCTGCTCCCCCCCCCCCCCCCGGTGTGTGCTCTGGTCTTATGCTGTTCTCTCTGCAAGCAGAAATCAAGTGCAAAATTCAGAAAGAGATTGTGCATTCTTCCCACCAGCGTTCTAAAGAGCAGGGAGGTGCTTTGTGTCACAGGAAACAGCCCCTGTTAACTGAACCGGCTGCGAGATGTGGCCCCAAGTTTTGCCCCCTGGGACTGTGGGACGCAGGCCTAGTTGATCAAAACAGGCCTATCGGGGCAACATTCCTAGCTGGATAGTAGAAGAAGAAGAAGAAGATTATATTGGATTTATATCCCGCCCTCCACTCCGAAGAGTCTCAGAGCGGCTCACAATCTCCTTTACCTTCCTCCCCCACAACAGACACCCTGTGAGGTGGGTGAAGCTGAGAGGGCTCTCACAGCAGCTGCCCTTTCAAGGACAACCTGAGCCAGAGCTATGGCTGAGCCAAGGCCATGCTAGCAGCTGCAAGTGGAGGAGTGGGGAATCAAACCCGGTTCTTCCAGGTAAGAGCTATGACTGACCCAAGGTCATTCCAGCATCTGCAAGTGAAGGAGTGGGGAATCAAACCCGGTTCTCCCAGATAAGTCCGCACACTTAACCACTACACCAAACTGGCTAGTAGAGCCAAGCCGACTGATAAAAAGACAGATGAGCCAGTGCAACAGCGCAGGTGCCAGGGAGTGGACGGCTGCATTCCATCTCGTTGCTACAACGAGAGCCTAGCTGTGCCTTGCTGTTAGCCACACAATAAGAGGGGGGCTACAGACCCTGACTGGATTAAGCCAGCGGGGTGCAGGCGTCATGTATGTTCAACTATGCTGTCACTACTGTCCAATGGAACAGTGCCAGCACAGACTTTACCTTCTAAGGACCAGAACTGGTATATAGATAAATAGGACAGTTAGAGGGGTTCCTCAGTGGAACAGGCTTCCTCCTCAGGAGGTGGTGGGCTCTCCTTCCTTGGAGGTTTTTCAACAGAGGCTAGATGGCCATCTGACAGCAATGAGGATCCTGTGAATTTAGGGGGAGGGTTTTGTGAGTTTAGAGCGGTTCCTCAGTGGAACAGGCTTCCTCCTTGGGAGGGGGTGGGCTCTCCTTCCTTGGAGGTTTTTACACAGAGGCTAGATGGCCATCTGACAGCAATGAGGATCCTGTGAATTTAGGGGGAGGTGTTTGTGAGTTTAGAGCGGTTCCTCAGTGGAACAGGCTTCCTCCTTGGGAGGGGGTGGGCTCTCCTTCCTTGGAGGTTTTTCAACAGAGGCTAGATGGCCATCTGACAGCAATGAGGATCCTGTGAATTTAGGGGGAGGGGTTTGTGAGTTTAGAGTGGTTCCTCAGTGGAACAGGCTTCCTCCTCGGGAGGTGGTGGGCTCTCCTTCCTTGGAGGTTTTTACACAGAGGCTAGATGGCCATCTGACAGCAATGAGGATCCTGTGAATTTAAGGGGAGGGGTTTGTGAGTTTAGAGCGGTTCCTCAGTGGAACAGGCTTCCTCCTCGGGAGGTGGTGGGCTCTCCTTCCTTGGAGGTTTTGAAACAGAGGCTAGATGGCCATCTAACAGCAATGAGGATCCTGTGAACTTAGGGGGAGTTTTTTTGTGAGTTTCCTGCATGGTGCAGGGGGTTGGACTAGATGAACTCTAGGATTCTATGAAATCTCGCAATGGTAGTATTTTAGGCGCTGTAAACCAATTGCTGTGTATATAGGAAAATGTGGCGACCAGTGTTCCCTGTAGGCTGAGTTAGTGTGAGCTGGCTCACAGATTTTTAGCCTCCAGCTCACCCGTTTTTGTCTTAGCTCAGGAAGGAGGACCCCAGAGCACACTAACTGATGCAGCAGCTCACAACTTGAATGCCAGTAGCTCACAAAGTAGAATTTTGGCTCACAAGACGCTGCAGCTGAGAGGGAACATTGGTGGCGACGTGTCCTCAAGGAGACGAAAGGGACTGGCCACCTTCTTAGAGGATGGGAGGCTTGGCTGGTAGCCCACGCCTTTGCACGGCTCATGCTTTCAGGGCAAGAAATCTTATTCTTCCTCCTAACCAGGGCGGCAATGGAGTGTCTTTACTGGGCAAGGGCCCTCGAACCTTCCCTGGGGCCCATCGGGTGTTTTTAGAAAGCGTGTGGAGCCAGGAGGGGCTTTTGTCCAGCAGGGCTTCTGACCGTGTGGATTTTTTAAATGCTACTTTGATGGCAGCTGCCGGCACGGCGCAAGGGTCTTCGCGGTGGGACTGAGGGTTACGCTGCAAGAGCCATTTTGTGGTTGTGCCCACCAGGCTGTCTCAGAATTCCAAAGGTGCCCACAGGCTCAGAAAAGCTAAAGACCCCCTCCCCACCCCCCAAGACAATGCCCTGCCAGTGAGGTTGGGAAAGGAGCAAGGGAAGAAGAAGATTGCAGTTTTATACCCCGCCCTTCTCTCTGAATCAGTCTCAGAGCAGCTTACAATCTCCTTTATCTTCCCTCCCCCACAAAAGACACCCTGTGAGATGGGTGGGCTGAGAGGGCTCTCACAGCAGCTGCCCTTCCAAGGACAACCTCTGCCAGAGCTATGGCTAACCGAAGGCCATTCCAAGAGCTGCAACTGGAGGAGTGGGGAATCCAACACGGTTCTCCCAGATAAGAGAGCTCTGGCTGACTCAAGGCCATGCTAGCAGGTGCAAGTGGAGGAGTGGGGAATCAAACCCTGTTCTCCCAGATAAGAGAGCTATGGCTGACCCAAGGCCATTCCAGCAGGTGCAAGTGGAGGAGTGGGGAATCAAACCCGGTTCTCCCAGATAAGAGAGCTATGGCTAACCGAAGGCCATTCCAAGAGCTGCAACTGGAGGAGTGGGGAATCCAACACGTTTCTCCCAGATAAGAGAGCTCTGGCTGACTCAAGGCCATGCTAGCAGGTGCAAGTGGAGGAGTGGGGAATCAAACCCTGTTCTCCCAGATAAGAGAGCTATGGCTGACCCAAGGCCATTCCAGCAGGTGCAAGTGGAGGAGTGGGGAATCAAACCCGGTTCTCCCAGATAAGAGAGCTATGGCTGACCCAAGGCCTTTCCAGCAGGTGCAAGTGGAGGAGTGGGGAATCCAACCCGGTTCTCCCAGATAAGAGAGCTATGGCTGACCCAAGGCCATTCCAAGAGCTGCAAATGGAAGAGTGGGGAATCAAACCCTGTTCTCCCAGATAAGAGTCTGCGCACTTCACCACCACACCCAACTGGCTCTCAGTTTGCCCTGGGTGAGGAAGTGCTCCTGTGGAACTCCCTTGGCACTCCTCTGCACCTGCTAGGGGCCAGCACAAGAGCGAGCTTTCCAAGTAAAATCACATATTTTGGCTGAAGGTACATTTGAGATTTTTTGAGGGGCACGTAGGGCTGACACAGAGATTGTGCAGCCTCTACCACGCACAAAGATTTCAAGGAAGCCATGCGGTCACCCACCCTGGCTTCCCCCCGTGCTGTCTCCCCATGCTTGCCAACAGGGCGGGGGGCTTACCTTAACTGTGCTGTCAACGGCACCCGAGAACAAGCGCCCCCTGGAGACGGCCAGTGCCGTGACACTCCCCTGGTGGCGCAGGAGGGTCTGGGTACAGATCATGTTGTCCATGCTCCACACCTGCACGCGGAGACACAAGCAGCAGAATAAGAACGTGAGAGAAGCATGTTGGATAGACCAGTGGTTCATCCAGTAAAACGCTGTGACACAGAGGCCACTGGGAGGTCCACCAGCAGGGCCAGAACTCTAGAAGCCCTCCCAAGCACCAAGAAGGCAGAGCATCACTGCCCCAGCTATAAGAACATAAGAGAGGCCCTTTTGGGTCAGGCCAATGGCTCCTCCAGCCCAACACTCTGTGTCACACAGTGGCCAAAAAGCCCAGGTGCCACCAGGAGGTCCATCAGTGGGGCCAGGACACGAGAAGCCCTCCCACTGTGCCCCTCCAAGGACCAAGAAGATGGAGCATCACTGCCCCAGACATAAGAAAAGCCATATTGGGTCAGGCCAATGGCCCATCCAGTCCAACACTCTGTGTCACATAGGGGCTAAAAACCCAGGTGCCATCAGGAGGTCCATCAGTGGGGCCAAGACCACTAGAAGCTCCCCAAGCACCAAGAACACAGAGCATCATTGCCCCAGACATAAGAGAAGCCATATTGGGTCAGGCCAATGGCTCCTCCAGCCCAACACTCTGTGTCACATAGGGGCCAAAAACCCAGGTGCCATCAGGAGGTCCTTAGTGGGACCAGGACACTAGAAGCCCTCCCACTGTGCCCCCCCAAGCACCAAGAAGACGGAGCATCACTGCCCCAGACATAAGAGAAGCCATATTGGGTCAGGCCAATGGCTCCTCCAGCCCAACACTCTGTGTCACATAGGGGCCAAAAACCCAGGTGCCATCAGGAGGTCCTTAGTGGGACCAGGACACTAGAAGCCCTCCCACTGTGCCCCCCCAAGCACCAAGAAGACGGAGCATCACTGCCCCAGACATAAGAGAAGCCATATTGGGTCAGGCCAATGGCCCATTCAGTCCAACACTCTGTGTCACATAGGGGCCAAAAACCCAGGTGCCATCAGGAGGTCCATCAGTGGGGCCAGGACACTAGAAGCCCTCCCACTGTGCCCCTCCCCAAGCACCAAGAACACAGAGCATCATTGCCCCAGGTATAAGAACATAAGAGAAGCCCTGTTGGGTCAGGCCAATGGCCCATCTAGCCCAACACTCTGTGTCACACAGTAGCCAAAACCCAGATGTCATCAGGAGGTCCACTAGAAGGGCCCTCCCATTGTCACCAAGATTGAAGCCAAGAATACTGCTCATCCAACACTCCTGAAGGGGCTGAGCTGATGGGCCGGGGCTGGCTTCTCAGAATACCTAGACCAGGCTGCCCTGTTGGCATTGGATCATGGAGCCCAGGCTCTTGCCCCACGCCCCTCCCCCAGTCACAGGCCCAGGAATGCCGTGTGAACTGGAACTGGACAACCACAGATGGCCGTGTGGCTAAGCCTTTGCCGCCCCTCCTGAGTGGGTCAGTCCTCAGCTGGGGGCCCTTCCAGAAGCCAACTAGACAGGAATGGAATTATTCATCCCGCACCCTCAAAGCACCACCAATGCTTTTTCCTCTCCCCCGCAGCCCACCCCCTGCCCCTGTGGATAAGGAGGCTGTCATACCCGCAGGGACCGGTCGTACGAAGCGCTGAAGACTTTGGTTTGGTCAGGCGTGGAGATGACCGCCAGGGCGTACACGGTGCCCACGTGTCCCGTCAGTGTGCGCACTTGCTCCTTGGACTCTATGTCCCACACCTGCAAGCAAAGGATGCACTGATCAAGCGACAAAAAGGGCTAATGTGATCCTGGGCAGGTGTGCTGGCAAGGGAACGCAGCAAGGGATTCCCAGGCACTGCTCGAAAACCCCTGGCTGTCTGCAAGAGTGTAAGCAGTGGAGGCAGAAGGGCCCTTGCGCCTCTCGCCCTCCCTTACGTGAATGAGGTTCTCATAGGTGCCGCAGACGATGTGGTGGTTGGTGACGGCAATGGAGTAGACGCTCCCGCCCGAGGTCTGCAGGACGTGCACGCACTCCAGGTTCCGGATGTCCCAGATCTGGGGGGCCAAGCAGAGGGAGAAGAAGAAGATGATATTGGATTTATATCCTGCCCTCCACTCCGAAGAGTCTCAGAGCGGCTCACAATCTCCTTTACCTTCCTCCCCCACAACAGACACCCTGTGAGGTAGATGGAGATATTGGATTTATATCCCGCCCTCCACTCCGAAGAGTCTCAGAGCGGCTCACAATCTCCTTTCCCTTCCTCCCCCACAACAGACACCCTGTGAGGTAGATGAAGATACTGGATTTATATCCCGCCCTCCACTCCCAAGAGTCTCAGAGGGGCTCACAATCTCCTTTCCCTTCCTCCCCCACAAGACACCCTGAGGTGGGTGGGGCTGAGAGGGCTCTCACAGCAGCTGCCCTTTCAAGGACAACCTCTGCCAGAGCTCTGGCTGACCCAAGGCCACTCCAGCAGCTGCAAGTGGAGGAGTGGGGAATCAAACCTGGTTCTCCCAGATAAGAGTCCACACACTTAACCACTACACCAAACTGGCTCTCCAGGAAAGGTGAGAGGTTAATTCTCAGAGGAAGTGCAGCTTTTACCATCCTCCAGTCCAGGGGTGGGCAAACAGCAGCTTGGGAGCCACATGTGGCTCTTTCACACATATTGTGGGGCTCTTGAAGCCCCCACTGCCCTGTTGGCTGGCTTGGAGAAGGCATTTCTCTCTTTAAATCACTTCTCCAAGCCAAGTCAGTTGGCAGCTTGGAGAAAGCATTGAAAGTTAAAGTTGCTTTCTTTCCACCTCCCCCAAACTATTTGCCTGCCTGCCTGCCTGCCTTCCTTCCTTCCTTCCTTCCTTCCTTCCTTCCAGCTTTCAAACATCTGACATTCATATCTTGAGGCTTTCAAACATCTGGCATTTGTTCTCTGTGGCTCTTACATTAAGCAAGTTTGTTCCCCCCCTGCTCCAGGGTATGGCTTTGGGCAGTCAAAGGCTGGAAGGGGAAACATACAGACCTTGATGGTTTGGTAGGACCCGCTGTACAGGTAATTCTGGGATGCCACCAGCGCCCGGACCCAGTGGTTCAGCCCCGTCAGCTCCTTCTTCAGCTTCAGCTCGGTGCCCACAATATCCCAGACCTAGAGGGAAGAGTCACCATTCATGGTCCCTTCAACAGGGCCTCTGTTACAACCCTCCGCTCAAAGGCGGGAGGAAGTCTGCATGGCCAGGTTGTAGCCACAGCCCAGTGTGTCCTTAAGGACGCTGCAGAGAAAACGGCTGCAGCTGTCTCGAGCCAGTGAGCCGCACAAAACTAACGAAGCGGAAGGAGGAGGCGGACCCTTTCTTCCCTTGCCCCAAATACCAGTATTTTGAGGGGTACCCAATGAAGCCGGTGGGCAACAGATATAAGCTAGAGAAAAATAAATACTTCTGCACTCAATAAGTGATTAAAATGTGGAATTCACAGCCAGAAGATGTAGTGAAGGCAACAGGCCAAGGCTCCTTTAAAAAAGATTTGTGGAGAACCGAATCAGTTTGTTAAACCTCAAAGGGACTGGTCAGCCATCGTGGGACACAGGAGGCATATATATTTTGGCCACTGTGTGACACAGTGTTGGACTGGAGGAGCCATTGGCCCGATCCAACATGGCTTCTCTTATGTCCTTATGTGACACGGAGTGTTGGATTGGAGGGGCCATTGGCCTGATCCAACGTGGCTTCTCTTATGTGACACAGAGTGCTGGAGTGGATGGACCATTGGCCTGATCCAACATGGCTTCTCTTATGTCCTTATGTGACACGGAGTGTTGGACTGGAGGGGCCATTGGCCTGATCCAACAGGGCTTCTCTGATGTCCTTATGTGACACGGAGTGTTGGACTGGAGGGGCCATTGGCCTGATCCAACATGGCTTCTCTTATGTGACACAGAGTGCTGGAGTGGATGGACCATTGGCCTGATCCAACAGGGCTTCTCTGATGTCCTTATGTGACACGGAGTGTTGGACTGGAGGGGCCATTGGCCTGATCCAACGTGGCTTCTCTTATGTGACACAGAGTGCTGGAGTGGATGGACCATTGGCCTGATCCAACAGGGCTTCTCTGATGTCCTTATGTGACACGGAGTGTTGGACTGGAGGGGCCATTGGCCTGATCCAACAGGGCTTCTCTGATGTCCTTATGTGACACGGAGTGTTGGACTGGAGGGGCCATTGGCCTGATCCAACGTGGCTTCTCTTATGTGACACAGAGTGCTGGAGTGGATGGACCATTGGCCTGATCCAACAGGGCTTCTCTGATGTCCTTATGTGACACGGAGTGTTGGACTGGAGGGGCCACTGGCCTGATCCAACAGGGCTTCTCTGATGTCCTTATGTGACACGGAGTGTTGGACTGGAGGGGCCACTGGCCTGATCCAACAGGGCTTCTCTTATGTCCTTATGTGACACGGAGTGTTGGACTGGAGGGGCCACTGGCCTGATCCAACAGGGCTTCTCTTATGTCCTTATGTGACACGGAGTGTTGGACTGGAGGGGCCACTGGCCTGATCCAACAGGGCTTCTCTTATGTCCTTATGTGACACGGAGTGTTGGACTGGAGGGGCCACTGGCCTGATCCAACAGGGCTTCTCTTATGTTCTAGTGCAGTTCACCAGGGCTCTTCTCACATTCTAAGCCCGTCCCCTACTTGCTTTGAACTGGAAAAAAATGAATGACAACACACAGAAGCAGGGGTGTGTGTGTTGCTAAACAGATGTGTGGGCCAAACAGACAAAGGGTGTGGAAGGGTAGGGAGAAGAGGGGCAAGGCAGGGGGGGAACAGTAATACCATAATAGAAGAAACGTCAGGGTGAAACTACACTATCAAAACATTTATATGTGATAGGAAAAACCTTTTGGCCTCTACTTCTGAGTAGACTCTACTTCTAAATAATCTAAGATGAACAATAAATATGTGCACAAAAGGCACTTTAATATTCCAAAGCTTCTACCTTAAACAGACTGCAATATGAAACCCAAGAGTGCACGCAGGCACTTAGACATAATCTCTGTTCTCAAACAGGCTGCACCAAAATGAATTCAAAACGGTCTGCAGAAAAATAAACCAGAGTGCATGCGGGCACTTTTTAAAGGTTAAGAGTCTGCTTATGACTCATAAACCAAAATCATGCCGAAAACAGTCTGTAATGATTTCTTTCATCCAGGGGGAAACAGTGGCAGGAACTGACAGGAGCAAAAACTGTTGGTGGTGGTCAGAGGGAGAAAGCGGAAAACCTGGCAGCCATACTGGGAGAACTGGCTGGGAAAGCCAGGAGGGACTGAGGGCCACGTTCGGCAGGTGGAAAGGCAGAAGCCCCCCAACGGGCTCAGCTCCCCGCTCACCTTGATGGCTTTCAGGGAGCCGCTGAACAGCATGTTGTGCGAGGAGACCAGGGTGCACACGGGGTTGTCGTGGGCACGGATGGTGTTCACCTTCTGCAAGTTCTGAATGTCCCAGACCTGCAAGGGGAGGGGGGGGAGAGAACACTCTGCTGAAATTCCTGAGCAGCCTCTTCACAGCACGGAGGGAGGGAGGGAGGGAGGCATTTACACCAACTGCCGAGCAGCCACCAGCCCACTTACGATGATGGTGCAGTCTGCAGAGCCGCTGTACAGCTTGTTCCTGGGGAGAGAGCAAGGAAAGGCCTTCAGCCCAGCAGCCGGGAAGACCAGAGCAGGCAGCCGAGTTGCCTCCCACACAGAAGAGAGTAACAAGGGGACTGGTGAAGACTGCTCGGCCCAGGGGATGATGGACACGCTGCAGTTCTGCGGGAGGGCAGGGAGACCCAGAGCAAGTCCCGTTCCTGAAAACTGGAGCTTTAAAACAAAGTTTCCAGACCTCATGGCAGCAAGTGGGTTGAGTTGCCTGCTCAAGTTTCAGAGGCCAGAGGGGTGGCAGGATAAGGCCACAGGTGGGTCCTGTGGGGTGTGTATGTGTGTGTGTGTGTGTGCGCGCGCGCGCGTTCCCTGGCCCCACTGTGACCGAGACAGAATTACGCACAACGAGAACTCAAGCACATGTGCTTGGTAACTATGCATGCCGTGCAGTACATATGAAGCTGCCTTACACTGAATCAGACCTTTGGTCCATCAAAGTCAGTCTTGTCTTCTCAGACTGGCAGCGGCTCTCCAGGGTCTCAAGCTGAGGTTTTTCACACCTACTTGCCTGGACCCTTTTTAGTTGGAGATGCCGGGGATTGAATCTGGGACCTTCTGCTTACCAAGCAGATGCTCTACCACTGAGCCACCCTCCCTCCCCTAAAGAGAAACAAATTTATCATATGAAGCTGCCTTCTACTGAATCAGACCCTCGGTCCATCAAAGTCAGTATTGTCTACTCAGACTGGCAGCGGCTCTCCAGGATCTCAAGCTGGGGTTTTTCACACCTGCTTGCCTGGACCCTTTTGAGTTGGAGATGCTGGGGATTGAACCTGGGACCTTCAGCTTACCAAGCAGATGCTCTACCACTGAGCCACAGCCCCATTCATGGCTCTCCAGGGTCTCAAGCTGAGGTTTTTCACGCCTATTTGCCCTGGACCCTTTTTAGTTGGAGATGCCGGGGATTGAACCTGGGACCTTCTGCTTACTAAGCAGATGCTCTACCACTGAGCCACCATCCCTCCTCAACATATCTGAACCTGTGAAGCTGCCTTCTACTGAATCAGACCCTCGGTCCATCAAAGTCAGAATTGTCTACTCAGACTGGCAGCGGCTCTCCAGGGTCTCAAGCTGAGGTTTTTCACACCTATTTGCCTGGACCCTTTTTTGGAGATGCCGGGGATTGAACCTGAGACCTTCTGCTTCCCAAGCAGATGCTCTACCGCTGAGCCACCGTCCTTCCCACAAGTTCCTTCCTTGGTACAGAAGTCAGCTCGTCTACATGCAGAACGGTCAGCGCAGTGACAGGGCAGCTCAATTTACTGGCCTTAAAATGGCAGCAGCAGCTACCAGGGCACGCTTCAGGACGTTGTTGGACCAGCTGAGCAAATGGTACGGGGAAGTGTCCGGTCTAGGAGTATATTCAATAATAACTCTCCGCTGGCAAGGCCAATGGTACTATCCTATCTCACAATAAACACAGATCCTGATGAAATGGAGAGCTGTTATTATTGAAGACAGTCATAAACCTGACATAGTCGCGAAATTAAGGCAGTTTGCAGGTGGGTGAATATATATAGAAGCAGTTAGCTGTTACACACACGCACGCCTAACTTTCTGGTGCAAGAAAAGTTAAAAAATACTAAATTGCTACAATGCAGACATTCTCACACTACAATAGTCATTAGCAAAACACTCTAACAGATAATGATGACCTTGATGATGGGGAGGGATGATGGCTCAGCGGTAGACTGACTTTGATGAACCAAGGGTCTGATACAGTATAAGACAGCTTCATATGTTCATATGGGGAGGGACAGTGGCTCAGTGGTAGAGCATCTGCTTGGTAAGCAGAATGTCCCAGGTTCAATCCCCAGCATCTCCAACCCAAAAGGGTCCACGCAAGTAGGCGTGAAAAACCTCAGCTTGAGACCCTGGAGAGCCATGAATGGGACAGTGGCTCAGTGGTAGAGCATCTGCTTGGTAAGCAGAATGTCCCAGGTTCCATCCCCGGCATCTCCAACCCAAAAGGGTCCACGCAAGTAGGCGTGAAAAACCTCAGCTTGAGACCCTGGAGAGCCATGAATGGGACAGTGGCTCAGTGGTAGAGCATCTGCTTGGTAAGCAGAATGTCCCAGGTTCCATCCCCGGCATCTCCAACCCAAAAGGGTCCACGCAAGTAGGCGTGAAAAACCTCAGCTTGAGACCCTGGAGAGCCATGAATGGGACAGTGGCTCAGTGGTAGAGCATCTGCTTGGTAAGCAGGAGGTCCCAGGTTCAATCCCCAGCATCTCCAACTCAAAAGGGTCCAGGCAAGTAGGCATGAAAAACCTCGGCTTGAGACCCTGGAGAAAGAGCCGCTGCCAGTCTGAGGAGACAAGACTGACTTTGATGGACCAAGGAGGGTCTGATTCAGTAAAAGGCAGCTTCATATGACGGGCAGACAGTGTTAGAGGATCATAATACTTTCCTTTTCCCAGCAAGCATAGCAGGTGTTTTAGAACAGAACAGTAAAATGGCAAGGCATCTTGGCAGGAAGGGACCACAGTGAACAGCAAAGTACAATTGAGAAAAAACACCGTCAACAGAACTTATATATTCAAACAACTGAAACCAATTAGACAACAATCTGTATAGACAGCACATTTATGTAGTAATGTTTCAATACAATGCAGACACTTTCCACAAAGGGTGGACAAGTCCCAAAATGGTACAGTAAGGTCTGTAGATTCCTTGTAGCAAATATTCAAAAGGGTGTTGTCAGTCATTTAAATATATATGTTTTATTGACTCACAATGTTTTTTCTCCGTTGGATCAAGTAAGCAAGCAGTTTCCCACCCCGCCGTGCCCCAGGAGCAGGGAGTGGGGCCGGGCTTCTGACTCACCCCTGGATGCAGAGTGCCAGCACAATTCCGTCGTGGCCTTCCAAGGTCTTTTGGCACTTGTACGTGGTACAGGTGTCCCACACCTAACAGGAAACAGAAGGGTCAGGAGGTGGTGGTCCAGAACGGCTGGGAGGCGGGACAGGAAGCCCCTCAAGGTGTCCTTTGCAGGAAACAGTCGGGCTGAAAGACGGGAAGAGCCCCCGGGCACCTGCTTTCCCGTCTTTTGGGCAGGCAGGAAAAAAAACAACAACGCAGGGGACAGGAAACGAACAGGCAGGTGTCCTCCGAGATCCAGAACTGCGAGCCCCTGCGATTCTCGCTATGACTTCTGGGTAGAGGTGACAGAATAGGCCTAAGAACAAGTGCAGGGCCAGTCTGGTGTGTTTGTGTTCCTGGGAAAAGAGAAGCTGGCCCAATGCATAGCTGTACCACAGTTTCCCCCCACCCACTCCCTTTCTGCTTGTGCACCGGGGACTCAGCCTGCAAGTCTATCCACAAGTTTCCCAAGCCCTTCCAGAGCAGGGATTGGTACATTCCAGCCCCACAACAGACACCCTGTGAGATGAAGATATTGGATTTATATCCCGCCCTCCACTCCGAAGAGTCTCAGAGCGGCTCACAATCTCCTTTCCCTTCCTCCCCCACAACAGACACCCTGTGAGGTGGGTGGGGCTGGAGAGGGCTCTCCCAGCAGCTGCCCTTTCAAGGACAACCTCTCCCAGAGCTATGGCTGACCCAAGGCCATTCCAGCAGCTGCAAGTGGAGGAGTGGGGAATCAAACCCGATTCTCCCAGATAAGAGTCCGCACACTTAACCACTACACCAAACTGGCTCTCTAATGACGGGGCTCCTTCAAACTCATCTGAACCGTCTCTCGTTTGGAGGAGATGCTTTTAAATAGAAAAAAAATATGATGAAACGAAGGCTGCTGTCAGCTGCCCAGAGTCTACTGGCCAGGCGAGAGCCTCCAACCAAGAAGAAGAAGATGATAATGATGATATTGGATTTATATCCTGTCCTATAATCTGAATCTCAGATTGGTCACAGCAGCTGCCCTTTCAAGGACATCTCTCACAGCAGCTGCCCTTTCAAGGGCAACTCCTGCCAGAGCTATGGCTGACTGAAGGCCATTCCAGCAGCTGCAAGTGGAGGAGTGGGGAAGAAGAAGACTGCAGATTTATACCCCGCCCTTCTCTCTGAATTCGAGACTCAGAGTGGCTTACAATCTTCTATATCTTCTCCCCCCACAACAGACACTCTGTGAGGTGGCTGAGGCTGAGGGGGCTCTCACAGCAGCTGCCCTTTCAAGGACAACTCCTGCCAGAGCTCTGGCTGACCCAAGGCCATTCCAGCAGCTGCAAGTGGAGGAGTGGGGAATCAAACCCGGTTCTCCCAGATAAGAGAGCTAAGGCTGACCCAAGGCCATTCCAGCAGCTGCAAGTGGAGGAGTGGGGAATCAATCCCGGTTCTCCCAGATAAGAGAGCTCTGGCTCACCCAAGGCCATTCCAGCAGGTGCAAGTGGAGGAGTGGGGAATCAAACCCGGTTCTGCCAGATAAGAGAGCTCTGGCCGACCCAAGGCCATTCCAGCAGCTGCAAGTGGAGGAGTGGGGAATCAAACCCGGTTCTGCCAGATAAGAGAGCTTTGGCTGACCCAAGGCCATTCCAGCAGCTGCAAGTGGAGGAGTGGGGAATCAATCCCGGTTCTCCCAGATAAGAGACCTCTGGCTGACCCAAGGCCATTCCAGCAGGTGCAAGCGGAGGAGTGGGGAATCCAACCCGGTTCTCCCAGATAAGAGAGCTCTGGCTGACCCAAGGCTATTCCAGCAGCTGCAAGCGGAGGAGTGGGGAATCCAATTCGGTTCTCCCAGATAAGAGAGCTCTGGCTGACCCAAGGCCATTCCAGCAGCTGCAAGTGGAGGAGTGGGGAATCAAACCCGGTTCTCCCAGGTAAGAGAGCTCTGGCTGACCCACGGCCATTCCAGCAACTGCAAGTGGGGGCGGGGGGAATCAAACCCGGTTCCCCCAGATAAGAGAGCTCTGGCTGACCCAAGGCCATTCCAGCAGCTGCAAGTGGAGGAGTGGGGAATCCAACCTGGTTCTCCCAGATAAGAGAGCTCTGGCTGACCCAAGGCCATTCCAGCAGCTGCAAGTGGAGGAGTGGGGAATCCAACCCGGTTCTCCCAGACAAGCGAAGACCAGGGGAGTTTGCAGTCAAGCAGCACTGGAGAGACCGCCCCTCGAACACTGTGGGATTCTTCAGCCCTTGCTTGGGGTCCTCAGGGCCCCTTCACTGCCAGCCAGGGCTTGCCACAACCCCCTGCCCCAGCAGCCAGCAGTCCTGGCCTCCTTTGGGATTGGCTCCTGGCGGGGCAGAACGACATTTCCTTTAAAAAGTGCCATTTGTGCCACTTGCAGGAACGCGGAGCAACGATTGTGCCAGCCAATGAGTCATCGCTGGAACTGGCTTTGGGGGCACGCTGACCCTTGGGGGGATGGCTCGTCCTGAAGGAGCACAGCAGTCGGATTGGTGGGGGGGAGGCGGGTGGAAACTGGAGTGAAGAAAAAGGGGCAGGCTCGGGTAGGGGGCCACGGCAAGCAGACCAAGAGGAGGGAGAGACGCGCTTGAGGGAACAGAACTGAGAAGGCAGAAGAATTCCAAGAGTGGAACCTGGCGTGACCTCTGAGAACCAAGGAAACAGGGAATGCGGCATGTAGTTGGTACAAGACCATAAGCTGCCCAACCTCCTGCCAAACTGCTCCTGCTCCACTGCTGACACTTTTTTTTTGGGGGGGGGGGGGAACCCCGGCCCAAGTTCTGCAAATGCTGAGCCGCCAGTTTGTTTGTTAATGTTTCATTCGATTTCTACCCCGCCCTCCCAGCCGAGGTGGAGCAGCTTGGAAGCGCCTGACGCTCACCTTAATGGTTTTGTCAGAAGAGCCACTGAAGAGCAGGTCTCCGATGGAGTAGACGCAGAGGCACCAGACGGGGCCCTGGTGCCCGACAAAGGTCCCCTTGCATTTGAAGATCTGCTGGGGGTCGTAGGCTGCAAAGAGGAAGAGGGAAAAGGCACGTCGGCGGGAGAGCAGCGGCGGAGCCGGCAACGCTCCTTTCACAGAACGCCGGATCGGGCCCCTGAAAGGCTTTGGTGTCCTTGCCCCTCTCAGCGCAGCAGACAGAAGTGCTGCTCCAGAAAAAGGCGAATGGTTTCTCAAAAGGAAGCTCTCTCGTGCTAGCTTGGGGTTGCCAAGTCCAGCTCAAGAAATACCTGGGGACTTTGGGGGTGGAGCCAAAAGCAAGGTTGTGACAAGCAGACTTGAACTCCAAAGGGAGTTGCGGCCATCACATTTAAAGGGGCTGCACACCTTTAAAATGCCTGCCTTCCTTTGGAAAGAATGACGGGTAGGGCCTCCTTCTTTTGGGGCTCACAGGATTGGACCCCCTGGTCTGATCTTTTTGAAACTCAGAGGGTATTTTGGGGAGAGGCACTGGATGCTATGCTGCAAATGTGGTGCCTGTCCTTCAAAAAACAGCCCCCCCCCCACAGATCAATTCTCCATTACACCTCATGGCAATTGGTCTCCATCGGGACTAATGGAGAGTCCAGCAAACAGTTCCCTCTCCTCACCGCTTTTGTCTCCAAACCGGGGGATCCCCTGCCCCCAACTGGGGATTGGCAACCCTAGCTAATTCCCCTGCTCTCCGCTCATGAATCAAGCTAGCCTCTCCCTTCTCCCTTCTATTCCTGCCAGACGCAGAATATCAGCTTCCATTCTCGATGACCTACAGCTTCAGAGGGTGGTTGGGGGGGCGTCTGCCACGGAAGAGCTCAGTTTGAGTCCCGTAGTGCTTCAGAGACCAATGAAGTTTCCTGGTCACGATCTCCCTTCGAGCTGCAAGAACCTGCTGGGGTCTCCTGACATCTTCTGGGAATGGGCCCCTGAATATTCTGAATACCTTCTCTGTTGATGCCCATGGGGGATGCTGGCCTGGCCCCACGTATGAAGGCACTGTGTCAGACAGTGCGCTGGCTACAGCTCCCAACAGGTTCCACCCAACGTCCGCCTCGCACCAGCTCCCGTGCAGCTGCCCAGCATCAGCCCTGTATTTCCACTAACTGCATAGAGTGGAGGACTCCGCTCCTGTTAAGTTTTCAGATTTATGATCCTCTGCGCTCCGTTATAGACCGTCCTTTCCTGCCCTCTCTATGAAATTTACATGCAATGGTCACCACATCTCGCCAAGTTTCATGCGGCCCGCTACTTCTATGTCCTCCATTACTATCAACCCCCCCTTCCCACTCCGTTGCAAGCAAGATGTCACTCTGGGACAGGGGTGGCCCAACTGAAGATGAAGAAGAAGAAGATATTGGATTTATATCCCGCCCTCCACTCCGAAGAGTCTCAGAGCGGCTCACAATCTCCTTTACCTTCCTCCCCCACAACAGACACCCTGTGAGGTGGGTGGGGCTGGAGAGGGCTCTCACAGCAGCTGCCCTTTCAAGGACAACCTCTGCCAGAGCTATGGCTGACCCAGGGCCATTCCAGCAGGTGCAAGTGGAGGAGTGGGGAATCAAACCCAGTTCTCCCAGATAAGAGAGCTATGGCTGACCCAGGGCCATTCCAGCAGGTGCAAGTGGAGGAGTGGGGAATCAAACCCAGTTCTCCCAGATAAGAGAGCTATGGCTGACCCAGGGCCATTCCAGCAGGTGCAAGTGGAGGAGTGGGGAATCAAACCCGGTTCTCCCAGATAAGAGTCCGCACACTTAACCACTACACCAAACGGGCTCTCTGCAGCTTGGGAGCCACATGTGGCTCTTTCACGCACATTGTGCGGCTCTTGAAGCCCTCGCTGCCTCATCAGCCAGCTTGGTCTCCTTAAATCACTTCTCCAAGCCTACCGGCAGCTTGGAGAATGCATTTAAAGTTGCTCTCTTTTCACCTCTCTCTCCCTCCTTCTTCTGTCTTGCAGCTCTCGAATACCAAATGTTCCTGTCTTGTGGCTCTCAAACATCTGATGTTTATTCTATGTGGCTCTTACATTAAGCAAGTTTGGCCAGCCCTGCTCTGGGACTTCCAAGGTCATGCCCCACCCCCAAAGGCTCAGAGGCAGCAGGCATCAACCCAGAAACCCCTCGACGATGCATCTCTTTCCAAACATGCTTTCTGTGCGGTGTGTCGTCCTTCCTACAACACCGTGACCCTCTGTGGCTGTTCAGTCTCTGTTCAACGGCTGCCTTTTGTTTAACTCTCTTGTCGTCTAAAGGCAATCCTGTTCCCACTGGAAGCACCCGACACCCTGACCCTGCTAGTCCTAGAGAGCCAGATGCTCTCAGCTGGCCGCTCCCCAGCTCCCATCAGCCTTTGCACAGAACATGGGCGACCAGCTGTGATGCGGCCTTGGACTGTAAGCACTGGCAGACTCCTTCTGCTGCTGTTTATGCAAAGGCAGAGACGGTGCTTGTTCCAAGATGCTTCAGCTAGGGTCCAAACCCTCCCTTTCCCGACACTATATGGCTCTACTTGTTCTGCTGGCCCTATGAACCACAGAGACAACCCATCCCAGAGAGCTACTCTGGAGGACCAAGACCCACCCATCCTGTTTGCAACTTAAATTTGGCCTCCAGGACCCCAAGACTACGTTTCCCAAAATGCACCCTGACTTCTCCCCTGGGCTACCGACCTGGCTATCCCCGAAGTATTTCATAACTCTCGCATCCTTGGTCGGGATAAAGCAACAATTACGGTAAGTTTGAAACTCGTGTGCAGCTCAAGGGGACCAACTGAGGAGAGATTTCAAGAGACCAACTGAGGTGGGATTGCAATTTATGCAGTTGTTGGGAGTGTCGCAATGTTCTTTTGCCAGGAAGGAAGCTAAAATTAAAGCCAAACCAAAACCAAACGAAAAGAGGCTCAGTGAGCCAGCGTCCCTCATGCTCAACCCGTCTGTTGTCGCCACTGGGTAGCACTGATTTAAAATAACTGTATCGTGCCCTTCCTTACGCCTAAAGATGCCTTACAGAGTTTTGGAAGATGATACAACAAGAAATCTCCAAAATTTTGGGTTATGATTTTAAGAAAACTGCAGAGACTTTTTTGCTTGGATTGCAATTAGAAAAATTTCCAAAGGAAGACAGGACTTTAATTTGGTACTTGCTCTCAGCTGCTAGGACATTGTATGCGCAGCTGTGGAAACAGGGAAAAATACCAGAGAAATGGGATTGGATTGTGAAAGTTCTATCGTGGAGTGAGATGGACAAATTAACTAAAACTTTAAGAGACTATGATTTAGATATATTCAAAAAGGAATGGAAAAAATTTAAAGGATATATGGAGAAAGAGTGGAATGTAAAAAGACATTGGACAATTTTTTAGTATTAATGAGAAAAGAAAAGTATTGAACTTTGATTGGTTAGCGGTACCTTTATAATTGAATTTAAATTTATAACTTCGGGGAAGTCAAATATTAGAGGGAGGGGGGGGTTTGAAATATCATATGGGTTAGTATAGAAAAGAGACAATTAAATATTGTAACCATATGTTATTAATAAATTGTTAAAACCAAGATGCCTTACAGTCCACAATTAACCTGGTATGCGTCAAAATTGACAGAGTGAAACCCCAGGGGCCCCCTGCTCCCCCAAAGAGTCGCAATTCATATCCTGCTAAAAGCCAAGGCTCTGAGAGAACCTGGCAGCCATTGCACCTTCCCCCTGATTGCCTCCTGACAATCATCCGGCTGCCATGATTCTGGGCCTCCTGCAGTTTTCAGGGATGTCTTCAAGGACAGCCCGCTGTTCAACGCTTGACAGTAATCCATCCATGAGGTCCCAAAACTATGGATCAGGGCAGCCAAGGGCAGCCAACTAGAAGTCACTCCTAAACTCTGCGCCGAGCTGCTTTCCAGGCAGCGATCCTTGCGGCTCTAAGAGCACGCACAACACTTTGATGACACAACAGCCACCTCCCAAATAAGTAGATGCTCTTGGATTTGATTACAAATAGAGTGCCAACATCTGCATTTGCACTACAGCACACAGAGCATATCTGTTTGCAGCTAGAGGTTCTGCTCTTGCCGGTACAAATGATAAAGGAGCCACGTGAAACTGCCAAGCGTGCATCAAGTCATTTCTGACTTTACCAGCCCAATGAAACCATCTCGTTCGACCTCTTTGGCTTCAGACCTTATCCTTACAGGGCTGCAAACAGCCCGCCCAACCCTCTGGACCAATAACGCCATTCTGAGCCAGTGGGCCGGAATTCAGCACGTTAAAACAGAAGGCAAATTACAAAACGGCCCATGATTTAGCAACCACCGCCCTGCAAAGACAGCTGGCTCTGGCTGGGGGAGGGGGGGGGAGAAGCAGCGGGATACTCACAGCCCAGGATCCCCATGTTCAGCCGGGCGTTGATGTGGGACAACTCATCCTGCAAAGACACATCACAGAGCAGGTTAGTCCCGCCGCCATCTCCCCACGAGGATGAAGGTGAGAACTTTCCCTGGTGGGCCAAGGCCCCCCGTCCCTCAACACGACCCAGAAGGGAAGGAGTCTCAAGCAGAAAATATGGCCCCAGAGCGGAGAGCTGGAGGAAGGCGGCTGAGCCCCTGCAACACGGGTAGAATCAAGGTGCCAGCCTCGCGGCTGCGGGAACTCCGGCACTCACGTTCAGCATGGAGGCATCGCGCCGGAACTCCATCATGTCCTCGCTGAGCTTGCTCTGGTTCTCATCCAGCACATCTGCACGGCAAGAAGGAAGAAAAGGAGGACTGTGATTTCTTTGACACACAGCAGTTCCAGGAGGCAGATCTGCCTTAGTAGGTACGGGCCAGACGGGTACACGCTCCACCACAGCCAGTCTATCACCATAAATGCCACAGAGGCAGCTTTGAGTCTAGCACCAGCTCTCCCCTGGGACGGACAGCTTCCTGAGACAGCTCTGTGGGCTCTCAGCCTCAGCACATCCAGTCAGATTTCCCCGGGCACATTTCATCTGCCAGCCACATTCTATGCTGCTGCTCTTCCAAAACTCTCAGGATAGCAGATGCTGGGTCTTTTCTCCTTGTAGATATGGGCCAGACAGGTACACCGCCCAGTTCTGTTTGGTGTGGAGAGCCAGTTTGGTGTAGTGGTGAAGTGTGCGGCCTCTTATCTGGAAGAACCAGATTTGATTCCCCACTCCTCCACTTGCACCTGCTGGAATGGCCTGGGGTCAGCCAGAGCTCTGGCAGAGGTTGTCCTTGAAAGGGCAGCTTCTGTTAGAGCTCTTTCAGCCCCATCCACTTCACAGGGTGTCTGTCTCCTGAGAGCCAGTTTGGTGTAGTGGTTAAGTGTGTGGACTCTTATCTGGAAAACTGGGTTTGATTCCACATTCCTCCACTTGCACCTGCTAGCATGGCCTTGGGTCAGCCATAGCTCTGGCAGAGGTTGTCCTTGAAAGGGCAGCTTCTGTTAGAGCTCTCTCAGCCCCACCCACCTCACAGGGTGTCTGTCTCCTGAGAGCCAGTTTGGTGTAGTGGTTAAGTGTGTGGACTCTTATCTGGAAAACGGGGTTTGATTCCGCACTCCTCCACTTGCACCTGCTAGCATGGCCTTGGGTCAGCCATAGCTCTGGCAGAGGTTGTCCTTGAAAGGGCAGCTTCTGTTAGAGCTCTCTCCAGCCCCACCCACCTCACAGGGTGTCTGTCTCCTGAGAGCCAGTTTGGTGTAGTGGTTAAGTGTGCGGACTCTTATCTGGAAGAACCGGGTTTGAGTCCCCACTCCTCCACTTGCACTTGCTAGCATGGCCTTGGGTCAGCCATTGCTCTGGCAGAGGTCATCCTTGAAAGGGCAGCTGCTGTGAGAGCCCTCTCCAGCCCCACCCACCTCACAGGGTGTCTGTTGTGGGGGAGGAAGGGAAAGGAGAATGTGAGCCGCTCTGAGGCTCTTTGGAGTGGAGGGCGGGATATAAATTCAATATCTTCATCTACCTCACAGGGTGTCTGTTGTGGTGGAGGAAGGGAAAGGAGATTGTGAGCCGCTCTGAGACTCTTCAGAGCGGAGGGCGGGATATAAATCCAATATCTTCTTCTTCTTGTATTCTATCCTCACAATCCAGAGCTTTTTTTTACAGCAGGAACTCCTTTGCATATTAGGCCACACACCCCTGTTGTAGCCAATCCTCCAAGAGCTTCCAGGGCTCTTCTTACAGGGCCTGCTGTAAGCTCCAGGAAGACTGGCTACATCAGGGGTGTGTGGCCTAACAGGCAAAGGAGTTCCCGCTGCAACGAAAAGTCCTGGTCACAACCACTAGATTTGGCTGCTTGCCTGCCATCACAGACAGTTCCAACGAGGATCTCACTGACCCACCCCTCTGCTTTGCGCGAGGGACACCAGGCAGCCCTGCAAGGCAGTGTTGGGGCAGCGCTGCTCCTCTTGGCCGTACCAACCGTGCATGCGTGCGGTCTTGGATCAGCTCCTTTCTCTGAAAACCGCCCCCGGTCCTCACATCTGCAACACCGGATTGGCTCTGCCTCCCCAGGTCTTTGCGCCCCACATTACAATGGCGGAGGAGCCGCCCCCTCCCCTCTCTCTTGCCAGGGACTCACCGAACTTCATCTCCAAGTTCTTCTCGAGCTGGTCGATCTTCTCGGAGAGCTTGCCCAGCATGGAGCGCAGGAAGGCGATCTCCTGGTCCTTCTGAGCCAGGGCCACCTGCATCTCGTGGAAGCGGTCGTCCGTCTGCTGCAGGAACTCCTTCAGGCCCTCGAACTTGCACATCTCCAGGTGGGTCTCGTACGTGTCCTGGTTCCCTATGAACAGGCACCTGGAGGGACGGCAGGAGGGAAGCGGGAGGATGGAGGAGGAGGCCAGGCTCGGACTAACCTCAGACACCCATCTCCTTCCGCTGCACGTGCATTTGACCGTCTGCAAAAAATCTTTTCTCAACCAAGCCTGGACCGACCACGACAGCTTAGGAAGCCGGGCCTGGACTCCGAGAGAGCAGCGCAGCAGCACCAATGCTCCCTCTAAGCTGTGGAATCTTGTGAGCAAGCATTCTATCTTGTGAGCGACTGGCATTCAAGTTGTGAGTTACTGCCTAGATTAGAAAAAGAAGACTGCAGATTTATACCCCGCCCTTTTCTCTAAATCAAGAGATTCAGAGCGGCTTACGATCTCCTATATCTCATCCCCACACAACAGACACCCTGTGAGGTGGGTGGGGCTGAGAGAGCTCTCACAGAAGCTGCCCTTTCAAGGACAACTCCTGCAAGAGCTATGGCTGACCCAAAGCCATTCCAGCAGCTGCAAGAAGAGGGGGGAATCAAACCCGGTTCTCCCAGATAAGAGAGCTCTGGCTGACCTGAGGCCATTCCAGCAGCTGCAAGTGGAGGAGTGGGGAATCACACCCAGTTTTCCCAGATAAGAGAGCCCTGGCTGACCCAAGGCCATTCCAGCAGCTGCAAGTGGAGGAGTGGGGAATCAAACCCGGTTCTCCCAGATAAGTTTATGAGTTTTCAAGGCTTTATCTGTTTTAAATGTTTAACTGTTTACATATTTAAATATTGTTCAATTTTTATGTTCGAGTAATTGTTGGAAGCCGCCCTGATCCACTTGCGGGGAAGGGCGGGATAGAAATCCTAAATAAATAAAAAATAAGAGAGCTCTGGCTGACCCGAGGCCATTCCAGCAGCTGCAAGAGGAGGAGTGGGGAATCAAACCCGGTTCTCCCAGATAAGAGAGCTCTGGCTGACCCAAGGTCATTCCAGCAGCTGCAAGTGGAGGAGGGGGGAATCAAACCCGGTTCTCCCAGATAAGAGAGCTCTGGCTGACCCAAGGTCATTCCAGCAGCTGCAAGTGGAGGAGGGGGGAATCAAACCCGGTTCTCCCAGAGAAGAGAGCTATGGCTGACCCGAGGCCATTCCAGCAGCTGCAAGAGGAGGAGTGGGGAATCAAACCCGGTTCTCCCAGATAAGAGAGCTCTGGCTGACCCAAGGCCATTCCAGCAGCTGCAAGTGGAGGAGGGGGGAATCAAACCCGGTTCTCCCAGAGAAGAGAGCTCTGGCTGACCCGAGGCCATTCCAGCAGCTGCAAGTGGAGGAGTGGGGAATCAAACCCGGTTCTCCCAGAGAAGAGAGCTCTGGCTGACCCGAGGCCATTCCAGCAGCTGCAAGTGGAGGAGTGGGGAATCAAACCCGGTTCTCCCAGATAAGAGAGCTCTGGCTGACCCAAGGCCATTCCAGCAGCTGCAAGCGGAGGAGTGGGGAATCAAACCCGGTTCTCCCAGATAAGAGTCTGCGCACTTAACCACTACACCAAAATGGATTTGCTCTGGGGCCATTTTTTTGTGAGCTAAGATAAAAATGCGTGAGCCGGAGGCTAAAAAACTGTGAGCTAGCCCACACTAACGCAGCTTAGAGGGAACACTGCTCAGCACTGTTTCTCTACAGAGCTCCTAGTTCTGCTTCTTATCCCGCACCCTGAATCCTCCCTGCCACTTTAAACACATTGATTAACAAAGCAACACAGTTGTGGGAGTTTTCTTTTGCACTGATCATTTTAAGGAAAGCCTCCTCCACTGGCATTCTGTACCCCGGACAGAGATTTCTGGTCTGACTCAGGGATAGCAATGCTGTGCAACTGATTCACCATTTTCACTGTAACGTTTTGCTTATGAAAAGAGAGAGAGAGAGAGAGAGAGAGAGAGAGAGAGAGAGAGATGCAGTACTAGAGGGGCTTCTCTCCCCCCCCCCCGCCTTAGTTAAATGACCCGGGGGCTGAATCCACCCGAGATTTTCTGCTGTTGGTAGAAGAGATGTAATCTCTGCAAAATTTCCCCAATTTTATTCTCACACCATCTGAAGGTCCTGCTTCCCAGGAGTAGCATTTTGGGGAGCTCAGCGGACTGCAGGAATGCCCTGTTCTACTAACAGAAGAGTTTTACATTAGGGGCAATTTTCGTCTGGACCCAACCCTGTCCTTTTAGCCATTTTTCTCAGTGCATCGAGAGAATGTTTGTGTGGCTTCTCGAGCGATGCATTTCAGCCCCAGCTTTTTAGTTGCTTGGAAGAACAAATCAGCCAGTATCATAATGCCCCTGTATAAATCGATGGTGCGGTCTCATTTGGAATACTGTGTGCAATTCTGGTCACCGCACCTCAAAAAGAATATAACATTGGAAAAAGTCCAGAAGAGGGCAACTAGAATGATTAAAGGGTTGGAACACTTTCCCTATGAAGAAAGGTTAAAACGCTTGGGGCTCTTTAGCTTGGAGAAACGTCGACTGCGGGGTGACATGATAGAGGTTTAGAAGATGATGCATGGGATGGAGAAAGTAGAGAAAGAAGTCCTTTTCTCCCTTTCTCTCAATACAAGAACTTGTGGGCATTCAATGAAATTGCTGAGCAGTCGGGTTAGAACGGATAAAAGGAAGTCCTTCTTCACCCAAAGGGTGATTAACATGTGGAATTCACTGCCACAGGAGGTGGCGGCGGCTGCAAGCATAGCCAGCTTTAAGAGGGGATTGGATAAAAATATGGAGCAGAGGTCCATCAGTGGCTATTAGCCACAGTGTGTATATATGTTTGTGTGTGTACATACACATATATTGGCCGCTGTGTGACACAGAGTGTTGGACTGGAGGGGCCACTGGCCTGATTCAACATGGCTTCTCTTATGTTCTCATGTGACACAGAGTGTTGGACTGGAGGGGCCACTGGCCTGATCCAACATGTCTTCTCTTATGTTCTTATGTGACACAGAGTGTTGGACTGGATGGACCATTGGCCTGACCCAACATGGCTTCTATTATGTTCTTATGTGACACAGAGTGTTGGACTGGAGGGGCCATTGGCCTGATCCAACATAGCTTCTCTTATGTTCTTATGTGACACAGAGTGTTGGACTGGATGAGCCATTGGCCTGATCTAACATGGCTTCTCTTATGTGACACATAGAGTTGGACTGGATGGGCCATTGGCCTGATCCAACATGGCTTCTCTGATGTTCTTATGTGACACAGAGTGTTGGACTGGATGGGCCATTGGCCTGATCTAACATGGCTTCTCTTATGTTCTTATGTGACACAGAGTGTTGGACTGGAGGGGCCATTGGCCTGATCCAACATAGCTTCTCTTATGTTCTTATGTGACACAGAGTGTTGGACTGGAGGGGCCATTGGCCTGATCCAACATAGCTTCTCTTATGTTCTTATGTGACACAGAGTGTTGGACTGGAGGGGCCATTGGCCTGATCCAACAGGGCTTCTCTTATGTTCTTATGTGACACAGAGTGTTGGACTGGATGGGCCACTGGCCTGATCCAACAGGGCTTCTCTTATGTTCTTCTGTGACACAGAGTGTTGGACTGGATGGGCCACTGGCCTGATCCAACAGGGCTTCTCTTATGTTCTTATATGACACAGAGTGTTGGACTGGATGGGCCTGTGACCTGATCCAATAGGGCTTCTCTTATGTTCTTATGTGACACAGAGTGTTGGACTGGATGGGCCATTGGCCTGATCCAACATGGCTTCTCTTCTGTTCTTATGTGACACAGAGTGTTGGACTGGAGGGGCCACTGGCCTGATCCAACATGGCTTCTCTTATGTTCTTATCTGACAGAGTGTTGGACTGGATGGGCCACTGGCCTGATCCAACATGGCTTCTCTTCTGTTCTTATGTGACACAGAGTGTTGGACTGGAGGGACCACTGGCCTGATCCAACATGGCTTCTCTTATGTTCTTATGTGACACAGAGTGTTGGACTGGAGGGGCCATTGGCCTGATCCAACATGGCTTCTCTGATGTTCTTCTCTTCTTAAGAAAACGGTGCCACCCCTAAGAAGCTCCAGCTGCTGAGGTCCTGTGCGCCTCCTTCAGAGCCCCCGAGCAGAGCGTGACAATCTCGCGCCCTCTTTGCACGTGCCCAGCTGAGGAGAGCCGCTCTGCCCTCCCGCTTACCCGTATTTGGAGTGGGGGCACTTGATGTGCTCGCACTCCTTGAGGTGCGCCTCCAGATTCATCTTGAGAAGGGGGGGACAGCTGGGGTTGTTGGGGCACCGCACGGGCCGGTAGTCGCAGCTGCCTTCATGGTCCCTGAGAGGAGGAGAGAAAGGCAGAGAGCGTCAGCGGAAGGGGGCCCTTGGCAAACCAGGCCCATGAGAAGGGACTGAAGACGGAGGGCTTTCCCGTCTGCTGCAGCAGGAACCAGATTGCCTGGGCATCTCTTTTGGGACTGAGCGGGGACCGAAGCCCCGCACACCTGGGTGGGGGTGGGGGTGGTTCATAACGGAGCCGCTTGAAGAGGGAAGCATTTCCGGGCTGTCCTTTCTCTTGGCAGCATCCCCCTCCCCACAGGCACAGCCCAGGGTTCAGCTGCCTCTCACAGTATCCTTTCCTTTTAGCCCCTGTTTTTAGACACTTAAACAAGCCCCGTGTCTAAAAACACCTCCCTTTGACTCTGCCCTGCAGCTTCTAGAAACTGAACCACAAAATAAGTACGTCGGGAATCAGAACTGAACCGGAGCAGCCAAGGCATGAATGCATCAAGGTCCTGCGTAATTTCGGGCTAAATACAAAGGGAGTTTACCCTGCCCTGAGAACCAGTTTTGGTGTCGCGGTTAAGAGCAGCGGACTCTAATCTGGAGTCTGCGATCTGGGAGAACAGAGTTTGATTTCCCACTCCTTCTCCTCCTAGTCTGCATGCAGCCTGCTGCATGCTCTTGGGTCAGTCCCAGTTCTCTCAGAGCTCTTCCCTCAAGAGCGGTTCCCTCTCAAAGCTCTCTCAGCCCCGCCTGCCTCACAGGGTGTCTGTTGCGGGGAGAGGGAAGGAAAGAGATTGTAAGCTGCTCTGAGGCTCCCAGTGAAGGTGGGGTATAAAGCCAACTTCTTCTTCTTCTTCTAGATGGAAGGCCCAAGGCAAGCGGAGAACATGTTCCCCCCCCCCACTCCCCACAGGGCCTCTGGGCTGCCCAAATGGGACTCAAGAAAAAGAGCAGCAGTAGGGTTTTATATGCTGCTTTTCTCTACCTTAAGGTGTCTCAAAGTAACTTACAATCACCTTCCCTTCCTCTCCCCACAGCAGTGAGGTAGGTGGGGCTGAGAGAACTATGACTGACCCAAGGTCATCCAACCGGCCCTCGTCTGAAGGAGTGGGGAATCAAACCCAGGTACAGTACACCGCTCTTAACCATTACACCCCGTTGGCTCTCCGAAAAAGGGATGCCAAAATGAAGAAGAATTACAGATTTATATCCCACCCTTCTCTCCGAATCAGAGTCTCAGAGCAGCTTACAATCTCCTATATCTTCTCCCCCCACAACAGACACCCCGGGAGGTGGGTGGGGCTGAGAGAGCTCTGACAGAAGCTGCCCTTTCAAGGAGAACCTCTGTGAGAGCTCTGGCTAACCCAAGGCCATTCCAGCAGCTGTAAGTTGAGGAGTGGGGAATCAAACCCGGTTTTCCCAGATAAGAGAGCTCTGGCTGACCCAAGGCCATTCCAGCAGATGAAGTGGAGGAGTGGGGAATCAAGCCCGGTTCTCCCAGATAAGAGAGCTCTGGCTGACCCAAGGCCATTCCACCAGGTGCAAGGAGAGGAGTGGGGAATCAAACCCGGTTCTCCCAGATAAGAGAGCTCCGGCTGACCCAAGGCCATTCCAGCAGATGAAGTGGAGGAGTGGGGAATCAAGCCCGGTTCTCCCAGATAAGAGAGCTCTAGCTGACCCAAGGCCATTCCAGCAGCTGCAAGTGGAGGCGGGGGGAATCAAACCTGGTTCTCCCAGATAAGAGAGCTCCGGCTGACCCAAGGCCATTCCAGCAGATGAAGTGGAGGAGTGGGGAATCAAGCCCAGTTCTCCCAGATAAGAGAGCTATGGCTGACCCAAGGCTATTCCAGCAGCTGCAAGGGGAGGAGTGGGGAATGAAACCTGGTTCTCCCAGATAAGAGTCCACACACTTCACCACTACACCAAACTGGCTTGCATGGTCTGCAAACGGGGCCACTCTCCGGACTGCAGAGCCCTTCTGCTGGCAGAAAGATCCTTGCTCCAGAGAAAAGAAACCCCATCAGCAGAGGAGATTGCACGGCTTTTATAAAAGAGCAACCAGATGCGGAGAATGAGTCTTCGATACACTGAACCTCCATGTTCCAGGACAGTATATCAAGCCGGGAGGAGATCGACGTCCCCGCTCTCTGCTTGCAAGCTCTGGCTAACTGCTGCTCTCGGAAGCGTAAAAACAGACTGGATCACAGTCAGATTTTTCAGCCAATTGTTTCTGCCAGCTTTGCAGTAGATTCGTTGGGACGCTCCCGCCTCATCGTGCGACAAAAGTGGGCAGCCCCCTGCCCGTAACGAGACACGCCGACTGAGTGGCGTGAAGCCCTTTGGGCGCTCTCCACTGCAGTGCCTGAAAGAAAGCCCCTCCCTGCACACAGAACAACCAGGGGAGGCCTGCCAAGAGAAGCGAGATGGAGAAGGGCTGCGGAGGCGCAAGGAAAACACCAAGAGCGGGGGACGGGAGGGCTTACTTCCTGGCGCTCAGCTTAATGGTGAAGGGGCAGCCGCGGGCGTCCACTTCGAAGACGGAAGGCTTCCCGCTGGCCACAGGCCGGCAGCCGTACTTGCAATGGATGAAGAGCTCCCCGATCTGTTCGGCCACGGCGATGTTGTTCACCACCACGGTCAGTTTGGCGTTGTCCACCGGGCACTTTTCTGAAGAGAGACACAAACGTGGGTGGGCAAGAGCGGCTGCAGGATGCAGGGCAGCACAGGGCCCTGGCGCAGCACGCTGCGGGGGGGGGACTGAGTACCCCCCCCCAGAACACTCGTTTCGGCTTTGCTTGGGTACCTACCAGAGGTTAAGGCACATCTCCTACAGAACGTGTGCTGTCGAGAGAACACAGAGACAGTAAGAATGGATTCTGCGACAGAGAGCTCTTCCAGCAGGGCCTTCCCTGGCTTGCTTCCTCTCTGCCCCGGCTCTTCTCCGCTATCTGGGCTCACAGCCACCCATCCCCCCAACTCCTCACCTGGCTATTGACCCCCACAGACAGGCGGGATCCCTGTTGCCTGCCCAGCAATCTAATGCAGATCTAAATGAGTAACCGCGGTGCTTTATGGAGCCCGATATGCAAGACCCCATGCAAGAAGACGACGACGACTGCAGAGTTATACGCTGCCCTTCACTCTGAATCAGAGACTCAGAGCGGCTCACAATCTCCTATATCTCCTTCCCCCACAACAGACACCCTGTGAGATGGGCGGGGCTGAGAGGGCTCTCACAGCAGCTGCCCTTTCAAGGACAACCTCTGCCAGTGGAGGAGTGGGGAATCAAACCCGGTTCTCCCAGATAAGAGAGCTCTGGCTGACCCAAGGCCATTCCAGCAGCTGCAAGTGGAGGAGCGGGGAATCAAACCCGGTTCTCCCAGATAGGAGAGCTCTGGCTGAACCAAGGCCATTCCAGCAGCTGCAAGTGGAGGAGCGGGGAATCAAACCCGGTTCTCCCAGATAAGAGAGCTCTGGCTGAACCAAGGCCATTCCAGCAGCTGCAAGTGGAGGAGGGGGAATCCAACCCGGTTCTCCCAGATAAGAGAGCTCTGGCTGACCCAAGGCCATTCCAGCAGCTGCAAGTGGAGGAGTGGGAATCCAACCCGGTTCTCCCAGATAAGAGAGCTCTGGCTGACCCAAGGCCATTCCAGCAGCTGCAAGTGGAGGAGGGGGGAATCAAACCCGGTTCTCCCAGATAGGAGAGCTCTGGCTGAACCAAGGCCATTCCAGCAGCTGCAGTGGAGGAGTGGGGAATCCAACCCGGTTCTCCCAGATAAGAGAGCTCTGGCTGACCCAAGGCCATTCCAGCAGCTGCAAGTGGAGGAGGGGGGAATCAAACCCGGTTCTCCCAGATAAGAGAGCTCTGGCTGACCCAAGGCCATTCCAGCAGCTGCAAGTGGAGGAGCGGGGAATCAAACCCGGTTCTCCCAGATAAGAGAGCTCTGGCTGAACCAAGGCCATTCCAGCAGCTGCAAGTGGAGGAGGGGGAATCCAACCCGGTTCTCCCAGATAAGAGAGCTCTGGCTGACCCAAGGCCATTCCAGCAGCTGCAAGTGGAGGAGTGGGAATCCAACCCGGTTCTCCCAGATAAGAGAGCTCTGGCTGACCCAAGGCCATTCCAGCAGCTGCAAGTGGAGGAGTGGGGAATCCAACCCGGTTCTCCCAGATAAGAGAGCTCTGGCTGACCCAAGGCCATTCCAGCAGCTGCAAGTGGAGAAGTGGGGAATCAAACTAGGTTGTCCCAGATTAGAGTCCGCACACTTGACCACGACACCCAACTGCCTCTCAGCGAAGTGGCAGGAGAGGACGAGGCCAGCCGTGGGGCTCCCTTCTCCCAAGCTGCCCGGCAAAGCAATATTGCAGCCTCAGGTTATGAGCGCTCACTTCCCTTTCCTGGCCTGCGCAGCCACGGAGCACACTCTCTTCGCAGAGACGGCAGCCGGGCTTGCAAATCCGGCCAGCCTCCTTCCACAGCTATTCCCCCTCCCCCCGAGAAATAAACCAAAAACACTGCAGGGGATGGTTGAAACAGCAGCGGAAGTTTTTATGGGCAGCGAAAATTGCTTTCAGCAGAGCTGAGGAAAGGCCCAGACCTGCACCTTTCGCCTGGTGGGGACTCGTTGGGGGACATCCTGACCCTTGAATGGAGTGACCACAGCTCCTCCACTCCCACTGGCAGAGCCAAGCCTCGCTCTCAGGCCCAGGTCCCTCTGGCATCTGCTGCACAACTGAACTGCTGCCACTGGGGGCGGGGGGCTGAACCTGGAGCCATCTGCCACTCACGCTTGGGCAGCTGCACTCTTGCGGGGGGGGGTGTGTGTGCATGGGGCCAGGGGTCCCACTCTTCAACCGGAGGTGTTTCCAAGCTGGACGTCGCAGGCAAATCATTCCCCAAACCATCCAGGAGCCAGACGCAGTCGCAAGCGCCCCCCCCCCACTCCTTACCCCACAGGTGGTGATGACGGGGTCCTTGAAGACACTGCAACACAGCTGGCAACACAGCTTCACAGAGGGCTGCTCAGCGAACACCAGGGGCTCCTGAAAGGGGGGGGGGGGGAGAGAGCAGAGGAAAGCTCTCTGGTAAAACAGCCAGCTTTGCTTCCCCCCAACTCCAGCTCAGCAGCGCTATCAATGGAGAGCGGAGCGGGGGCGGGGGCAGTGCTGGTTCTAGCTAGCGGTAATAGCCAGATTCCTCCCGCCCCCAAGCCAAGCTGCTTTTCTGCAAAGAGCAATCGCTTATTCCATGGGGACAGATCAAGAGAAGTAGAGCCAGAGTCCAGAAAACACCTCAAACGTTACCTGGAGCCGGATACCTGAACCCAGCTTCCGCCGGGGATCGAACTCAGGTCGTGAGCAGAGCTTAAGGCTGCAGTCAAGCAGCTTCACCACTCTGCGTCGCGGGGCTCCTTCTGTGAATTTAGGGGGAGGTATTTGTGAGTTTCCTGCATTGTGCAGGGGGTTGGACTAGATGACCCTGGACATCCCTTCCGACTCTTGGAATTCTGATTAACAAAATTGGTGGCAGGGGAGGAGCTGTTGTGAGCCACTGCTGACTTCTGCAGACAGAGCAAGAACATGAGTCCAGCTGTCCTCGTATCTCAAAGAATGGAGTGATTCCAGATGCCAGACAACATTAGCAGGCAAAATGAGACCAGAAGGTGTGTTTGGATTAGGTGCGATACGCAGAGAGGATTTCTGATTTCTCTGCGCCTGCTTTCTCTCTGCATATCGCACCTAATCCAATCACGTCTGCTATTACCCTTTGCCTGCTGTTGTTATTTCGACATGTGAAATCGCTCCGCTCTCCGAGATACAAGGACAGATGGGCTCATGCTCTGGCTGTACAGGAAGAAGTGAGGAGTGACTCACAAAAGCTCAGACCCAGCTGTAAATTTTAAAGTCTTTAAAGTCCTACTGCAGGGGTGGCCAATAGTAGCTCTCCATGGCTGGGGCTGACGGAAGTTGTAGGCAAAAAACATCTGGAGAGCTACCGTTGGCCACCTCTGTCCTACTGGATTCTAACTCTTTTCTGCCACTCGTTCTACTGCTTGAGCCCTTGACTAGCTAAGCGTCTGCCTTCCCCTCTGGAAGAAGGATCAAGAGAGGGCAACAGCCCACCCCAACGGCATCTCTGGCACAGTCTCAGAGGGGCTTACATTCTCCTTTACCTTCCTTCCCCACAACAGACACCCTGTGAGGTGGGTGGGGCTGAGAGAGCTCTCTCAGAAGCTGCTCTTTCAAGGACAGCTCTGCTGACCCAAGGCCATTCCAGCAGCTGCAAGTGGAGGAGTGGGGAATCAAACCTGGTTCTCCCAGTTAAGAGCCCGCGCACTTAACCACTACACCAAACTGGCTCACTGAATCAGCATGGTGACGCACACGAAGCCACTGCAGACTGTCACTCCGAGCTCCACGCAAGCCTGAGGTCTGGATTCCAAGGCTACGGACCCCTGGGGCACGCTGGGAGAGGATTCCATTTGAGATTCTGAGCACGAGACCTGCTTGGTACGAGCCGCTCGAGGGCCCACAGCTTGGTTTTGCCACCTGCTGCCGTCAATTCTCCACCTCCCTTGTGCCACACGGACACCACCCCAGAGACCCTCAAGAGGCCAAAGGCAAACCTGCTTTGGAGGTTTTCAAGCAGAGACCAGACAGCCACCTGACAGCTGGGCAGATCGTGAGCGGGAGGGTAGGAAGGGCTGCACCAGGGCTTCGTTCTCATGGGCCCTTCTGATGTGCCCAGGGAAACGCTGAGGGCCACTATGGGGTCAGGAAGCAATTTTTCTCCAGGTCAGCTTGGCCAGGGGTCCTGGAGGGCTTTTCTTCCCACCTTCCAGGCACAGAGCAGGGGCCACTGGGGATGTTTGTGTGTGGGGGGGGAGGAATTTGTGAATTTCCTGCATTGTGCAGGGGCTTGAACTACATGGCCCTGGAGGTCCCTTCCAACTCTAGGATTCTAAGGAAGAGGCCAGAGAAGATTTTGGGACCAAAGGAGAGGCTGGCATTGCCAACTTCACTGAACTCATAGCGATACCATCTCACTTTGGAGTATAATAAGAACATATAAAGCTGCCTTCTACTGAATCAGACCCCCCCGGGTCCATCAAAGTCAGTCTTCTCTCCTCAGACTGGCAGCGGCTCTCCAGGGTCTCAAGCGGAGGTTTTTCATGCCTGCTTGCCTGGACCCTTTTGAGTTGGAGATGCCGGGGATTGAACCTGGGACCTCCTGCTTGCCAAGCAGATGCTCCACCACTGAGCCACAGCCCCATTCATGGCTCTCCAGGGTCGCAAGCGGAGGTTTTTCATGCCTGCTTGCCTGGACCCTTTTGAGTTGGAGATGCCGGGGATTGAACCTGGGACCTTCTGCTTACCAAGCAGATGCTCTGCCACTGAGCCACTGTCCCTCAACAAAGGGACCCTCAAGACTGCATCCCCCCCCAGCAGAAAAACCGGACGGCTAGGGACCTTCTCCCCAAGACCCTCTTCTTCCAGACCTCAGACAGGCCCTTGCAACAACCTTGCGTCATGTGCCACTCTCCTGCCCCCCAAATACCTACTGGCTCCTCCTCTTCTTCGTGGAGAGAGAAAGTCGAGCGCAGGGACATGTTGGACTCGGAGTGCAGCGAGCGGACGGAGATGGCCGAGTCGGACCGGCGTGGAGTGTTGATGGGCGGCTGCGGAGAGGAGCAAGACAAAAAAGAGCATGGCCTGTTTCCCAGGCTGTTTGGAAAGGGCTGCGCCCACGACCTCTCTGCTGAAATCCGGCACTCAGATACCTCCCCATCGCTGTTCGGCGCAGCCAAATGCCAGCAAACTGTACGTGAGCAATTAAAAGGAGAGGGAAGCGGGGAGGCAATCTAAACCCGGCAACCTGCTTTACGTTTGCAGACTGCAACCAAGTGGGATGACCTCTCTGGCTCTGCACAGTCCTGCAAGAGTTACGGCGTTGCTGCTTCATCGCTGATGGGGAAGTCGCCAGGAAACTTCCCCCAACGCTTGCTCTGGCAAGCGCTCAGCGCTATCGAGCCGCCAGGACGTCGCTTTATGGAGAGAAAAGAAGAAGAAAGCCCCAGAAGCCAGATTCTGCAGCCGGGGCCACATCCTGGAGTATCTCCGCACTTCCACGAAATGCATGGTGTCCTGCACACAGCTTGCCTCTTTCCTGAGCTTCCTCTTCCACTATGCCTCTTTCAATTGCGGTCGCAAGGGAAGATGGCGGGAGGCCAACTCAGACTCAGCGGGAGCACGTGGTATTAAGCAGGCCATTTTTTGTTTGCGGGGGGAGTGGGATAAACTGCAACTACCAAAAACTCAGAATTGGGGCTCTGGTGGATGAGAGGGAAGGAAAATGGTAGACATAAGAGAGGCCATGTTGGATCAGGCCAGTGGCCCATCCAGCCCAACACTCTGTGTCACACAGTGGCCAAAACACCAGGTGCCATCAGGAGGTCCACCAGTGGGGCCAGGACACTAGCAGTCCTTCCCCCCACCCCCCAAGCACCAAGAATACAGAGCCTCACTGCCCCAGACAGAAGAGAAGCCCTGTTGGATCAGGCAAATGACCCATCCAGTCCAACACTCTGTGTCACACAGTGGCCAAAAAACCCAGGGACCATCAGAAGGTTCATCAGTTGGGACAGGGGACTAGCAGTCCTTCCCTCACCTGCCAAGTACCAAGAAGACAGAGCCTCACTGCCCCAGACATAAGAGCATAAGAGAAGCCATGTTGGATCAGGCCAATGGCCCATCCAGCCCAACACTCTGTGTCACACAGTGGCCAAAAAACCCAGGAGCCATCAGGAGGTCTGCCAGCAGGGCCAGAACTCCAGGAGCCCTCCCACTCTTGCCCCCCCAAACACCAAGAATATAGAGCATCACTGCCCCAGACATAAGAACATCAGAAGCCATGCTGGGTCAGACCAATGGCCCATCCAGTCCAACACTCTGTGTCACACAGTGGCCAAAAAACCCAGGTGCCATCAGGAGGTCCATCAGTGGGGCCAGGACACTAGAAGTCTTCCCACTGTTGCCCCCACACTGATGATGATGTTTTTCTATGATAGATTTCTATCCTGCCCGCCCCCTCCCCCAAGCACCCAGAATACAGACCATCACTGCCCCAGACAGAGTTCCAACAATAGGCTGTGGCTAAGAGCCACTGATGGACCTCTGCTCCAGACGCTTATCCATTCCCCTCTTGAAGCTGGCTGTCTTCTGCCGTTTGGCCTCCAAAGTCATCACCTGCACAAGCCTCAAAGGCATGCTGGCTGAGGCTCTTCCCTTTATGCACCTGCCCAGTTCCTGCAGATGGGCCAGCGTTGCAAGCCGCAGACCCAAGCAACAGAGCCCTCCTGCCCCACAATCCACCTGTTTCTGCCTGGCTCCCAAGATCTCACCTGCCCCACATGGAGGCGGCAGGCAGGGTCTCCCCCCAGCTCCTGCCCAGCGGCAGCACCCGGGCCTGATCCGCTCCGGGAAGCTTCGCCTGCTCCTAGCGAGAGGCTCCTCGGCTCTGCCGTCCCTAAGAGGGCTCTCAGCTAGTCCTGCCAAATCTCTTTGCGTAGATGGCCAGGGACTTCCTCCAATTCAATTCGCTCCAGGTTCTGCTTTCTGGCTTCCTGTCGGCAGGGTGAGAGAGCCAGCTAGGCATTCTGCCTGCCAATCGCAGAGCTCGCCTGCACTCCGAGCTGCCTGGGATTGGCTGGGCAAGGGACACTGCCAGTGGAATTACACACCCCTCCGGATCTCTAACGCAGCATTACAGGAGCGGCGTCAGAGAGGACCTGCTGAGCAGAACGGCATTCGGGTTCACTTGCTGGTGGGGGAGGAGAGGGAGAGATACCCAGACCGCAATGGCAAGAGCTCGAGGAGAAAATCTTAATAGGCCAGAATGGTTTCCACACAAGACAGGTTTCTAGTGCGCAAACGAAAGGCACTTCTGAGCTTGGCAGGACGCACCCCCAAAGGGAGGCTAAGGACCAAAGCTATAGACTGAGAACAAAGAGGATGGCAAAGTTTACCATCAAATGTTCAATCTTAACAACAGCCTTGCAAGGAAGGCCAGTCCCCATTGCCCCCACCTTGTCAACAGAAGGCCAGTTTCAAGTCATTTGTCGACTTTGTAGCCAAAGAACACAGATGAGGATGATATTAGATTTCTATCTCAGAGCCTCAGAGCGGTCACAATCTCCTTCACCTCCCCACCCCCAACAGACACCTGTGAGGTGGGTGGTGCTGAGAGAGCTCTCCCAGAAGCTGCCCTTTCAAGGACAACTCTGTGAGAGCTTATGGCTGACCCAAGGCCATTCCAGCAGCTGCAAGTGGAGGAGTGGGGAATCAAGCTCTGTTCTCCTAGATAAGAATCCGCATACTTAACCACTACTGGCTCTCTGGCTTGTGGATCTTTCACCATCCTTCTCTCCCTCCCGTTCATAACCTGCTCTTCCCCCAGAGAGCTCAGCTCTCCACATCCCCTCCTCACAACCAGCCTTTGGGTGCCTCCCAAAGAGACCCAGTGACCCAAGCAGGGCCTGGAATTCAAGTTCTAGTCTGCCCTTTTAGCCTCGACAGTTTCCAGTTCCATGCCACTGCAGTGCTTCCCGTCACCCTCTCCTCACCACAGGGCTCTACACCAAGGTGACGGGCAAACTCCAGAGAGCAGTGAGAGCGGGGAGTCGCTTCTTTGGCTGCAGGCGTTTCCTCTCACGTCTTCCCCGCAGCCCTGAGAGGTAGGCGAGGCCAAGAGAGAAGCTCGCCGGTGGATGTTGCATCCGACACAGAAGCAGGGGCGGGAAACCTCTGCGGCCAGGGCCAGTCCTGCTTCGTGACAACACCCTCCCAAGGGAAACCCCAAAAGCCCTGCCCAAGGAAACCTGAACCCACAACAAAATTGGCCCAATGCCTGTCCCCACAGAAGTGTGAGGGGTGACCCCCCCCAGGAGCACAGATGAGGGAAAGCAACAACAGGTGACGAGCCAGCACCAGTAAGCAACTGTGGGACCAGCTGATTCCAAGAGTGCCACCAGGCCTCATTTGGGGCAGCTTAGGAGCAGAGCTCCTGGACCTCTGAATTTTATGGTTTTCTTTCTTTCTTTCTTTCTTTCTTTCTTTCTTTCTTTCTTTCTTTCTTTCTTTCTTTCTTTCTTTCTTTCTTTCTTTCTTTCTTTCTTTCTTTCTTTCTTTCTTTCCTTCCTTTCTTTCTTTCTTTCCCCCTACCTCCACAAATACCTGCTTCTGGGCTCCATCGTTCAAACCCCCTGTGAGAGTTTTGCTGAACTCTAAGATCTGACAAACTTTCAAATATCTCCTCCCCACCCCCCAATGAGAAAATAATCAAAACCTATCAAGCAGCTTGATGGAAATCTTTCTCATGCCACTGTGGCCACATAGGAGAAAGTAATTTTAAAAGTATGATGGGAGTAAGGACAACAGGACAATTCTAATTTAAGAAGCCTTTTAAGAAGAAGATGAAGATATTGGATTTATATCCCGCCATCCACTCCGAAGAGTCTCAGAGCGGCTCACAGTCTCCTTTCCCTTCCTCCCCCACAACAGACACCCTGTGAGGTGGGTGGGGCTGGAGAGGGCTCTCACAGCAGCTGCCCTTTCAAGGACAACCTCTGCCAGAGCTATGGCTGACCCCAGGCCATTCCAGCAGGTGCAAGTGGAGGAGTGGGGAATCAAACCTGGCTCTCCCAGATAAGAGTCCGTGCACTTAACCACTACACCAAACTGGCTCTCCCGTGCACTTAAGGTAGATGCTGAGCTGATAACTTAGTACACCTTTCGATGATGTCAGGGGGCGTGGCATATGCAACTGAGTCATGCTAATGAGCTCCAACGCCTATTTTCCTGCAAAATGACCCCTGCCCGCCACCCATTATTCCCACCAACTCAGTAGTCCCCCTTGGGACACATACCATGCCATCGTCCTCGTCCCGAGGGGAGTAGGTGAGCGTGCTGGAGGAGGAGGAGGGAGTCCGGCGGTGTTGCTTGAAGGTGCTGCTCCCGTCCGCTAGGAGGAGGAGGAGGAAAGCCACATGAGACCTTTGACAACCTCACAGGGTCACACTGCCTAGCCAGAAACCAGAGCAAAAGAAAAAGCCTCTTTGTTTCCACCCACATAGAGGCAATACTGAAAGGCTCAGAGAAAGAGAGACCCAGTTTGGTGTAGTGGTTAAGTGTGCGGACTCTTATCTGGGAGAACCGGGTTTGATTCCCCACTCCTCCACTTGCAGCTGCTGGAATGGCCTTGGGTCAGCCAGAGCTCTCTTATCTGGGAGAACCAGGTTTGATTCCCCACTCCTCCACTTGCACCCCACTATCCTGTGAGGTAGATGAAGATATTGGATTTATATCCCGCCCTCCACTCCGAAGAGTCTCAGAGCGGCTCACAATCTTCGTTCCCTTCCTCCCCCACAACAGACACCCTGTGAGGTGGGTGGGGCTGAGAGAGCTCTGACAGAAGCTGCCCTTTCAAGGACAACTCTGCGAGGGCTACGGCTGACCCAAGGCCATTCCAGAAGCTGCAAATGGGGGAGTGGGGAATCAAATCCAGTTCTCCCAGATTAGAGCCTGTGTACTTAACCACTACACCAAACTGGCTACACAAAACCCAGGATAGACCCTTTGCCCCAATCCAACAAGGCAATTCTGAGGTCGGGGGTGGGGGAGGGGGAGTTGTAAAACTGGTGTTTGGTTTCCTTAATGTATTTCCATGGAAATGCCATACTTCCATGCAAGCCTTGATCACTCTAGGAACAGAGGAAGGGAGATGGGACAAGCGAGGGAGTTACAGCCTCCCTGGGCAAGAGAGGGAGGGACAGTGGCTCAGTGGTAGAGCATCTACTTGGTAAGCAGACGGTCCCAGGTTCAATCCCCGCCATCTCCAACTCAAAAGGGTCCAGGCAAGCAGGCGTGAAAAACCTCAGCTTGAGACCCTGGAGAGCAGCTGCCAGTCTGAGTAGACAAGACTGACTTTGATGAACAAGAAGAAGAAGAAGAAGAAATTGGATTTATATCCCGCCCTCCACTCCGAAGAGTCTCAGAGCGGCTCACAATCTCCTTTCCCTTCCTCCCCCACAACAGACACCCTGTGAGGTAGATGAAGATATTGGATTTATATCCCGCCCTCCACTCCAAAGAGTCTCAGAGCGGCTCACAATCTCCTTTATCTTCCTCCCCCACAACAGACACTCTGTGAAGTGGGTGGGGCTGGAGAGGGCTCTCACAGCAACTGCCCTTTCAAGGACAACCTCTGCCAGAGCTCTGGCTGACCCAAGGCCACACCAGCAGGTGCAAGTGGAGGAGTGGGGAATCAAACCCGGTTCTCCCAGATAAGAGTCCACACACTTAACCACTACATCAAACTGGCTCTCCGAGGGGGACCGAGGGGGGTCTGATTCAGTAGGAGGCAGCCTCAGATGTTCATATGAGAGGAAGACGCGGAGCTCTCTGTGCTTACCTTTGGTGATGGTGGTCGCTGCAGAGTACGCAGGGCCAAACGTGGTCTCCATCCTCGTCTGAAACACACAGAGACCCCCGTTACCCTATCGGTAATCCTCCATAGAGGGAGAGAGTTCTCATTAGCCAAGGGCAGCGGGGAAGAGGGTGCCATTTCCAGACAAAACTGCCCTGTGGTTGGATGCGACAAGTCTTTTCAGGAGCAGCGTTCCCAGAACCGCTTCACACCCGGACAGAAAGCAAATGCACGTTTCCGCCCCCACCCAAACCACCACGCTCTCTCTTACCCCGTTGGCGCTTTCTGAAGAAGCGCCGTTGGTTGTACCGCTGGGGAAACGGTTGTAGCGGGCGTTCTTGTTGGCGCTCATGCTCTAGCCCCGCATTCGCCAGTCGTAAAAGCTGCCTCTGGAAAAAAAAGAAAGACTTATAAATATGCTCTTGGTCACCTTGCCTCATCAGCTGGGCTCAAGGAGATGTTGGGCTAGATCCTGTGGGTCTGTTACATGCTGAACGGTGCCTTTTCCTCTTCTGCCAATGAGAGGAGGAGAAGAAGACAACGACGATGATATTGGATTTATATCCCGCCCTCTCAGAGTCTCAAAGTGCAGAAGGATTAAGAGACAGAACTGAACAACGTATGTTTAAAACATTTATGCTTACAATAACCCAAGGTCGGAAATGTTAGAATTATTAGGAACGAAGGTGTAATTGGATGTAGACCAGAAGAAATCAAAAGTATATAAGTAATTGTACATAACAAAGTAAGATCTGTTCAGCAACTTTATAGTTGAGGTGGGTGGGGCTGAGAGGGCTCTCACAGCAGCTGCCCTTTCAAGGACAACTCCTAAAAGAGCTCTGGCTGACCCAAGGCCATTCCAGCAGCTGCAAGAGGAGGAGTGGGGAATCAAACCCGGTTCCCCCAGATAAGAGAGCTCTGGCTGACCCAAGACCATTCCAACAGCTGCAAGTGGAGGAGTGGGGAATCAAACCCTGTTCTCCCAGATAAGAGAGCTATGGCTGACCCAAGGCCATTCCAGCAAGTGCAAGCGGAGGAGTGGGGAATCAAACCCAGTTCTCCCAGATAAGAGAGCTTTGGCTGACCCAAGGCCATTCCAGCAGGTGCAAGCGGAGGAGTGGGGAATCAAACCCTGTTCTCCCAGATAAAAGAGCTCTGGCTGATCCAAGGCCATTCCAGCAGCTGCAAGTGGAGGAGTGGGGGATCAAACCCGGTTCTCCCAGATAAGAGTCCGCACACTTTACCACTACACCAAACTGGCTCTCTAAGCAAGATCCAACTCAGGCAAATTAGTTAAAGAATCCAGAAGGGCATGTCAGAGAGAACATTTTAGCGACCAAAAAAGGCAGCAACTGCCAGAGGAACATCTGTTAAGCGACACTTTTAAAAGCCTGTGGGCAGAGAATTATTTTATTAATAACACCGTTTGGCAGAAGGGTTTCAGGCAGGTCGTTGTGCTGGTTTGCAGTAGTAGGATAAAATTCCAAGTCCAGCAATGCATTAAAGATCAACGCCGTTCACCAGGGCATAACCTTCCGTGAGTCAAGGCTCCCTTTGCCACATTGTCTGACAAAACTTCCCTGGGTTTCCACACTAGAAAGGAGAAAGCGCCACTGACCAAACCTCCCCAATGGCTTGCAATTGAAGCAACTGAAGCCAAGCTTCCTCAAACACTCTCGAGATCAGGAAACAGTCTCAGGGGGTCGAGTGATCACAGAGAATACAAGATCACCAAGAGTGTATAGGAAGGGTTGCAAATATTACAAAAAAAATGTATCAGTGCTGCTACTGGGGGTGTTAATAGATAGAGGTTTACAAGATTATGCATGGAAGAGAGAAGGCAGAGAAAGAAGTCCTTTTCTGCCTTTCTCACAATACAAAAACTCGTGGACATTCAATGAAATTGCTGAGCAGTTGGGATAGAACGGATAAAAGGAAGTCCTTCTTCACCCAAAGGGTGATTCACACGTGGAATTCACTGCCACAGGAGGTGGCGGCTACAAGCATTGCCAGCTTCAAGAGGGGATTGGATAAACATCTGGAGCAGAGGTCCATCAGAGGCTATTAGCCATAGTGTATTGTTGGAACTCTCTGTCTGAGGCAGTGATGCTCTGTATTCTTGGTGCTTGGGGGGACGCAGTGAGAGGGCTTCTAGTGTGCTGGCCCCACTGATGGACCTCCTGTTTTTTTTTTTGCCACTGTGTGACACAGAGTGTTGGACCGGAGGGGCCATTGGCCTGATCCAACAGGGCTTCTTTTATGTTCTTACGTTCTAATGACCATTCAGCGCATTACAGAGCTGGTGAACCGTTGGCTTTTCCCAGAGCATCAAGCCCTCCCTTGCAAGCAATCTGCTAACAATCCCAAGAACACCTCCCACGCCCAAAGACACAGAGCAAAGTTTGAGTCTAAGGACACCTTTAAGACCGGCAAACTTCAGTTCCGGGTGCCCCTGGGATGAAAGTTTGCTCTGTGGCTTCAGACCAACACAGCTGCCGTGGGGAGAGGAAGGGAAAGGAGATGACTGGGCGTTGCTCTGAGACTCTGAGCACTTCGCCACACACGACCTGCAACTAATGATCCACTAGAAACTCAGCCACTCATCTTCCATACTCATACTCCACCCCCAAAACCAATAAAAACAGAGCGGCAATTCTTGGTGCCTTTCCACTGCCGGTTTGAACAGGATCAGTCACTAAGGCTGCAGCCTAATCTTTGCTGCAAGAGAAGGATTCGGTGATTTCACTGACAGGAGGAAACCACTTGGCTTTGGCAGCTACCCAGCACAGAGGCCTTATTCAATACACTGCATCGCAGCCTGTCAACTTCCCACAAGCAAAGAAGCGGATTCAACATCTATGCATCGCCAGGTTCTGACAGCGACACAAAAATACCTGAATGCAACATGAAAATCACGCGCAGGAAACCCAACAGCCCCCTGTTACAAAACTTTAGCCCAACCCCCCCAAGGCTGAATGGCAGCACGAACATTTGGGGGGGGGGGAGTGTGTGTGTGGGTCTTTCCGGGCCCTGCTCAGTCCCCAAATCTTAGGCTTTCCAAGTCAAGCACTCTTCTATGACGGAGCCAACTGGGTGCTCCTTCCTTCTGTACTGAAGGAGAGCCAGTTTGGTGTAGTGGTTAAGTGTGCGGACTCTTATCTGGGAGAACCGGGTTTGATTCCCCACTCCTCCGCTTGCAGCTGCTGGAACAACCTTGGGTTAGCCATAGCTCTGGCAGAGGTTGTCCTTGAAAGGGCAGCTGCTGTGATAGCCCCCTCAGCCCCACCCACCTCACAGGGTGTCTTGTGGGGGGGTGGGGAAGGTAAAGGAGATTGTGGGCCGCTCTGAGACTCTTCGGAGTGGAGGGCAGGATATAAATCCAATATCTTCTTCTTCTTCTACTGAACTAGAAGGAAGCCAGGCCAGTTCCTTGCTTGGACAGGAGGCTGCAGAAACACATCAGTGGGCCCCAAGGCATACCCAGGCAACAGGCTGGGGATTACTGCCTTACCAGATGATGAAGGGATTTTGGCTCTTGAAAACACACCACCTCCCAAAGCTCGTGGCCTCTAAGGTGCCCCTCGACTCGACTTCAACAGCCTCACTAAATGTGCACCTTCAAGGCTTTTTTACAAAACAGCAACGTAGCTTTTCTAATGACTCAATTTCACACCCCCTAAGTGCTTGCTACCCTAGTCTTTCACCACAAAACAGCTACAACCAGTCTCAAAAGGAGGTATTTCTTTCCCTTACAAGAGGTTCCCTGTTGAAGCAATCGTTACTGCTGGCTTTATGAACGTCAGCCGATGAGCTTCATCTTTGCAGTGGGGGCTTTGACCTCCGTCTCCCCAGTTGCAACCAGTTATTCCACTCTTTTAGTACAGATCGTGGCAAATTTACACACCTTCATGCCAACAGACTTCAGCTGCCTCGACTGCACAGATTCTAAAACTGAAATCTAGAGAAAATAAGCAGTATCCTTATCCTTACAACAGCCCCACAAGGGGACTGAAAGTTTACTTCCTTTTTATACCCCACTTCCCCCCCCCCACTGAGATTTTACCCTCACAACCCTGTGAGGTAGACTAAGTTGAGAGTATGTGTGACTGGCTCAAGGGGTTACCCAGACAGCTTCCTTGGGGAGTGGGGATTTGAACAGGATTTGAACCCAGATCCTAGTCTGACTGAAGGCACATTCACACATGCTGAATAACCCACTTCCAGGGCCCTGTCTTGGAAACTTAGCAGGATCAGCTAAGGAGGTCCAGAGGGAGGCAATGAAAAACCACCTCTGAACCCCACGAGGTCACCATACATCAGCTCTGACTTGACGGCACTTTCACCCTCAAAGCACTTTAGTGATTGTTCACAAGTGGGTTTTGCCATTTCGCACATCCTCACAACCCCCCCTGCCAGGTAAGGCAGGCAGAGAGGAGGCGACTCTTTGCCTGTAGGGTTGCCAAGCCCCATTCAAGAAATATCTGGGGACTTAGGGGGTGGAGCCAGGCTGTGACAAACGACTGAACTCCGAAGGGAATTCTGGCCACCACATTGAAAGGGACTCCACACTTTTTAGATGCCTTCCCCTCCATCTGGAAATAATGGACAGGAGCACTTTCTTTTGGGAGTCATCGTTTTGGTCCAATCTTTTTGAAACTTGGGGTGTGTTTTGAGGAGAGGCACTGGATGCTATACTGAAGGTTGTGACGAGCACCACTGAACTCCAAAGAGAGCTCTGGCCATCACATTTAAAGGGACTGCACACTTTTAAATGCCTTCCCTCCATTGGAAATGATGGATAAGGAAGGGCACCTTCTGGGGTTCACAAAATTGGACTGCTTGCTCCAATCCTTTTGAAACTTGGAGGGTCTTTTGAGGAGAGGTACCGGATGCTATGCTGAAAATCTCAAAACATACACCACTCCTTCAGCCCCAGATACCCGCAACGCTTCAACGCTTGTTCATTTCACAGTGTTATTTTCCTACTTTACCCACCTGGGGACTGGCAACCCCACCACCCAGTCAGCTTTCAAAGTCAAGACTCTCTCTTTTTCTACCTTCCTTTTCTTTTACTGTGTTAGTCATGGATCACACCTAATAGTAATTACTCAACAGTAATTTTGGGAATAATCTGTAACAGTTTGCATACAAATTATTTAGGCAATTAAGAATTCTTCCTTAATAGCTTAATGATAATATGGGTTCAATTAGATGGACTGTCGCTACAAAAATCTGTAAATGAGTAATATCGGAAATTTTTGAAAATGTAGCACCGAGTACGATCGCATGCAATTGTTGGAATTAATTAGACGGTTTAAGGGAATTTTAAGGAAATTGTATAATGTTGTAGATGGTTGCTTTGTTATGTAATCTTTGTATTTTACATCGTGTTGTGAGCTGCCCTGAGCCTGCAATGGCGGGGAGGGCGGGATATAAATTAAATGCTATTATTGAACATATGAAAGCTGCCTTTTACTGAATCAGACCCTCCTTGGTCCATCAAAGTCAGTCTTGTCTACTCAGACTGGCAGCAGCTCTTTCTCCAGGGTCTCCAGCTGAGGTTTTTCACACCTGCTTGCCTGCACCCTTTTCGAGATGCCGGGGATTGAACCTGGGGCCTTCTGCTCCCCAAGCAGATGCTCTACCAATGAGCCACAGCCCCATTCATGGCTCTCCAGGGTCTCAGACAGAGGTTTTTCACTCCTGCTTGCCTGGACCCTTTTGAGTTGGAGATGCCAGGGATTGAACCTGGGACCTTCTCCTTCCCAAGCAGATGCTCTGCCACTGAGCCACAGCCCCATTCATGGCTCTCCAGGGTCTCAAGCTGAGGTTTTTCACGCCTATTTGCCTGGACCCTTTTGAGTTGGAGATGCCAGGGATCGAACCTGGGACCTTCTCCTTCCCAAGCAGATGCTCTACCCCTGAGCCACAGCCCCATTCATGGCTCTCCAGGGTCTCAAGCTGAGGTTTTTCACTCCTGCTTGCCTGGACCCTTTTGAGTTGGAGATGCCGGGGATTGAACCTGGGACCTCCTGCTTACGAAGCAGATGCTCTACCAACGAGCCACAGCCCCATTCATGGCTCTCCAGGGTCTCAAGCTGAGGTTTTTCACGCCTATTTGCCTGGACCCTTTTGAGTTGGAGATGCTGGGGATTGAACCTGGGACCTTCAGCTTACCAAGCAGATGCTCTGCTCCTGAGCCACAGCCACATTCATGGCTCTCCAGGGTCTCAAGTGGAGGTTTTTCACGCCTACTTGCCTGGACCCTTTTGAGTTGGAGATGCCAGGGATTGAACCTGGGACCTCCTGCTTACCAAGCAGATGCTCTGCCACTGAGGCACAGCCCCATTCATGGCTCTCCAGGGTCTCAGACAGAGGTTTTTCACACCTACTTGCCTGGACCTTTTGAGTTGGAGATGCCGGGGATTGAACCTGGGACCTTCTGCTTACCAAGCAGATGCTCTACCACTGAGCCACTGTCCCTCCCTCCAGAACTGTCTAAGACTGGCAGCTGCTCTCCAGGGTCTCAGACAGAGGTTTTTCACACCTACTTGCCTGGACCCTTTTTTGGAGATGCCGGGGATTGAACCTGGGACCTTCTGCTTACCAAGCAGATGCTCTGCCACTGAGCCGCCGTCCCTCCCCTCATTATTTCGATGCAGGAATTATTGCCTTAACTTCAATCCTGTTTTCATCTTGATCTCTCTCCTTGGATAGAAAAGGGTCTACGTATCTAGACACATCTATATAACTTAAAATTCTTCTTCCTAGACATTTTATTGTATGCACGTAAGTGTTTAGGCTTGTTCATCACCTGGTGCCATAAGATTAATTATAATTGCATATGAATATTAATATTAACTTGCATATTTCCAAAATTCAATAAAATATATAAATGGGGAGAATAAAATCCCACCCAACACCCACTCGACAGCAGGGCTCGCGGGGCCCTCTAGGCCGCGCCCTTCCTGAGCCTCCCTCCCCTGCGGGGCTCACCTGTAGGCCGCGGCGGGGCCGACCCGCGCTCGGCCTCCCATCGTCCCGCCTTCCCCGCGCCCTCCCCCGGGCCGGACACCCAGCTGCTCCGTCCCGTTTCCTCACAGCCCCATCCGGGCCTCGCCGGGACGGAAGTGACGCCCGTCGGCTTGGGACGCCGGGAATCGTAGTCCTGTTCCTCGCTCGGCTCGCGTTCCCTTCCAAGCCCTGAACTACAGCTCCCGCGAGCCCCCGCGCCGCCCCGCCCGCCTTTTCCTCCTCAACTCCGCCCGCCGGGATTGGCTCCCTCCTCGCTCGTAAAGCCGCGTCAAAAATCAAATCATCCGATCTTCGTCCAATGAAAGACAAAGGGAGCGGCCTGAGGGGGGGAGGGCGGAGTGGCCGAGGTTAACCAATCGGGAAGGGGGTCTCAGAAAGGCGATGGGCCAGCCTGTAGCTCATCTCGTGATATGATTGGCTGCCTTCGCTAACGAACACACAGAAAGGGGGCGGGGTTGCAGAAGGGCGATTCTTTGGTTTTACTTCCTTCCACGAGTTGAAAAGTTAGGAAAAAAATATTTGTTTGGGGGCAGGCGGGAGGGGAGGTTATGGGGCGTCCTTAACATTTCTTATAATGATGAATCTTCATGCTTTTTATCAGCAGCAGCCCCTTTCCCACCTTCAGATGAATTTCTCTGCTAAATTATGGTTGCCAACTGCAGGTTGGGAAATTCCTGGAGATTTGGGGTTAGCGGGTGGGGTTTGGGAGAGGTCTCCAGAGGGCACAATTGCTACCGAGTCCACCGTTCCAAGTGGCTCTTTTCTCCAGCGGAGCTGATTGGCATAGTCAGGACATCTCCAGGCTTGGGATGCCAGCCTCCAGGTGGGACCTGGGGATCCCCCTGAATTATCTGCAGACAACAGGGATCAGATCCCCTGGAGAAAGTGGATGCCTTGGCGGGTGCAGAGCATTCTGCTCCACTGAAGTCTCTGCCTGTCCCAGGCTCCATCTGCAAATCTCCAGGAGTTTCCCAACCTGGAGCTGGCAATGCTGTCCGCCCCAACCCCCACCAGTGGCTGCGAGGGGGGGGGGACTTGGCAATTGAGGTTGCCAACCGTAGAGTGCACCCTGGGGAAGTGAAGGACCTGAGCTAGATGAAAGCTGCATCCTGTGCTGGTCAGTTGTAATTCTAGATCTCCAGCCCACCCCCCACCCCCTTCTCATTGGCAATTTGCTGGACAACACAACTTCAGCTGAGAAGTAAGTCTGAAATGTTATTCTCTTTGAAGGCAAGGATTTCCCTGGACTTACGTTACTTTAAAATCCAGCCAATGCTGAGCTCTTTAAAATTTCTGACACCTCATATGAGAACTGTGCACACAGTTACTGATTTCTTCACGTCCCCTGAGGCTGGGGGGGTTAGCCAGAGAGGCATTTGCTTCCAAACAACCTGGAATGAATTCATCAGGCTTCCCAGGTCTATGTTGAAAACTCACGTAGGTGCTCAGTATTCCATAATTGTCTCTTTCCAGGAAATGGTTGCGATACCTTCATTAGACTGGGCAGAGTGACCAGGTAGGTTATTTCTCCATTGAGGCAAAATGGGCTGTATGAAGTACAACACCGCATCTGATGTGTTATCGTATTCTGCTTGCCTGTGGGGGTGGAGGGTCATGATGCTATGTCACCCCAGAGTCGGAAACGACTGGTGCTTGCACAGGGGACTACCTTTAGTCAGGAGAGCCAGTTTGGTGCAGTGGTGAAGTGTGCAGACTCTTATCTGGGAGAACCGGGTTTGATTTTCCAAGCCTCCACTTGCACCTGCCAGAATGGCCTTGGGTTGCTCTTGCATAGTTCTTGCAGGAGTTGTCCTTGAAAGGGCAGCTGCTGTGAGCCAGTTTGGTATAGTGGTTAAGTGTGTAGACTCTTATCTGGAAGAACTGGGTTTGATTCCCTACTCCTCCACTTGCACCTGCCGGAATGGCCTTGGGTCAGCCATAGCAGAGGTTGACCTTGAAAGGTCAGCTGCTGTGAGAGCCAGTTTGTTGTAGTGGTTAAGTGTGCGGACTCTTATCTGGGAGTACTGGGTTTGATTCTCTACTCCTCCACTTGCACCTGCCGGAATGGCCTTGGGTCAGCCATGGCTCTTGTAGGAGTTGTCCTTGAAAGGGCCGCTTCTGTCAGAGCTCTCTCAGCCCCACCCACCTCACAGGGTGTCTGTTGTGGGGGAGGAAGGGAAATGAAATTGTGAGCCGCTCTGAGACTCTTCAGAGTGGAGGGAGGGATATAAATCCAATATCTTCTTCTTCTTTACATCTGCCTTTCCTATCCAACAGACAATGAAGTCCATACTTTGGTGGCCCGACCTTATCAGACCTCAGAAGCTAACCTGGGTCAGCCCTGGTTCTTACTTGGATGGGGGAACCAGACCACCCAGGGAGTCCAGGGCTGCCCTGCTGGGACAGGCAATGGCAAAGCCACCTCAGTGCAATTCTGGTCACCGCACCTCAAAAAGGATATTATAGCATTGGAGAAAGTCCAGAGAAGGGCAACTAGAATGATTAAAGGGTTGGAACACTTTCCCTATGAAGAAAGGTTAAAACACTTGGGACTTTTTAGCTTGGAGAAACGTCGACTGTGGGGTGACATGATAGAGGTTTACAAGATAATGCATGGGATGGAGAAAGCAGAGAAAGAAGTACTTTTCTCCCTTTCTCACAATACAAGAACTCGTGGGCATTTGATGAAATTGCTGAGCAGTCGGGTTAGAATGGATAAAAGGAAGTCCTTCTTCACCCAAAGGGTGATTAACATGTGGAATTCCCTGCCACAGGAGGTGGTGGCAGCTATAAGCATAGCCAGCTTCAAGAGGGGGTTAGATAAATATATGGAGCAGAGGTCCATCAGTGGCTATTAATCACAGTGTGTGTGTGTGTGTGTGTGTGTGTGTATATATATATAAATTTTGGCCACTGTGTGACACAGAGTGTTGGACTGGATGGGCCACTGGCCTGATCCAACATGGCTTCTCTTATGCTCTTATGCGACACAGAGTGTTGGACTGGATGGGCCATTGGCCTGATCCAACATGGCTTCTCTTATGTCCTTATGTGACACAGAGTGTTGGACTGGATGGGCCACTGGCCTGATCCAACATGGCTTCTCTTATGCGTTATGTTATGTGTTGGACTGGATGGGCCATTGGCCTGATCCAACATGGCTTCTCTTATGTTCTTATGTGACACAGAGTGATGGACTGGAGGGGCCACTGGCCTGATCCAACAGGGCTTCTCTTATGCTCTTATGTGACACAGAATGTTGGACTGGGGGGGCCACTGGCCTGATCCAACAGGGCTTCTCTTAGGTTCTTATCTTGAAAACCCTGCAGGAGCACCCTGTTGGTTGTGGAAGTAACATGATTTGCCATTATAAGAAAACCAGAAAGGGGGGGGGGAGAGGAAGGATGGGAGATTAAGTTTGGAATGTGCAAAGAGTGAGCTAATCAATTTAGCTGAAGCCGGCTATAGCACAGCTCTGGTCGGTAGATCCGTGCACCCGGGGAGGAAAGATAGACGCTTAAGTAAATCTCAGCAAAACTGCAATGTAAGTGGCTTTGTGACTTTTGAGATTAGAGCTGACAGGGGGAAAATGTAATAAAAGTCAGATTCTTAGTAAAAACGTACAGAGGAAAAAAATGGTGATCCCTTTTCAACCAAAAACAGCACACAAGTCTGTATTTGTGGATTTCCTATATTAGAGGATTTACCTCATATGTCCTTTATTGTTCAGACCCCAGGTTGAAGTTTTTGACAGGAATTTTATCTCGTTTAGACTCATACAGACACTGAAAAAATATATTTTTGCTCTTTGATACTGATGCACACGTTTGGGATAGAGCCTCTCTTTTTGCTGCAATGAAATTAAGGTCGAACGCTGCAAAAGAAGAGGATGCTACCTGAACCTGTTGTTGATATATTGAACTTTGGTATTAACGAACTTTCGTTTTATTGGAATTGTCTTTGTATATTTGTTCTATATATTTAATCTAGTTGTGTTGCTGTGTTTTTGTGACGGCCTCTGGCTAAACACAATAAATTGATTGATTCAAGCAAAAATAAAACCAGCCCTTCTTTTTCCAGATGTGGTGAAGCGTGGCGGGAAATGGCTGCTAAAATACAGTTGTTGCCCCCGCCACCACTATGAAACAGGAATCCTTTGGCAGCCAGCTACGCAGATGTTTTTATTTCCCTCTAAAGGTGGATAAAGCCTTGGATACTTGGTGAAGTGCCCTGGAAATATGTTTTTCACCTTCAGCATTGCCAAATTTCTTGGGCAGCAAGAGACAGTGTTAGAGGGCACGTGCAAGTCAAAGTTTATTTTTTAACACCACAGGGTTCGTACGGTGGGTTTCTGTAACAGCAAGTAAAACAGGACTCCCCTTTGAGAACTCCAAAATTCCAACTTCACTGCAGGCAGTGCTGGTGTTCTCCCAACTCGACCAGGTGTGTTTCTATGTGTAAATTTAAGAAAAGACAAAGCTCAATCTTTAACATGATCAGCTAAGGTTCCCGTGCACTACCCCTTCGGCAAGGAAGGGAGGGGCTGCAGCTCAGCGAAAGAGCCTCTGCTTGGCATGCAGAAGGTCCCAGGTTCAATCCCTGGCAACTCCAGTTAAGGATTAAGTAGTGGGTGATGCAGAAGACCTCTGCCTGAGAGAGCATGGGGAGGGGCTGCCCGTCTGAGTAGAAAGTACTATCCCTTGAGGGTCTGATTCAGTGAAACGCAGCCTCATTGGAATGAATTTCAGTTCTCACGCTGTTTCTGAACGGGAAACATTTTAGAATAAGGAAACACTTTCATTTTATTCATGAAGGGGCCATAGAGGCCATGTAGTCCAACCCCCTGCTCAATGCAGGATCAGCCTAGAGCATCCCTGAAAAGGGTTTGTGTCAAGTCTGCTGTATTTTGGTCAAACTGCATCATCCTAACTTTGGTTCAGAAGTAAAGGGTTCTGGGTAAACCACACTGAACACCGAATGCTGCTAGCTAACTTTCCTCACCCCCTCACTGTCCCTTTATTGTGTAGCCTGCTTTGAAATGTTGATATGGGAACAAGATAGTGGAGCCTTCTCAGGCAGGGTGTCTGTGGGAGTGTGAAAGCGCCAAGGCCTCAGCTTGGGAACGAAGTAGTAACATCCTGATGTGAATATACCCTGCATAGAGTGCCCCTCCCTCAGGAATCCTTTTGATCTATACCTTAAATGCTTGGTTAATGTCTATGTACCCCAGTCCTTCAATCTCTATCATGGTCTATAGTTCTGCTTTCAATAAACTAGTAACTTTGTTTCAACCAAAGACTCGTTATTGAATTCAGCCGACTTGACAGTTTGTCCAGCCGCTGCTTCAAGACTGCCTTGAAGGGGGCTCAACACCTCCCTCGGGAGCTGATTCTACTGCTGAACTACCCTTACGGAAAAGTTTTCCCTAATATTGAGCAGGTTCTTCCCACCCTTAATCCTCTCCTCTGCTGCCTATGGGAACAGTTCCCTGCCCCCCTCTAAGGGACAGCCCTTCAAAGACTTCAAGAGGGCAGTCCTGCCTCCCCTCCCCCTCCCCTTCTCCAGACTGAACCTTCCCAAGTCCCTCAGCCTTTCTTCCTAGGGCTGCTTGGTCTTCAGGCCCCTGATCACCCTCCTCGCTCTCCTCTGCACCTGCTCCGTTCTGCCCACGTCCTTCTTGAAGTGAGGCCTCCAGAACTGCAGACAAGACTGGTCACCGCACCTCAAAAAGGATATTATAGCATTGGAAAAGGTCCAGAGAAGGGCAACTAGAATGATTAAAGGGCTGGAACACTTTCCCTATGAAGAAAGGTTGAAACGCTTGGGGCTCTTTAGCTTGGAGAAACGTCGACTGCGGGGTGTCATGATAGAGGTTTACAAGATTATGCATGGGATGGAGAAAGTAGAGAAAGAAGTACTTTTCTCCCTTTCTCACAGTACAAGAACTCGTGGGCATTCGATGAAATTGCTAAGCAGACAGGTTAAAACGGATAAAAGGAGGTACTTCTTCACCCAAAGGGTGATTAACATGTGGAATTCACTGCCACAGGAGGTGGTGGCGGCTGCAAGCACAGACAGCTTCAAGAGGGGGTTAGATAAAAATATGGAGCAGAAGTCCATCAGTGGCTATTAGCCACAGTGTGTATATATGTATATATGTGTGTGTGTGTATATATATATATATATATTGGCCTGATCCAACATGGCTTCTCTTATGTTCTTCTGTGACACAGAGTGTTGGACTGGATGGGCCATTGGCCTGATCCAACAGGGCTTCTCTTATGTTCTTATGTGACACAGAGTGCTGGACTGGAGGGGCCACTGGCCTGATCCAACATGGGTTCTCTTATGTTCCTATGTGACACAGAGTGTTCGGCTGGATGGGCCATTGGCCTGATTCAACATGGCTTCTCTTATGTTCTTACGTGACATGTTGGACTGAAGGGGCCACTGGCCTGATCCAACAGGGCTTCTCTTATGTTCTTATGTGACACCGAGTGTTGGACTGGAGGGGCCATTGGCCTGATCCAACATGGCTTCTCTTATGTTCTTATGTGACACAGAGTGTTGGACTGGGTGGGCCATTGGCCTGATCCAACATGGCTTCTCTTATGTACTTATGTGACACAGAGTGTTGGACTGGAGGGGCCACTGGCCTGATCCAACATGGCTTCTCTTATGTTCTTATGTGACAGAGTGTTGGACTGGGTGGGCCATTGGCCTGATCCAACATGACTTCTCTTATGTTCTTATGTGACAGAGTGTTGGACTGGATGGGCCATTAGCCTGATCCAACATGGCTTCTCTTATGTTCTTATGTGACACAGAGTGTTGGACTGGATGGACCATTGGCCTGATCCAACATGGCTTCTCTTATGTTCTTATGTGACACAGAGTGTTGGACTGGATGGACCATTAGCCTGATCCAACAGGGCTTCTCTTATGTTCTTATGTGACACAGAGTGTTGGACTGGATGGACCATTAGCCTGATCCAACAAGGCTTCTCTTATGTTCTTATGTGACACAGAGTGTTGGACTGGAGGGGCCGCTGGCCTGATCAAAACATGGCTTCTCTTATGTTCTTATGTGACAGAGTGTTGGACTGGGTGGGCCACTGGCCTGATCCAACATGGCTTCTCTTATGTTCTTATGTAACAGAGTGTTGGACTGGATGGGCCATTAGCCTGATCCAACATGGCTTCTCTTATGTTCTTATGTGACACAGAGTGTTGGACTGGAGGGGCCATTGGCCTGATCCAACATGGCTTCTCTTATGTTCTTATGTGGCAGAGTGTTGGACTGGAGGGGCCATTGGCCTGATCCAACATGGCTTCTCTTATGTTCTTATGTGACACAGAGTGTTGGACTGGATGGACCATTGGCCTGATCCAACATGGCTTCTCTGATGTTCTTATGTGACACAGAGCCTTGGACTGGAGGGGCCATTGGCCTGATCCAACATGGCTTCTCTTATGTTCTTATGTGGCAGAGTGTTGGACTGGAGGGGCCATTGGCCTGATCCAACATGGCTTCTCTTATGTTCTTATGTGACACAGAGTGTTGGACTGGATGGACCATTGGCCTGATCCAACATGGCTTCTCTTATGTTCTTATGTGACACAGAGTGTTGGACTGGATGGACCATTAGCCTGATCCAACAGGGCTTCTCTTATGTTCTTATGTGACACAGAGTGTTGGACTGGATGGACCATTAGCCTGATCCAACAAGGCTTCTCTTATGTTCTTATGTGACACAGAGTGTTGGACTGGAGGGGCCGCTGGCCTGATCCAACATGGCTTCTCTTATGTTCTTATGTGACAGAGTGTTGGACTGGATGGGCCATTAGCATGATCCAACATGGCTTCTCTTATGTTCTTATGTGACACAGAGTGTTGGACTGGATGGGCCATTGGCCTGATCCAACAGGGCTTCTCTGATGTTCTTATGTGACTCAGAGTGTTGGACTGGATGGGCCATTGGCCTGATCCAACATGGCTTCTCTTATGTGACACAGAGTGTTGGACTGGATGGGCCGTTAGCCTGATCCAACATGGCTTCTCTTATGTGACACAGAGTGTTGGACTGGATGGGCCATTGGCCTGATCCAACAGGGCTTCTCTGATGTTCTTATGTGACTCAGAGTGTTGGACTGGATGGGCCATTGGCCTGATCCAACATGGCTTCTCTGATGTTCTTATGTGACTCAGAGTGTTGGACTGGAGGGGCCATTGGCCTGATCCAACATGGCTTCTCTTATGTTCTTATGTTGCAGAGTGTTGGACTGGATGAACCATTAGCCTGATCCAACATGGCTTCTCTGATGTTCTTCTGTTCCAGGTGTGGCCTGCCCAAGGCAGTGTACAGTAGGGCTAGGCCGTCTTGCCACCTGGATGTGACACTTCCATTGATTCCATCTCATAACTTGCATTATATCTCATTGCTGCTGTGCTGTGCCTGATGCAGAGGATGCCGGAACTACCGTGAACCTCTTCTCGTTCTGCTGGGTGCTTACAGACTCAGATCTAACTCTCATTTTGTTAAGACTACCTTTAAAAACCACCGACTGGGGCTGTTGCTTTGCTTTTTGTTTGCTTTACGGAGGCAAGAGCCCATTGATGCAGGCAAGCGTGATTATTTAAAAAAAAATCTTTTATTAAGAGGAACAGAGGGGGGAAAAAAATCTATAAAGAGAGCCAGTGAGTGGTTGGTACACGTAACACTGTCGGAAGGGGCTGTGTGCTCAGACGGGCTTCCGTCGCTAGGGGGCGGGAACGACCCGTGTCGGAAACAGCAGCTGCGTCCTGGAGAGCCCATGCGTCTCGCGGAAGGGATGTTGCAGAAGCCAAGCGGGACACAGCCAGGGCTGGGAGCAGCTGCTACTGCTGCCTTTCCGAGGCACGGTACGAAACCTAAAACCCCGTCGCTGGGCCCAAACTGCCCGGGGTCTGCTTTTACCCTGGTTGGCAGAGATGCGAAGGACCGTGGAAGCTTCAAACTGGGCGCACACACACACACACACACAACATGCACACTGGCCCCTCTGGCAGCAGATTCGGATTCAAAGCTGGCACATTGGGGGCACACTGAGAAAAGAAGCAGCAAAGGCAGCAGCTTTTTAAAGAAAGGGGGGGGGGGGCGGAATCTACACTGAGCAATAAAAGGCCAGCATGGAGAATGAAGGCAGAGGTTGCAAAAGAACTCGGCAAGCATTCTCTCCGAAGGTCCCCTCCCGTGCGGCAAGGGGCTAAGGCTGGGAGGCCATGGGAGGGGGCTTCTGGCTAATGAGCCAGGGACGGTTGACCCCTTTTTTGCGCAGATCCCAGCAGGGAATGGAAACGGAATTGCAATTGCTGCTCAAAGGAGAAAACTCCCATCAAGGGAGCCCCAAAGCTAGCCCCAAGGTCATACTTTAATTCTCTGGCCAAAAGTGCCAGTTTCTGTCTTCCCCCCTTTTCTCCTGAAAGCAAGCCAGCGCATGAAGAAGGGAGGGCCTAGCCCCCCCTCCCCCCGTGGTGCTACTTTTCTGCTTGCAGAGAGCTGCCGTCCCCGTAGTCTGGAGGGGGACCTCTCTCTTTTGCATCCTACTGAATGCAAGGATCAAGATCGCGCCTCAAACAAACACCACAATGGCTAGTTTGCCGCTCGAGGAAACCCCTCTCACCCTGCTGCACGGCCTTCCAAAGCAGCTGCGGGAATCGCAGCAAAAATCAAAGGTGGTGGGGGGGCAAAACCCCTCCCCTGCTTGAAATGAGAACAGTGATGCCCAGTGTATAAAAAAAGCTCTCTTTGGATTGCACGTCTTTCTACAAAGAAGCCACACGCGCACACCACAGAAAACACCCAAAGCGGTTGCACTCTGGGGGGAAGCCATAGAAATCCCGGTGGCAAAAAAAGAGCCATGAAGAAAAGGAGATGGAATGTTTGTCTCCTCCAGAGAGGCAAGGGCTAGCGAAATGGAAGTCGCGGAAAAGAACAACAGCCTCCCCACCTCGGAAATGTGTCAGGACAGCACACGACACTTCACTAAGCCCGCTGGCCCACGCTGGTCTTTGAGAAAAACAAAAAGCCCGAGAAGGGTAGAACCAGCAGGGAGCAACCGAGGCACAAACCCTGAACCTCCAGAAAGCTAAGGCCTGAAGGGACAAGGAACCTGCACACCTCACACCCACAACAACGGGGACGGAACAAGGAGGTGCAATCCAGCTCCCCACATACCCTGCAAAAGCACTGCTGCAGACGCTAATGGGGTTTGCGTAAGCCTTTGTGTGCTGTCACGGCTCCCGTTCTTGCCGTTCTCATTCCTTCCGAGTTCTGGCCCTGATTCTTCGTTACCCACCTTTTGCTGGGACCAACCGGTGGCTCAGTTTGAGGTCCCGCATAACGACCCTCCGGTCCCAACCGACCGAACGTCGGAGCCATTTCTCCAGAGTTGGACCCCAGGTGGGTAAAAAACACATCGACTTCCACCTGCTCCTTCAGGCGTCCTTGAGGTACAGAAGAGAGATACAGAAGAGGCGGTTGGATGTTCTGCAGCGGGGAGGCAGGGAAGGGGGTGAGCGGCACACAGATGGATCCGGCAACGATACACACGATGCTTGTTGTGAGTCTCTGTACAAGGGAGGCGCACCCCCACCCCACCCCAGATGGCGACGCACCCAGGAAAGCGCTGGCGCTTAGGATCTGCAGCACCCGGAGCCCTTCACTTCCTTCTTGACGTAGTCGTGCAATTTAAACCTGGGCTCGTTGGGAAGCTTCATCGACCTGTGCTTCAGCTCCCTGCCAAAGAAAGGTGAAGAAGAAGAAGAAATATTGGATTTATATCCCGCCCTCCACTCCGAAGAGTCTCAGAGCGGCTCACAATCTCCTTTCCCTTCCTCCTCCACAACAGGCACCCTGTGAGGTAGATGGAGATTTATATCCCACCCTCCACTCCGAAGAGTCTCAGAGCGGCTCACAATCTCCTTTCCCTTCCTCCCCCACAACAGACACCCTGCAAGGTAGATGAAGATATTGGATTTATATCCTGCCCTCCACTCTGAAGAGTCTCAGAGCAGCTCAGAATCTCCTTTCCCTTCCTCCCCCACAACAGACACCCTGTGAGGTAGATGAAGAGATTGGATTCATATCCCACCCTCCACTCCGAAGAGTCTCAGAGCGGCTCACAATCTCCTTTCCCTTCCTCCCCCACAAAAGACACCCTGTGAGGTAGATGAAGATATTGGATTTATATCCCACCCTCCACTCCGAAGAGTCTCACAGCGGCTCACAATCTCCTTTCCCTTCCTCCCCCACAAAAGACACCCTGTGAGGTAGATGAAGATATTGCATTTATATCCCGCCCTCCACACCGAAGAGTCTCAGAGCGGCTCACAATCTCCTTTCCCTTCCTCCCCCACAACAGACACCCTGTGAGGTAGATGAAGAGATTGGATTTATATCCCGCCCTCCACTCTGAAGAGTCTCAGAGCGGCTCACAATCTCCTTTCCCTTCCTCCCCCACAACAGACACCCTGTGAGGTAGATGAAGATATTGGATTTATATCCTGCCCTCCACTCCGAAGAGTCTCAGAGCGGCTCACAATCTCCTTTCCCTTCCTCCCCCACAACAGACACCCTGTGAGGTAGATGAAGATATTGGATTTATATCCCGCTCTCCACTCCGAAGAGTCTCAGAGCGGCTCACAATCTCCTTTCCCTTCCTCCTCCACAACAGGCACCCTGTGAGGTAGATGGAGATATTGGATTTATATCCCGCCCTCCACTCCGAAGAGCGGCTCTGAAGCAGTAGAACAAAGTAGGAGTCAAGCGGCACCTTTAAGACCAACAAAGTTTTGTTCAGAATGGAATAAGGGACCTGATTCCTCGTCTGATGAAGTGTGCTTAGAGCACACGAAAGCTTCCATTCTGATCAAAACTTTGTTGGTCTTAAAGGTGCCGCTTGACTCCTACTTTGTTCAACAACAAACCACAGATCAATACGAATCCAAACTGGTGGCTACCTGGTTCCCTTTACTAGAATATTTAGCATTCAAAGAAGAATTCAGTAGTTTGTTAGAGGCTATCAACGCCATATATTGAAAAGTGACATCAAAGTCCCTTTTTTCTTTTCTTTTTCTTTTTCCCTTTCCCTTTTCATTTCTCTAAATATTGTTATAAAGAGTACAATCCAACTCAACATAATCCTGGGTTTTCTCGTTCTACTTCCTTAATTTCAATTCATTTCTACCCAACAGTTACAGGCAAGCTGTATTTTTTATTTTATATATGTATAATCTGCTGCTGTTCTCTGCATTTTTGCAACTCTCTAATAAAGTTATTTTTTAAAAAAAAAAGAAAAAGAAAAAGACACCAATTTGACAAAGGGTGGCATTTTCTGGACTCCCTGCCATTCATTGTCTTAATGAAACCGTAACAGTTCAAAGCAGATAGTGCAGAAACAACGAAGGATTATATCAGTCTGGAGTCCACGTAACTGGCACGGATCCTGGCCAAGGAATCCCACAGACTGCAGCTGGGTGAAAGATTTCTTAGTACCTTTGTGAAACTACACTTCTCAAGGGATCTTTTGGAGGGGAGGCTGGCCAGGGCCGTAGCCAGCAAGGAGGGGACTTTTGGATTGTGTTATACTGTGATACTTTTGGATTATACCAGGGGTGGCCAACGGTAGCTCTCCAGATTTTTTTTGCCTACAACTCCCACCAGCCTTGGCCACCCCTGGATTATACAATGAAAGGTTAATTAAAAAAAATAAAGGTGGCGAGGCACACGTGTGGATTAGTCACAATCTCTGTTCCAAAATGTTGTTTCCTGGCACAGCCCTGCAAAGTGGACCCCGTGGTTTGATAGCAGCAGGACTGAGGTGCAGTGGAGGCCGGCGTACAGCTTCTTGCTTGAAGCCCCCTTATAATGGCCAAGGGGCAGATTTTCACCCTCACCTGCTTGGCAGCAAACGTTGTGCCAGGCAGCCTCCTGAGCTGGACACCAAGGGCGCTTTCTCGACCACCTTGCCCTGCATGGTCATCCCTCACAGACCAACCTCCGTAACAGTGTACCCGTTTTGTGGAAAGTTGCCTTAGAACAGGGGTGGCCAAACTTGTTTAAGGTAAGAGCCACAGAGAATAAATGTCAGATGTTTGAGAGCCACAAGACATGAATGTCAGATGTTTGAGAGGAGGGAGGGAGGCAAATAGATGGGGGTGGGAAGTAGAGGTGGAAAGAAAACAACTTTAAATGCATCCTCCAAGCCCCCAGCTGGCTTGTCTTGGAGAAGTGATTTAAGCAGTCAAACGCCTTCTCCAAGCCAGCCGATAGGGTGGTGGGGGTTTTGAGAGCCACACAATATGTGTAAAAGAGCCAGTTTGGCCACCCCTGCCCCAGAAGTCAGCAGCTCCATAGAATCTGACCCAAGCCACGCGTGTGAAGGAAAGCCCAAAGACACCTGCTTACTTGGCAATGGCTGTGAATGCCAACTCCACATTCAAGCCGCTCTTGGCACTGGTCTCCATGAAGGGTACGCCGTATTCCTGCCCAACAAGACAAGAGTCAAAACCTGCCTTTCCTCAACCTGTGCTCTCCGGAGAGGCCTTAAGTTAGCAAATCATGTTCTAGACACACCTGGGGCTGCATCTATCCAGATACCTTCATGAACTCTAGTTTCCCCACCATGGGGCTTTTATAGCTCTTAAATGGTAACAAAATAAAGGGAGAGGAACGCTCTCTGGCAGACAAACCTTTCTGCCCTCAGATTTACCCAAGGGGTTCCATCCTCACTGGGAATCCAAAAGATGGGCATGGACCAAAGGCCACCCACTTGCAAGGAGTCCTTGAAAGGTTGAAAGAGGCCTTTCATTTCAATGCACTTGGGCTGGGTTCGACCCTTTTCAGAAATCAGCTTCCTTTGGAGCAGAATTTCGATGGGGATGGTGGGCACCCCCCCCCCCCCAGACACATACACGCCACACAGCAGAACATTACGTACCTTGGCTAACTTCTCCCCGTCTTCCCGTTTCACCACCCGTTCCTGTGTTGAGTCCACCTAGGAGCAACATAAGAGAAGCCATGTTGGATCAGGCCAATGGCCCATCCAATCCAACACTCGGTACACACAGTGGCCAAAAAAAAACCCAGGTGCCATCAGGAGGTCCATCAGTGGGGCCAGGACACTAGAAGCTCTCCCACTGTTGCCCGCCCCCAAGCACCAAAAATACAGAACATCACTGCCCCAGACATAACATAAGAGAAGACATGAGGGCACTGAGGTCAATGGGTAAAAATAAAGTGACCATCCCTGGGCCGAGAGGGGTCAAACTTCAAAACACCAGAACACGGGCCTTTTCAGCCACTGCTCCGGCACTGTGGAACCAACTTCCGGAGGAAGTGCGGGCCCTGCGGAACCTTGACCAGTTCCGCAGGGCCTGCAAGACCGCCCTTTTCAGACACGCCTATGCCGATATCGACTGCTGAGTTGCTAAGAATAAAGAACCGCCATCTATAATACGATCACGGAACTATCTAAACTGGCAGAACCAGCGCCAAACAGTTTTATTGCTGCCAGATATATTTAATGTAATTTGAATTATGTATCCTAACTTAATTAACTGGTTTTTATGTTTAATTTCTTTTTAATGGTTAAATTTAAAGTTTTATCTATTTATGTTAATCGTGTGAAATGTTGTTAGCCGCCCTGAGCCGCCTAGGCGGGGAGGGCGGGATAGAAATAAAATCTATTATTATTATTACTATTATTATTATGTTGGATCAGGCCAATGGCCCATCCAGTCCAACACTCTGTGTCACACAGTGGCCAAAAAAAACAGGTGCCATCAGGAGGTCCATCAGTGGGCCCAGGCCACTAGAAGCCCTCCCACTGTTGCCCGCCCCCAAGCACAAAGAAATACAGAGCATCACTGCCCCAGACATAAGAGAAGCCATGTTGGATCAGGCCAATGGCCCATCCAGCCCAACACTCTGCGTCACACAGTGGCCAAAAAAACCAGGTGCCATCAGGAGGTCCATCAGTGGGGCCAGGGCACTAGAAGCCCTCCCACTGTTGCCTCCCAGCACTAAGAATACAGAGCCTCACTGCCCCAGACAGAGTTCCAACAATAGGCTGTGGCTAATAGCCACTGATGGACCTCTCCTCCAGATGCTTATCCAATCCCCTCTTGAAGCTGGCTATGCTTGTAGCCGCCGCCACCTCCTGTGGCAGTGAATTCCAATGAGGAGGCAACTAGTATTTTGAAGCAGATCGGAATTCCAATTCCTGGATGGCCTGCTTGGCACAGTTCCCACACATCCTGGATGTACCTCCGGTGTGGCAGAAGCAAACCAGCTGCGTGGCCAGCTCAAGACGAGAGCTGCCAAGGCCACGAGTGGTTCAGGGGGCTAGAGGGGTCCCTCTGCTCCCCATCAACGTCACCCGAGAAAGAGTCTATCGTCTCCCTCCTACTTAGCGCCACAGGACTCTTTGGTGCATTCTCATTGCTAGACTGGCGCCGTCCAAGCCAGGCCCGGCTCACCTTGTTTCCCAGCAGCATTAGGACCACGTCCTGCTTGGCATACTCCTGGATTTCTGTCAGCCAGGCCTGGTGGTGAAAACAGAGAAAGCAAGAGGACAACAGGACACAGGTTAGACAGCAAGCAAGTGACCGGCGTCCCAACAGCTCACGAGCCTCCTAGAGAAATCTACAAAGGAAAGAAAGGAACCGTGGATCTAGTCCATGCGGTGGCAATGCAGTAAAAAGGAGGTGACTCGAATTTCAAGTGCGCCCCTGTGGGAAGTTCAAATCCTCACTCTTCCAGACACTTGACAGTCCCCCTCTCTCTTTCTCACACACACACACACACACACACTCACATAGTTTGACCTACCACACAAGGTTGTTGTGAGGAAAAAACAGCAAAAGAGAGCCTTGGTCTAACTCATGCGCTCCAACGGAGACCGTGAGAAACAGGAGCAAGCAGCTGAGAAGTTTCTAGAAGGAGCTTGCCCAAGCTTGCTCATGCTGGAAGGACAGAGTGAAAGAGCCCTTCGCGCAGAAGCCTTTGTGCACATCTTAGCTTCTGTGCTTGCAGTCTTGGTTAGGATTCCTCCTTCACTCATACAGCTGCACCCAGTGAAAAGGAGGAGGATCCTGTTGGATTTCAGGGGGACTCTCTAATGAGCCCCGTGGCGCAGAGGGTTAAAGCTGCACTACTGCAGTCCTAAGCTCTGCTCATGACCTGAGTTCGATCCCCAGCGGAAGTTGAGTTTTCAGGTAGCCAGCTCCAGGTTGACTCAGCCTTCCATCCTTCCGAGGTCGGTAAAATGAGTCCCCAGCTTTCTGGGGGGGAAAGTGTAGATGACTGGGGAAGGCAATGGAAAACCACCCCGTAAAAAGTCTGCCACGAAAACGTTGTGAAAGCAACGTCACCCCAGAGTCAGAAATGACTGGTGCTTGCACAGGGGACCTTTCCTTCCTTTTCCAGAACAGCCCTGTGGTGCAGAGTGTTAAAGCTGCATTACTGCTGTTCTAAGTTCTGCTCATGACCTGAGTCCGATGCCAGCGGAAGCTGGTTTCAGGCAGCCAGCTTGAGGTTGACTCAGCCTTCCATCCTTCCAAGGTCGGTAAAATGAGGACCCAGCTCGCTGGGGGGGAAAGTGTAGATGACTGGGGAAGGCAATGGCAAACCACCCCGTAAAAAGTCTGCCAGGAAAACATTGTGAAAGCAACGTCACCCCAGAGTCGGAAACAACTGGTGCTTGCACAGGGGACCTTTCCTTTCCCTCTAATGATGGGATTGTAATCTTGGCCCTTACTGGAGCACCATACCCCCATTTCCCCACCCTGAGAAGTCCAGTGCTCCTCTCTGCAGCCCCGTCCCCCCCCCCCACTCCGGCCTCACCGATCCCAAGTTCGCATTCCTCCCCGCTGCTGTCAAATATTTTCATCTAAGCTTTGTCACGTATGATTAAAACGGGGGCACTTAACATTCCACCAGCTCCCTGGATCGATCGTGCTGTTTGAAAAACATGTCAAGTGTTTCTCAGTGGAAGCCTTTCAAAACCCTGTAAATCCACGATGAGGTTTTCGACACAAGATGGTGCTAAAGAAACATCTTCATAGGCAATGTGTTTGAAATGGAAAAGCTCCGGAGAGCTGCAGAGAATTCTGGGTTCCGGTTCCCAGCTTGTGGTTTGGAAATCTTGGGAGGGGGGTGAAGTAGAAGCAGGGCACTTGCCAGGGTCTAAACTCCTCTCCGGGACACACTTCTGATGCCTCGACTGGAGACACGAATGTTCCGCATCATGGGTCAATGTTCCCTCTAAGCTGCAAAGTCTTGTGAGCAAAAATTCTACCTTGTGAGCTACTGGAATTAAAGCTGTGAGCTCCTGGCGTTAAAGTTGTGGAGCTACTGCATCAATTAGCTTGCTCTGGGGTCAATTAGCAATTAGCTTGCTACTGCATCAATTAGCTTCCTGAGCTAAGACAAAAACGTGTGAGCTGGAGGCTAAAAATCGGTGCGCTAGCTCATGCTAACTCAGCGTAGAGGGAACGCTGCATGGAACTAGTCCACAGGGACGGTGGCTCAAGAAGAAGATGAAGAAGAAGATATTGGATTTATATCCCGCCCTCCACTCCAAAAAGTCTCAGAGCAGCTCACAATCTCCTTTACCTTCCTCCCCCACAACAGACACCCTGTGAGGTGGGTGGGGCTGGAGAGGGCTCTCCCAGCAGCTGCCCTTTCAAGGACAACCCCTGCCAGAGCTATGGCTAACCCAAGGCCATTCCAGCAGGTGCAAGTGGAGGAGTGGGGAATCAAACCCGATTCTCCCAGATAAGAGTCTGCACACTTAACCACTACACCAAACTGGCTCTCCGCTCAGTGGCTCAGTGGTAGAGCATCTGCTTGGTAAGCAGAAGGTCCCAGGTTCAATCCCTGGCACCTCCAAAAAAAAGGGTCCAGGCAAATAGGAGTGAAAAAATCTCAGCTTGAGACTCTGGAGAGCCGCTGCCAGTCTGAGTAGACAAGACTGACTTTGATGGACCAAAGAGGGTCTGATTCAGTATAAGGCAGCTTCATATGTCCATATGTCCACAGCTGTTGCTGACAGCCAGCTCGCCTGAAAAGCCCCATGTTCAAGACAACAATGTTCAACCAACCGCCAATACTTGATGCGCGCCGCAAATTTTATGCCCACCCCCTCTCTTCATTCCCACAATGATATTTAGAAAACCGAGCCTTCTCTCTCTCTCTAAAGTGCTCTGTGCAGCTCAGAAATATGTTAAAACATCCAGGCCATAAAATATCAGTTAGATAACTAGCATTTAAGGCATTTTCAAACTGCAGCGTGTACTAAAACCGTCTCATTAAAGGGGGGGGGGGGGAGGAATCAGCATACACTATAAAAAAAAATCCAGGCAATTTTAAAACGCATTCCTCTAAATCAAACGGAGAAGGCAGACCCAATATTTTAAAGATAAATAGACAAAAATGAGTTTACACTTGAAATTTCATCGTGCTGGTTACAAATGGAACCAGCAGGGGAGCGGCTTTCCTGAGGATATCTCAGCAGGGAAAAGGAAAAGGAAAGGTCCCCTGAGCAAGCACCAGTCTTTTCCGACTCTGGGGTGACGTTGCTTTCACAACGTTTTCACGGCAGACTTTTTAAGGGGTGGTTTGCCATTGCCTTCCCCAGTCATCTACGCTTCCCCCCCCCCCCCAGCAAGCTGGGTCCTCATTTGACTGACCTCGGAAGGATGGAAGGCTGAGTCAACCTCGAGCCAGCTACCTGAAAACCCAGCTTCCGCCGGGGATCGAACTCAGGTCGTGAGCAGAGCTTAGGACTGCAGTACCGCAGCTTTAACCCTCTGCGCCACGGGGCTCTTTATCTCAGCAGACAGGCCCAGAAATCCACAGAATCAAAAACGTCCAGGGTTCAGGAGAATCCATAAGATCACATTCCCTCTTTCCCTGCGAAGAGCATCTCTCAGGGCAAACAAAGCCCCTTCTGTTTAAAACTGGCCTGGAAATGGGGTTTGAAATTAATCGGAATCATCAGCTGCCTCCCCCTGCAAAGCCCCCCAGCCCCCCAAAACTTGAGGCTTCTTCCCCCAAGGGACTGCATTTGCCACCCAACAAAAGTTATTTCACAGTCTTTGCAGGGATCGTTACAGCGAATCCGAGGCCTCGGGAAAGTGCGGGGTGAAGTCCCAAACCCCCAGCTCTCCCCCTACCCCAGGACAACCCTCAACCTATGTGAAGTGGGCGCAAACTGGTACCAGAAGCCAGCTGCTAAAGCAGGGGTGGCCAAACTGTGGCTTTGGAGCCACATGTGGCTCTTTGGCATATATTGTGTGGCTCTTGAAACCCCCACTGCCCCGTCGGCCTGCTTGGAGAAGGCATTTCTCTCTTGAAATCACTTCTCCAAGCCAGTTGGTGGCTTGGCGAATGCATTTAAAGTTAAAGTTGCTCTCTTTCCACCTCTCTCTCCCTCCCTCCCCCTTTTATTTGCCTGCCTGCCTGCCTAGCAGTTCTCAAGCATCTGATGTTTGTATCTTGTGACTCTCCAACACCTGGCGTTCATGTCTTGCAGCTCTCAAACATCTGACATTTATTCTATGTGGCTCTTACATTGAGCAAGTTTGGCCACCTCTGGACTAGAGTCTGTTGCCAAGCGGACAATGCAAGCCCTGGACAGGGCAGGATTGAGCAACTGTGACAGGAACCTGCCCTTTTCCTTCTCTCCTCCCTCCAGTGTGTGTGTGTGTGTGTGTGTGTGTGTGTGTGAGTGGGGGGTGAAACTGTGGGGGGTGGTCTCTCTAGCAGCTGCTCCAGTTGCCCATCGTCTACACCCACCCCAATCATCCAGACTCACAGATAACTTGTTCTGAAGGGCTTCTCTATGTCTATCGCAGGGGTGGGGAACTTCCCACTTGGTGTGGCCCTAGGGGATTGCTGGACCGAACCGAGCCATGTGGCAGCCTCCCCGGGGCCTGGCTGGCTAGCGAGGATCATGGGGCCCAGCCGCGCTGTGCAGCAGCCTCCCCAGGGCCAGGCAGGGATCACAGGGCCCAGAGGAACAAGAAGAATTGCAGATTTATACCCCGCTCTTCTCCCTGAATCAGAGACTCAGAGCAGCTTACAATCTCCTATGTCTTCTCCCCCCACAACAGACACCCTGTGAGGTGGGTGGGGCTGAGAGAGCTCTCACAGAAGCTGCCCTTTCAAGGACAGAGTCTCAGAGCAGCTTACAATCTCCTATATCTTCTCCCCCTACAACAGACACCCTGTGAGGTGGGTGGGCCTGAGAGGGCTCTCACAGAAGCTGCCCGTTCAAGGACAACTCCTGCAATAGCTATGGCTGACCCAAGGCCATTCCAGCAGGGGATTGTAAACCGCTCCGAGTCTCTGATTAAGAGAGAAGGGCAGGGTATAAATCTGCAGTCTTCTTCTTCCATTTTGTGGTGGGTCCCATAACTCCTTTCCCTCACACTTCCCAGCGTGCTCTTGGCCTCCACAACAGAGGCAGGGGGACGAAAGGTCTCAGGTTTGAAGAGGGAACATGCAGCCGACAAAGATAACGTTCACATTTGCAGGGCACCCTCTTTCAAAAGAGCGGGGAGTTTGGTGGGGGGGAAGATTCCCCAGGGACTGATGAATTATGAGAGGGCAGACTGTTTCAAGTGTTTCAGGGAACATTTAAATGCCAGCTTATAGCGATTATCTCCGCTCCTGTCACAGAGAGCACTCAGGTTTTAAGTAATGCTGCACAAAGAGAGACTCTCTCCAGCACACAGCAGTTTGGAGCGCATACTGTGTGCGCACCCCCCCCCCCCAACTTCTTATGCCTTCCACGGGCTCAGTGCCCCCCCCAGGGCCGAGCAATTAGGAGCTTTATGAAAGCCCTTTTCGCTCCCACACAAAGCCAGCGGGCAGCCCACGATGACTTAAACACCGCAAGAGGAACGGCAAACCCGCTTGCTTATTACTTCTGCTCCGTAATAGCTTTAATTAGGGGCATTAGTCTCGTTCGCAATAGAATTCTTGCGGAATATCCTGCAAGATTGGAGGGAATTGTTGGTTCTGCTATCAGTTTCTCCCTTCCTTCCCTCCCTCTCTCCTTCTCCCCACCAATAACATACATTAAGCCCTGAAAGGATGGGAAGAGACCATTGCAAAGACTCGCGAAAGCAGGGGTGAGCAGGACACAGAAAGAAGAAGACTGCAGATTTATACCCCACCCTTCTCTCTCTGAATCAGAGACTCAGAGCGGCTTACAATCTCCTTTATCTTCTCCCCTCACAACAGACACCCTGCAAGGTGAGTGGGGCTGAGAGAGCTCTGACAGAAGCTGCCCTTTCAAGGACAACCTCTGTCAGAGCTATGGCTGACCCAAGGCCATTCCAGCAGCTGCAAGTGGAGGAGTGGGGAATCAAACCCGGTTCTCCCAGATAAGAGTCCGCACACTTCACCACTACACCAAACTGGCTCTCTCAAACACAAAGCCTTCTCCAACCCAGATAGACTGTTCTGAATAACAGGGCTGGGATGAGGATTCAAGTGCAGCCATCAGACAGCCAAGTAGCAACAGGCAACAGCCAATGTGGTAGAGGGATCTGAGTGCGGAATCAGAGTCTGAGAGATCCAGGTTTGAATTCTGACTCGTGCCATAGAAGCTTGCTGGGTGACGTGAGGAAGTCACATGGCACACACTCTCAGGCTAACCTACCACACAGGGTTGTTTTGAGGATAAAATAGGAGGAGAGGGGAACCTTGTGAGCCCCTTTGGACCCTCACTGGGGAGAAAAAGGGGGGTATAAGAGAAGTAAATGAACTTGCCAGGAAAAGTCTTCAATAAATAGCTTAGGTGCCCTTTCAAGGTGATGCTTTGTTTAGTACAAAGATGTTCCCGGTCTTTCAGCCATGGGCGCGGGAAATCCTCCTACACAGCTCCCAACAGCCCCCTCGTTATTTATTTAACCCTTTCCACATCAACAGAGTCCAAATTAAACAAAACAAGACATCTCTGATCTCTCTTCTCCGAGTGTTTTGGAGAGCGCCTTGAACACATGAAGCAGACGATACTGAACCAGACCTTTGGGCTAGGGTTGCCTGGTCCAATTCAAGAAATCTCTGGGCACTTTGGGGGTGGAGCCAGGAGACTTTGGGGGTGGAGACAGGAGCAAGGTTGCAACAAGCATGATTGAACTCCGAAGGGAGTTGTGGCCATCACATTTCAAGGGACCGCACACCTTTTAAATGCCTTCCGTCCATTGGAAATAATGGATAGGGGCACCTTCTTTTGTGGCTCATAGAATTGGACCCCCTGGTCCAATCATTTTGAAACTTGGAGGGTGCTTTGAAGAGAGACATTGGATGCTATGCTATGCTCAAAAAACAGCCCCTCTGAGCTCCAGATACCTGCAGGTCAATTCACTATGGGAATCGGCCTCCATAGGTAATAATGGAGTGCCAGCAGACATTTCCCTCCCCCCCTCCCTGCTTTCTGAGGACCCTGAAACAGGGGGAGGGCCTCCAAACTGGGGTATCCCCGCCCCCCACCTGGGGATTGGCAACTCGACTTTGGGCCAACAAAGTCAGTCTTATCTGCTCCCAGACTGGCAGCAGCTCTCCAGGGTCTCAGGCTAAAATCAATACAATGAATTTTAACAGGGATAAATGTAAAGTTCTGCATTTAGGTAGGAAAAATCCAATGCATGGGTATAGGATGGGGGAGACTTGTCTTAGCAGTAGTATGTGCGAAAAGGATCTCGGGGTCTTAGTGGACCATACGCTGAACATGAGTCAACAGTGTGATGCGGTGGCTAAAAAGGCAAATGCAATTTTGGGCTGTATCAACAGAAGTCTAGTGTCCAGACCACGTGATGTGATGGAATTGCTTTACTCTGCTCTGGTAAGACCTCACCTGGAGTATTGTGTTCAGTTTTGGGCAGCACATTTTAAGAAGGAAATAGGCAAGCTGGAACGGGTCCAGAGGAAGGCGACGAAGATGGTGAGGGGTCTGGAGACAGTCCTACGAGGAAAGGTTGAAGGAGCTGGGCATGTTTAGCCTGGAGAGGAGGCTGTCATATAGAGGATGGTGTGGAATTGTTTTCTGTGGCCCCAGAAGGTAGGACCAGAACCTATGGGCTGAAATTAAATCAAAAAAGTTTCCTGCTCAACATTAGGAAGAACTTCCTGACCGTTAGAGCGATTCCTCAGTGGAACAGGCTTCCTCTGGAGGTGATGGGCTCTCCTTCCTTGGAGGTTTTTAAACAAAGGCTAGATGGCTCTCTGACAGCAACGAAGGTCCTGTGATTTTAGGGGGAAG